>NC_068981.1:4234866-4239982 GCF_001194135.2 Octopus bimaculoides | reverse complement strand
TAGAGGGGACAAACAAGGACAGGCAAACGGATTAAGTTGATTACATCGACCCCAGTGCGTAACTGGTACTTAATTTATTGATCCTGAAAGGATGAAAGGCAAAGTCGACCTCAGCGGAATTCAAACTCAGAATGTAAAGACAGATGAAATACCACTAAGCATTTCGCCCAGTGTGCTAACATTTCTGCCGCTTCTTTCCAGTTTCCATCTACCAAATCCACTCACATGGCTTTGGTCGGCCCGAGGCTATAGTAGAAGACACTTGCCCAAGGTGCCAAACAGTAGGACTGAACCCAGAACCATGTGGCTGGTAAGCAAGCTACTTACCACACAGCCGCTCCTTACAATATTTACTAAAGAAATATTTTACAGGTCTGTAAGTCACTCACATGCAGTTGTGCAGCCATGCATGCATGCATGCACAAACAAATTGCTCTTTAATCAAGATGAATTAGTCAAAAATTTTATTCATCTCTCACAATCAACTTTTAATTCTTTATTCTTCATTTTGAAAGAATATCATCTGATTTATACAAATAAAGCAATCTTGTTTTTTGCTATGAAAACAATATATTTTTTCTTAAAGAATATGAAACAATGTATCTAACACCATTCATAAAAGTAAATTGTGTACTAAAATATTTCATACTTCGGACTTCTACCTGGATTTTCTGCACCTCTCCTACATACCCATGGATTTCACTGGACTTTTCCATTGATGAGAAATCGCTCCAATACACCACAACACTTGAACCCTTTTGAACTTTTCTGAACTCTTTTGAACTTTCTGTTGGGCTTTTTAATCCATTTTTCTTACTGTTTTCTCTCAATCCATACATTGTCTCTCTCTCTCACTCCCTTTCTTTTTTCTTTTCGTCTTCTTCCTTTCTTCCTTCTTTCTCCTTCTTTCCCTCCTTGTTTTTACTTTTCTTCTCCTCTTGTATTTTTTTCTCTTCACACCTTTTGAATTTTTTCTCCTCATACCTTTTGAATTTCTTTTGATCCTCTATACTCCTCTATACAACATTATTTTGCCTTTGGAATGTACACTGTATTTATATGAATACTATATAGTCTATTGACTAATTTTTTTCTTCTCACTAGACCACTGGTAGCAAATAGAATTTCTAAAAATTTTTTTTGCTACCCTGAGATTTATTAATAATGATAATATACATATATATATATACATATAAATTTTGTACGACACTCTTATTCTCTCATTATTTCTATCAGTCCCTTCACACTTACTTCGTTCTTTCCATTCTTCCTTCTTTCATTCCCCCTCTCTCGCATTTCCTGGTCTTCCCTTCATTCTCACCTTCCTTCCTTTTTCACTTCACTCTGTCCTTATTCTTTTTTTCTCGTCCTTCCCTAATTCTTCTATTCCTCTGCCTCTACCTCTCTCTCCATGTGACCGGTGTTCTGCCAAGCCTGACCTTTCTTTCTTAGTTCGACTACCATCTGTGCAACATCGCTATTCCTTCCCATGCCTGTTATCTCTTATGTCCCTGCTGTAAGGCTTCACTTTCACACACACTTCATCCTTAGTCAAAAGACACCTGTTGTTAATGTACTGTTGTTTGCATTTTATTTATGTACCATTTCTCCGTTTTTTTTTTTTCTGTCCTTGTTTTCATATACATTCGCTGCCTTCTTCCGAGGAATCTAATGCTCTTAGCTTAATTTTTCCTTGGGGCAGAGTGGAGCAATATCGAGAATAACCAGCCGAAATTGCAAGGATAATCTGGATCTTGACTGACAAAAGAAAACTCCAAATGACCTGTCCTTTCTTGTCCCTTTTTGTATCATCTAACTGCCTGGATGTTTTGTTGTCCCTTTTTTGCATTCTTGTCCCATTTTTTGTCTTCTTTTATATATATATATATATATATCTTCATCATTATCATCATCATCATTTAACATCTGTTTTCCATGTTAGCATAGGTTAGATATTTGACACAAGGTGGCAAGTTGCAGGGTTGCATCAATCTTCAATGTCAGCTATGATATATTTATACCTATATGCATGTTATATCTATAGGTGTGTGTGTGTGCGTGTATGTATTTAAGTATACTATAATACAATTATAATAAAAATTTATCAAAATATATTGCATTTTCAGATGAAATTTTTCCCAATCAACTTCATCTTGCTAAGTTTCATTACATTGCCAGTTCGTATTGCCTTCAAGCAGAGTAATGAATTTTAAATCAATTGCTCATAAAGAGTGCTCATT
Source organism: Octopus bimaculoides (assembly GCF_001194135.2). Taxonomy (NCBI): domain Eukaryota; kingdom Metazoa; phylum Mollusca; class Cephalopoda; order Octopoda; family Octopodidae; genus Octopus; species Octopus bimaculoides. Next base: position 4,237,742 of record NC_068981.1, on the reverse strand, counting down.
AAAATTTACTTACCTGAAATGTGGGCCAAGGTTTAAGACAGATGACAGTGGTGGGTCAGCCACAATGGTACTGCCTTCACCAAATGCTTTCAAGATCACAAATCTTTCTGAATTGTCTCCAAATTTAATATTAATCTTGTCTTCAAAACTGAAATTTGAAGGAAGAACATTGTAGTTTATTTGGAGCATTGTAATAAAGAAGTGAAATAACAAAATTATGAAGATGGAGAGCTTCTTACAATGCAAAAACCAAAAAAGATTAATAATCTTTATATTTCGGGCAGGAAGGCTCCTCATCAGAAGTAAACAGTCAAGAAATTGTTAGTCTATAACAGTACTGTATACATCAACATGACAGGTATTGTCCAGACTAACATTTCTTGACCGTTTGCCTCTGGCTCCTTCCAAGTCATACAGACTCACTGGTTGGTTTTTCCAGATTCTCTGGCATATACAATCCCACTGGAATGGGATGCTAGTCCATTGCAGGAAAACTTGTTTTCACCAGCTGAGTGGGTTAGAGCAATGTGAAATGAAGTGTCTTGCTCAAGAACACAACATATGATCAAGTCCAGGAATTGAAACCACAGTCTTATGATCATGAATCCAACACCCTAACCACTAGGCCACTGTTTAATTCTGAACTGAATTGGCACTCCACAAGTTATGATGACAAGGGCCCAGTTGATCCGATCAATGGAACAGCCAGCTTGTGAAATTAACATGCAAGTGGCTGAGTACTCTACAGTTTTTGAATTGCTAAAATGTGTCTTCCACACTGTATATGTTTTAGTTTCAACACACAGCCTCAGATCAAATTATTTGCCAGACAAGAACAATTTCAAAGTATGAAATATAATATGAATTTTAAATATGAGAGTGTAAAAATTCTGAATCCATACTTAATGATATCATTAATGTTGGCATTCAATGTTAGAATCATTTTTTCTTCGGGTAAAATCACTCCTTCCTTTGGACTGACATGAAAGAATGAGTTCGGTCGGCTCTGCAGAGACAGAAGGAAAATAACAGTTTAGAGAAGGCTATTAAAATACAAATGAAAAGAACACATAAATTTATTAAAATTTTAACAAAATAAAAAGATGAAAAAAACTTCATATTGTCCTTATTGAATTTTGGTAAAAAAAAATTTGAAAATAAGAGATTCCTATGTTGTTTAATATATATTATAAAAATTCTCAAAATATATAAAACATATATTTCAGAATTTCAACTATGAAAGAGAAATTATACCAAGTTATTTAAAGCAATATTGATTTTCTAAAACTAAAATATTTTAATGCTTTAAATCAGGAAACATTTCTAAATCATGACCCATATTTTTCTCATACAAAAATTCTGGACATTGACGTTATGTGTGTATGTGTGTGTGTGTATGAGTACATCATTTATCATCATTTGACACGTGCGTACACATCATCATCATCATCATCCATCATCCATACTGGCATGGGTTGGATGGTTTGACAGGAGCTGACAAGGCCATACTCCATCGTCTGTTTTGGTTGGATTTCTACAGCTGGGTCCCCTTCCTAATGCCAACCACTCCACAGTGTAATGGGTACTGTTTATGTGGCACCAGTGCTTTTTATCTGACACCAGCACAAGTACTTTTTACGTGGCACCATCATCAGTGCTTTTTATATGGCACCAACTACGTTAAAATATTAATACTTGTAGTATTAATTAATATATCTAAAATTGCACAACTCACCATGCTTGCTTCGAAGGTAGCAGGAATTGGAGATTCATTTAACAAAGTGATTCTCCTTTCTACGTCCTTCAGTACACTAATGGTACCCCAGTCAACCTCAAGTGGTGTGACGTGTACCACAGGTCCTTCCCCATAACATGAAATCTCAACCTAAAACAAAAAATTATTACCATTATTGGCATCATTGTCAGCAATAATCAGTTTTGAACAAACCATGTTTCTGAAATCATCAAAAATGCTGAAGGTCTTTTAGCATCACTCAATATGTCTTTTAGCATCACTCAATAAGTCTTTTAGCATCACTCAATAAGTCTTTTAGCATCACTCAAGTCTTTTATCAGCCATTCATCAGTTATCTATTTAACCTTTTGAGATATTCTACCATTGTTTCAATTAATTTTAAAAATAATGAAGAACTGAGCAAAATAAATTTATCATTAAAATAGAACATGACAACAAATTAGCATAAACGTGTGTGTGTGTGTGTGATTTTAGTTTCAAAATACAGGATGATTACAAGTAAAATGACTTACTGTAATATATTCAGAACTACCAAAGACTTTAAAATAGGCTGGAGCCACCAAATCTCTGAGACATCCAGTTTTTATAGTCAGCGGTACATCAAAAGAGCTAAAAGGTTCAATGATTCCCTAAAACAGGAAAATATTCAAGAAAGAATTCTTAATATACATAAACAATTTCAATATCATGAAAAACAGGTTGAATTGATTGTACTTGAAACAAGAAACATGGCATTATGCAGTGAAAATACCATGAGAAGAATTTAACATGGAGGTCAGTACCTAACAAAAATTGAAGGACAAAGTTTCTGCTTTGATATAAAAAAACCAGCAAAAAATGTATTCACTGATATTGGAGAGTGTTTGCCAGGCTGTAATAAAATTCTGTGACTGCAATTGGAACAGCATTAAATTAAAATAGCCATCAATGTATATACATTTAGCAGATGACAAATGGATCAAAAGCAGAGCAAAACATGTCTACCATCTTAGTATGTCACTGTTGTAACATTGTTCGTTTTGCTCTGATGTTTTTAATGAAATATGCCAATGAAGATATTTCCTCTCAGACAGATATATATATATATATATATATATATATATATATATATATATATATA
>NC_068981.1:4230975-4234856 GCF_001194135.2 Octopus bimaculoides | reverse complement strand
CAAAATGAAGCTGGTCCCCTGTGGATCACATCCCTACTTCTCAACATAATCACCGTTTCTCTCAATAGCAATGTTCCACCTTCAAATGGGAGCATGTATCCCTGCCCCGTAAAATTCTGTTGACTGTTCTTTGAGCTACTTCTTCACAACAGTTTTCACTTCCTTGTCACTGGAATAATGTTTGCCTCTCAACCCATCTTTCGTGGCACCGAAGAGGTGCGAATTTCCATTTTGAGCATGGCCGTTACCAGTACCACCTGACTGGCCCTTGTGCCGGTGGCACGTAAAAAGCACCCACTACACTCTTGGAGTGGTTGGCATTAGGAAAGTCATCCAGCTGTAGAAACTCTGCCATATCAGATTGGAGCCTGGTGTAGACATCTGGTTCACCAGTCCCCGGTCAAATCGTCCAACCCATGCTAGCATGGAAAGAGGACGTTAAATGATGACGATGATGATGTTTCCAGTATAACCGTATGGCTGTTATTACTAGACTTAGTAGTATTACTGGTGATGATATATACAGAACAAAGGTAGAATAAATTACAGTAAACACAAATTTAAATCATTTGTCCCTACGTATGTTTTGCCATTGTGGTTGTTTGGAACAACAGCATTGGATCTTCCCTTGACGAACCGTTGTCATTAAACATCCAATTGCACTCTGAACACCCCATGCAGAGTTCCAAACAATGGTTGTTTGGAATGGTAAAACATATGTAGGAATAAATCATGTTAAGCTTGTATTTAATATAATTTGACAGACATATGTGTGTACCTGTACACACATACACACACACACGTATACACACACACCACTGGGTTTTTGTCCTCACATTATTACATTAGGAAAAATCTTCAATAGAATTATTGATTTCATACAATTACTTTGTATCTGAGTCCTGATGCTCGACTCCAGACTGAACAGTGAACTACAGGTCATTAGTACCATTACAGTGTCTATTACTAATTATTAATTGCTAATTAATAATTCAGTAAACAAGCGCTATGAAGAAGCAGCTGGAACAGGTATAATAATGGTGATTTGTGGGAACTTTATGAAACTTACCAAATTACAGATAATAACAGCTGAAGAGAGCAATGAGTTTTGCCCTGCAGGTTTACCCTAAATATGCAACATTGCCAACAAAATCCTTGAAAGGCCTCAATGATCCAGTGTTTCATGCAGGGCAGGCCCTAGGGTTGCTGGCAACCTGGGCAAGCTGAACTTCGGTGCCCTTACAAGTATAATCTTTTAAAACTTTCACAAAGAGAAAAACTGAAAATGTAGACTAAAAAGCACGTGGCACCATGGACAACTGCCCGAGTTGCCAGTACCTTCAGCCAACCCTGCTTTCATGTAATCATCATCATCATAATCATTTAACATCAATTTTTTCCATGCTGGCATGGGTTGGACAGTTTGACAGGAGTTGGCAAGCTGGAGAGCTACACTATGCTCCGATTGTCAGTTTTGGCATGGTTTTTAAAGCTGGATGCCCTTCCTAATGCCAACCACTTTAGAGTGTGTATTGGGTGTTTTTTACATGGCACCAGCACCAATGTGTTTTATGTCGCACCAGTACCTTGCAAGACAAAAGCCCTCAACTGGGAGTGGGGTTAGTTGTATTGATGGGTTGTGGTTTTGTGCCGGTTGAGAGGGGACAGATATAGGTGTCTTGCTGTAAAGTAGATACATGGATACCCCAGTTACAAAACAAGTAGAGTGAGTTGGAGAGTAAGATAAACAGAGTGATGAGTGAGAGAGATGATGGCCGAGAAGTGTCGGGACAATGCTAAGTACAAAGTAAACTTACTGATGGTTCACTGCTACAGTATGAAATGCTTGACCTTTTGTCAGAGTCTTGTGGCTCAAGATCATAACGAGCTCGGAGATTGGAGAGGTTTTGCAGCTTGACATATTGTGTGTAAGGATAGTTCAAGAAACATCGGTGGTACATCAGAACTGGATTTGCTACAACAACTGTGGGAACCAAGCATCTGGAAATTAATTGAATATATTCGTTAATGATTAAGAAAATTTTGTGTGTTTTTATAAGTTTTGAGGATTAAGAGATTAGTGGCTAAATCTTGGCAAATAAATGGATATTCCTAATCAAGACATTAAAGTGCATCAAGTGAAGAAGTTCCAGCTTGGAAGTTCAGGAGTTTTGAGGGAGTCTGGGATTACTCCTTAGTCATCACACCTCCCAGGTTCGCTCTGGCCTGGGGAGGCAGTTCTGTCTAAGGTCTCAGTTAGGAGTCAAATAGCAGATGATCCTGTGACTAAAATATACAAGATTTAAAGTAGAGCTGGGCCCTGGACATGTCACACAGGCCCAGACGAGGGGCTGGATCCTAGACATGTTACATAGGTCCAGAAAGAGGTTGGATCCTAGATATTTCACACAGGCCCACTGGATGTGTAGACATGCCCTGATGTCATGTAAACTAGTGCCAAACTGCCTATGGGTTTAACATGCCTTGTGCCTCAAGGGAAAACTCTGAAGAGCAGGAGACTAGCAGAGTAAATAAGGTAGAGAAAGAAGCAGAAGGCAACAGGAAACCACAGTGTCAGGTCATTCCAAGAAAAATCAGGAGTCTTCAGACTTTGGCATGGAGGTCCATGTTTGCTGATACCTGTAGGAATACCACATGGAGAGAGAGAGAGGAAGGAGGCAGAAAGAGAGAAAGAGGGGGAAGAGAGAAAGAAAGAGAAATAGGGGAGAGAGAGAGAGGGAGGGTAGAAAGAGGGAGAAGGAGGGAGGAAAGTGAAAGTGAGAGAGAATATATGGAGAAGTTGTAAAACTGCAATCTTTCAAATCTAATATTTTGATAATGAAATCGTTTGTAATCTTTAAAAACAAAAGCTTGCAATTTTTGAAATATTTGCTTCTTGAGTTTTAAGACTGTGTTTGAGGAGGATGAATTTAAGAGACTTTTGTACACTTTATGGCATCTCTTCCATAACGTAATCGCTTCCAACTACTACAAAAAGTGTTTTCTCCATTGACTATACTACTACTACTACTACTACTACTACTACTACTACTACTACTACTATGTCATCGTCACCATTATTTTTATTATTATTATTATTATTATTATTAAACCTTTTAGCATTTAAACCAACCATATCAGGTTGAAATATTCTAAATGTTTTACATGCAAACTGGCCAGATGTGACCTTTTACACCAAGCTTACAATGTCCTAAAAATAAACAATCATATCATTTAAATCTCAAAGCTCCAGCATTAAGGCATGATTAATTCAAAAGAATGTGAATAAATATTATATTTGACCGAGTAATCTGAATGGCCAAGGGTTAATGGCCAAGGGTTAATGGCCAAGGGCTAATGGTCAAGGGTTAATGGCCAAGGGTTAATGGTCAAGGGTTAATGGCTAAGGGCTAATGGTCAAGGGTTAATGGCCAAGGGTTAATGGTCAAGGGTTAATGCCTGCTTTTCACGTTGTCATGGGTTGGCTAGTTAGACAGAATCCAATGTGTCAGAGGATGGTCTCAAGCTTCAATATCTGTTCGTTGCAGGGTTTCTGCAGTGGGATGCCCTTCCTAATACCAACCACTTTACAGAATGTGGACTGGGTGGTTTTTACATAACACCAGCACAAGAGAGGTCATCCAGTAATTTGCTAGACAAAGAAAAGGAAATTTCTCATCTTGTTTGTTGTTAACACAATGTTTCAGCTGATATACCCTCCAGGCTTCATCAGGTGTCTTGGGGAAATTTCGAACCTGGGTTCTCATTCCTAAGGTATTTTTCAATATTATTATTATTAATATTATTCAGGTCACTGCCTGAAATTGAACTCGGAATCTTGAGGTTAGTAGCCCGTGCTCTTAACCACTATGCCATATGCC
>NC_068981.1:4227754-4230895 GCF_001194135.2 Octopus bimaculoides | reverse complement strand
AGACACCTGATTAAGGCTGGAGGGTATATCAGCCAAAACGTTGTTAACAACAAACAAGATGAGGACAAATATCCATCAAATGTAAATAATGTACATAATTCCTCATCTCTGAAATATAGAAAGAAAAGGAAGCCCCCAGCCCCATCCCACCCCACCCTATGGGAGAGGTGGCATTATGTCAAGTGCTGAGTGGTTAAAATATGATAGAAAGACTGGCACAAATGTCTCACTGTAGAGGGGATAAATGGCTACCATGCCTTATAAGGAGTGGATTGGAGTAGTGGGAAAGAAGATGAAGTTGTTGGTGACAAATGTCAGAGCATACTCTCATCATCATCATCATTTAACATTTGTTGTTCATGCTGGCATGGGTTGGACGGTTTGACCAGGGCTGGTAAACTGGAAGGCTGCAACAGACTCCAGTCTGATTTGGCATGGTTTTCTATGGCTGGATGCCCTTCTTAATGCCAACCACTACGAGAGTATAAAGGGTGCTTTTATGTGCCCCAGCATGGGTGCCATTTATGTGACACTAGTATCTGTCACAACTGTGGTTTTACTTGGCTTAATGGGTCTTCTTCTCAAGCACGGCATAATGCCAAATGGACTCAGACACTGCCTCCGTGAGGCCCAATGGTCGAAGCCTGGCATAATACCAAATGATCTTGGTACTTGCCTCTGTGAAGCCCAACACTCAAAAGGTGCTTTTACGTGCCACTGGCACGAGTGCCATTTGTATGACATCTGTATCTGCCACGAGTGCAATTTTACTTGGCTTGATGGGTCTTCTTCTCAAGCACAACATAATGCCAAAGGTGTTGCCTCTGTGAGGCCCAACATTCAAAAGGAGCTCAACCACTTTGCCTCCATGCGGTTCAACGCTTGATACAAAAAGGGGAACATAAGAGAGAATACAGAGTGAGGAAGGGGAGGTTTAGGTGGATAAGTTTATAAGAGCAGGTGAGAGAAAAGTTCGAGGTGATTAGAGAGGGAGGTAAAGGTGTGGTCAATGGTAAAAATCAGTAATGGGGAGAAGGTAGAAAAGATATCTCAAGAAGTAGGTGGTGGCAAGTGGCAGTACAGGAAGTAGGAGGAAGTTCTTCTAAGACTCAGTATTAAGTTTGGACCTTTAGCATTCAGATTACTCTATCAAATGAAATGCTTATTTATTCACATTGTTTTGAATTAATCATGCACTATCTGTAGCTTTGAGATTTTGATGTGATTGTTTATTTGTAGAATAACATCATAGGGTAGGTGTGAGAGACTGAATCTGGCCAGTCTCAACATAAAACAAGGAAGAATGTTTGCGCCTGATGTGGCTGGTTTAAATGCTAAAGGGTCAAATGCAATCATTTAAGATTACCTGCCAGTAATAGGCATCGAGAACACTTGATCTGCGACATTAATAACATCCACGACGAGAGCCATTTCATATCGAGACACAGTGTTGGACACAAATTGAACTATCATTTGGAGTGAACTCATTGCTTCAACAACGCCCTCTGATGGGATGATTTTGAATTCTTTGGGTGGTATGGTTTGTTTATCAGTTCTCTTTGGATAAAAATTTCCTTTTATACTTGGAATACTGTCAACAAGGCCATCTCCTGGCACATGGAGCCGAAAATTCATTGGAATCAATGAAGTATTGTGCATTTGAAATGTTTTCGTGTACTGGAAACCTGGAATTAATCACCAAAATAATTAAAATCTGTTGAGAAAATATAGAGAGGAAATGCAAGAATTAACAATGAAATACTTTCTAAGGCAGCAAGCTGGAAGAATCATTATGATGCTGGGGAAAACGCTTTGTAGCATTTCATCCAGCTTCACGTTCCGAGTTGAAATGCCATCAAGGCTGACTTTACCTATCGTCCCTTTCAGAACTGATAAAATCAGTACCAGTCATGTACTGGGGTCGATGTAATCAACTTACCCCCTCCCTCCAACTTGCTGGCCTTGTGCCAAAATTTGAAACTAATATTAAAATACTTTCTCTTTATCATCATCTTCATCATCGTTTAACACCCGTTTTCCATGTTAGCATGGGTTAGACGATTTGACTGAGGACTGGTGAACCAGATGGCTACACCAGGCTCAAATCTGATTTGGCAGAGTTTCTACAGCTGGATGCTGTGAGTGGATTTGATAGATGGAGACTGAAAGAAGCCCAATATGTTTTTATAAACCATACCAGTAAATTGGATGTTTAACATACCCCTTTGAAGGATTTCTTTTCCTCTGTTTGCGGACTAGTTCTGTAGCACACCAACAGATGGCAGCACATGGCTGCATGCATGATGAGAGCTAGCAGTGACCTTCATGAGGTAGTAGTGCAGAGTGACATCGTTGTGTTTACTTTGCAAGTTGTGAAATTTGTGTTTTTGTGATCACGTGTGTCTGCTGTAGTCTGTGATTTTGTCATGGACAGGAAGTTGGGACAAAGAACCAAAGTGAAATTTTGTGTGAAACTTGGGAAGTCTGCTACAGAGACATTGAGCAAGCTTTGGCAAGCTTACGGTGATGATGAGGCAATGGGTCGTATGCAATGTTTCTAGTAGTATGGGTGATTCAAAAGCAGAAGAATGTCCCTGGAAGACCTAGCACAAGCGTCAACCCCGGAAATGTGGAGAAAATTCATCAGCTTTTGTGCATGAGGATCATTGGAGGAGAATTAATGATGTTTTGAAGTGTTTGAGGGAGGACATTCGGTGAAAGCAACTGGACCTGTAGAGCACAAAGAATTCGATTCTTCACAACAACATTGCACCATGAATTTCTTGCCAAAAATATGGCATTGCTTTCAAAAATATGGCATTGCTTTCACACCTATTTACTAGATTTCACACCTATTCACCAGATTTAGCACCTGTGAACTTCCATCCCTTCCCTAAGATGGAAAATGCAGCTCAAAGGTCACCATTTTAACACCGTTGTCAAGATCCAGAGCAAATTGCAGAAGGTCCTCGACTCACTTACGGAAAATGACTTCCAGGCTGGATTCCAAAAGTGGCAGGAACATTGGGACCAATATATTGCTGTGCAAGGTGATTATTTTGAAGGAGATGATGATGATGATGATGTTAAAATTTAGGTAAATAAGTTATTTTTTATTAAACATAGCTAGTCTGGGAACTT
>NC_068981.1:4225090-4227146 GCF_001194135.2 Octopus bimaculoides | reverse complement strand
ATATATATATATATATATATATATATATATATATATATAGGATTGAATAGAATCTAGGCATATCAACACATTGGACACCTGAAATGGTTAGGTGCAATAGGAAAGGGTTCACAGTGAGGTAAAACAACCATGAAGGTATCTTGTGTTAGTAAGATATTGTAGACATGTAAGTACCAAATATAATTTAAACCAAAGATCTGACCCAGGGCTGGTTCTAGGTGTGGCACAGGTATAAAAAAAGAACGTAAATGGGACTTAAAATTTCTGACAGCCATTTGGGTAGAATTTTGTTGATATATTCAAAGATTACATCATAGCATATAAAGCATCATCTTCAGGTAAAATTTTCAACAGGTATAAACAGGTGAGATAATACTTTGATGATAATGAATCTAACCAACATATTGAATGCTGGTTGGATTCATTATGGACTATATGCTATGATGTAATCTATGAATACATCAACAAAATTCTACCAAAACAGCAGTCAGAAATTTTAAGCCCCATTTGTGTTCTTTTATATATATCTACATAGGCACAGGAGTGGCTGTGTGGTAAGTAGCTTGCTTACCAACCACATGGTTCCGGGTTCAGTCCCACTGCATGACACCTCGGGCAAGTGTCTTTTACTATAGCCTCGGGCCGACCAAAGCCTTGTGAGTGGATTTGGTAGACGGAAACTGAAAGAAGCCCGTCGTATATATGTATATATATATATATATATATATATATATATATATATATGTGTGTGTGTGTAAAATGGTGTATTTTACGTGCCACCTGCACAGGAGCCAGTCCAGCGGCACTGGCAACGACCTCGCTCGAATGATTTTCTAAACGTGCCATCGACACAAGTGCCAGTAAGGTGACACCACAGCTACAAAAAAATCTGCCTCAATAAACTGCATCTAACCCATACAAGCATGAAAAAGTAAATGTTAAGACAACAAAGATGATGAAAATCAAAAACACATTTCTACTTTTTTTATTTCTAAACTCACCTGAATTTGAGTTCCACTGGTTGAGGTCGACCCTCCACTTGAAATCTGAAGACTTCGTCAAAATCTCCCAAACTACTCCCTTGAAACTTTACTCGTATTGCTTGGTGACCTCCCGGTTGGACAGTTCCATTATTCGGTTTGAAAGTAAAAAAGGAGGCAAATGTAGAGACACTTTTTTGGATAACATAACTGGCATGAATCTGTCCGTGATTAGCTAAAATCACTTCATAGTAATGACAGGAACCAATGAAAATCGGTCCAACATTCATGACATTCACAGACAGTTGAACTTTGGGTCCTTTCCCTTCACCACGCAATTGCAATGGAAGACGGTTCTCCCTACCAGTGATTTCGCAATATGCCATTTTAATATAAGACTTTGCTTCCAATGGTTTGAACATAATATTTATTTGCATTGTTTGGTTAGGCCAAATCTCTCCTTCAATTGGTTCAATCTTGAAGACTTCATCATAAAACAGACCACTGCCTTCTTCAATCAACTGTAAAGTAATAATGAGAATCATATTCGTGATAAAAACAATTTCAAGATAACAATTATTTCCAGTAAAACCATCAATGAGTAACTTGCTACAAAATTAAAAAAAAACAAAAACACTTCATTTCTAATACAGTCATGGGTTGGACAGGTTGGCAGGAGCTGACAAGCTGCAGAGCTGCACCAGGTTACAATTGTCTGTTTTGGTATGGTTTTTACAGCTGGATGCCCTTCCTAACACCAACCACCTTACAGAGAGTACAGAATATACAATATATTGGACACGAAACTCAGCTTGCAAAGACCTGTTGGGGCAAGTGAGATCGAAACTGAACCAAATTCGATGACTGGCACCCGTGCCAGTGGAGTGCTAACAGCACCATCCGAGCGGGATCACTGCCAGAGCAGCGGGATCACTGCCAGAGCAGCGGTCTCGCTTCCGTGCCAGTGGCATGTAAAAAGCACCATTTGAGCCCGATTGTTTCCAGCTTTGCCTTACTGGCACTTGTGCTGGTGGCATGTGAACAAAACATTGGAATGACTCCTGTGCAGGTGGCAC
>NC_068981.1:4223965-4225080 GCF_001194135.2 Octopus bimaculoides | reverse complement strand
GAAACTCAGCTTGCAAAGACCTGTTGGGGCAAGTGAGATCGAAACTGAACCAAATTCGATGACTGGCACCCGTGCCAGTGGAGTGCTAACAGCACCATCCGAGCGGGATCACTGCCAGAGCAGCGGGATCACTGCCAGAGCAGCGGTCTCGCTTCCGTGCCAGTGGCATGTAAAAAGCACCATTTGAGCCCGATTGTTTCCAGCTTTGCCTTACTGGCACTTGTGCTGGTGGCATGTGAACAAAACATTGGAATGACTCCTGTGCAGGTGGCACATAAAAAAACACCATTTGAGCATGGCCGTTGCTAGTACCGCTGGACTGGCCCTCGAGCCGGTGGCACGTAAAAAGCACCCACTACACTCTCAGAGTGGTTGGCATTAGGAAGGGCATCCAACTGTAGAAACTCTACCAGATTCAGATTGGAGCCAGGTGCAGCCATCCGGTTCGCCAGTCCTCAGTCAAATCGTCCAACCCACGGAAAGCAGACGTAAAACGATGATGATGATGATATATATATTTCTTTTTTTTCTAATTAGTAGACGGAAATGGTTACAATACGGTCTTTCATAATATTGAAGAGGTTTACCTTTCTCCTGTTCAGATAGGAACGATTCATTACAGAGATCTTGTCATGTAATGAAGGATCTCGAATATAATCCCGTATAAAGTTTTCTATCTCAGCCTGCCTTGTTTGTTCAATATCAGAGATAAATCTTGAAATATACAAAAGAAAGGAAAAAGGAAAAACTGAGATATATATATATTCAAAAACAAAAAGAATGGAAGCATAATGAGTCTATATTCATCCAGATCTCAAAAACAGAAGCACTGAGAAATTATTAAGTGTTTATTGATGATGTATCTTGAAGTGAATTCAGCTATTAAGTAAATTCACTTCAAGATACAATCTTGGGGTTAGTAGCCCGTGCTCTTAACCACTACGCCCACGGGCATATAGCATAGTGGTTAAGAGCGCGGGCTACTAACCCCAAGATTCTGAGTTCAATTCCAAGCAGTAACCTGAATAATAATAATAATAATAATAATAATAATAATAATAATAATAATAAGGAAGATAGGGAAAACACCAGTAACAATAAAGTCTGTCCCATCA
>NC_068981.1:4214245-4221849 GCF_001194135.2 Octopus bimaculoides | reverse complement strand
GCTCATGGGAACTGCCCATATCCTACGTAAAATACTGTCTATGTGATCTCAAATTTTAAATCAAACACATAATTTTCTTATGGTTTCTTAAACATTCACTTGAACAAAACTGTACAAATCCAAATATATGGTACCCTAGGCATAACACCTACATGAACTTCTAACTTGTTGTCTCTTGAGGTCTCTGGGTGAGACTTGGATCCAACTTGTACAAATGCAAAACAAAAGTCAAACATAAAATAATAATAATAACAACAACATCGGAAAATACCTTAGGAATGAGAATACAGGTTTGAAATTTTCCCAAGACACCTGATGAAGACTGGAGGGTATATCAGCCGAAACATTGTGTTAACAACAAACAAGATGAGGACAAATATTCGTCAAATGTGAATAATGTAAATAATGTGCAATCACATCATCGAAATCCCAAAGCTACAAGACAATGCAGGATTAATTCCAAATAACAGAGAAATCTGAATGCTAAAGGATTATTAAATGCCCTTGGATGGCAAGAAGGCCTGCCAGTAGGATCGGAACCACATACCTTCTGGAAATGAGATGTGCTGCAAGCTTATACTAAAGCAACCTTCTGTCTTTCTTCCCTCAAACTAAATGATTAAATCTTAATTTTACTAATGAGAAAAATCTCATTACATTTACAACACAAATGTAGTAACATTGAGAAATATGCAAATAGGGCTTATTACCAACCACCATCATCATCATCATCATCATCATCATCATTTAGCATCCATTTTCCATGCTGGCATGGGTTGGATGGTTTTTACAGATGCTGGCAAGGCCAGGATCTGAACCAGGCTCCATTGTCTGCTCTGGGATGCTTTCTATAGTTTGATGCTCTTCATAACATCAACCACTTTACAGAGTGTACAGGGTGCCTTTTATGTGGCACCCCGCACGAATGCCTTTAATGTGACACCCAGCACCAATACTTTTTACATGGTACTAGCACCAGTGCTTCTCACTTTACAGAGTGTACTGGGGAGCTTTCTATGTGGCACCAACACTGGTGCTTTTTACGTAGCACCGGCACCAGGGGGTTTCCAAGTAACTTGCAAGACAAAGACCTCTCAGCTGGGAGAGGGAGGGTTGTAAGCTTTTAACTTGATTAATAATCTATCAGTTGCCATGCTTCTGTTGAAAGACAAAGTCTTTTTTTTAATTAATTTTTAAAATAATGAAGATTTTAGTAAAATAACATGTTCGTTTGTAGAAAATAATATCAGAAGGCAAAACATTGTTATTTATTATATGCACACACATGTGCGGATAAGAATCATCCTATGTGGCCTGAATATGCATGTAGTGAATCAGGGAAGCCATAGTTTACATTTTTAAACTGATATAAAACAGCAGGCAGTGGTACTGCACAAGGTGTTGGAAGAACTTGAGGAGTTGACAAGTTCTAGAATGAACACCACATGACATTGACTGTTCAGGAGTTGATAAGTCAAGACAACATAATTCCACAGTGAGTAGCATGAAGTGGGTGGTGGATGGCATAGTGAGCTTAAAGTAATCCCGCAGTTGGAAGTTGATAAAGATATCTGAAGCTGTAAGTTATGAAAAAGTGGTGCTGAAGGCCTAGCGTCTTCCTGGTAACTAATGGCTGACTGGAACAGAATTCCTTTTTTTATAGCTGTGAGACCAGCTCCAATTGGCTGCAGTTACCAAAGCACAACCGTGCTAATCCGCAACAACAAAATAGGGATTCCTTGACTCACTGCAGGTATGAATATAGATCATTTTAAAATGGGACGTTTCTATCATGGAACTAGGGGCAGTCTCAGGGTAGTTGGTATGAAAAGGGGTTAAATGGAAAAGTGCATATACCTTTGTTTTTGATGTATCTCTTCATTCCACGTAGGAAAATTGGTCCATTTGTATTTGGCAACAACATTTGTCCGGTTGTGAATAAATACACTTCTCTGATTGGTCAGAGAGATAAAAGTATTTTCAATACGAACAGAGTTTCTGTCCAAGCGTATGTTTATGTCTTGAGCAACAGCATGCAGTGTTATGAACAAAACTTCACCTATAAACAGAGAAACATCCTTTTTAGGAAAGGAAAATCATCTCCACCACCACAGGCTGAGGGAGATGGGGGGGGGGGGTCAATGAATACAAGCTGAAGGGAAAGGTAGAGAAGGGGAGGTGGTGTCTGTAGAGATTAGAGTAGTAGGGTGGATATAGTGAATGGTGACAAGGTTGGAGGGGGTGATCAATGATACATATGAG
Source organism: Octopus bimaculoides (assembly GCF_001194135.2). Classification (NCBI taxonomy): domain Eukaryota; kingdom Metazoa; phylum Mollusca; class Cephalopoda; order Octopoda; family Octopodidae; genus Octopus; species Octopus bimaculoides. Next base: position 4,219,587 of record NC_068981.1, on the reverse strand, counting down.
ATGAAGGGAAGACGAGGGAGAGTAAGTGATGACTGGCAGCACAGAAGGGGATGAAAAGCAGTAGAAGAGTAATAATTATACAGTAGACAAGGGAGATGACGTATGGGTAGGTAGGTAGGTTGAAAGAGTGTGAGGGGAGAGGCAAACATAGTGTATGGGGAAGTGAGAGATGTATAGTGGTGTAGAAGGTGAAGAAGAGGAGAGAGGAGCAAGAGAGGGGAGGGAAGAGGAGGGAAGAGGAGGGAAGAGGAGAGAAGGGGCAGAGAGAAGAGAGGAGAGGAAGGGGAGAGGAGAGGAAGGGGAGAGGAGAGGAAGGGGAGAGGAGAGGAAGGGGAGAGGAGAGGAAGGGGAGAGGAGAGGAAGGGAGAGGAGAGGAAGGGGAGAGGAGAGGAAGGGGAGAGGAGAGGAATGAGAGAGAGAGAGAGGGGAGAAGAAGGGAATGAGGGGGAAGGAGGAGGAGCCACACATGTAACATTAATGAAGTTTGATGGCGAAATTATATTCTCTCACCTGTGTCATATCTGAGGTATAGTTGGCCCTGATGATTGCCCACTTCTGTCGGGTAAAACTCTATATCTACCTGGCTATTGGCGTTTTCAGCAATAGTTCCATGAACAGGTGAAACACTGAAAGGTCTGTATAACAGAGGAGGGGGAAAAAAATCAATTAAATCAATTCTCTCATCAACAATAAAGAATAACAATTCTAATATATCTTTTGCTACATTCACCATCATCATCATTATTGTCATCATCATCATCACCATCATCATCATTACTGTCATCATCATCATCATCATCGTCTGAGGTCCACTTTTCCATCAATTTGTCGAAGCAGATTACCTATGGCTTGGTGCCTTCCCTGTCACCAACACTCAACTGTTTCCAAACAAGGTAATACTTAGCCAGGGCCAAACATATTTAGCGTGCAAGACCAGAAATGAACAACATCGCTTGTATGATGGTGATGCTCATTTACAACCATCATATGATGTCTAGTCAAGGGTATGTACATGTATGTGTGTGTGTGTGTGTGTGTATCTCTATATATAAAAGTGAAATAGCAGAAAGTTGTATGTTTGCGTGTCTCATTTAGTGGTTATGCAGGGTTGAATGGCAGTGGGCATGCTCGGATTGCAGCGAAAATTTACAGGGACATGTAAAATGAGGCAAGGAAGCGACTGGACTAGGTTAGCAATCTCCATCTCAAAAGCTGTGGTTACTAGGGCAACAAAACCCATGTTCAATCGGTTCTGCAAGCTGGTTCGCCAGTCCTCAGTCAAATCGTCCAACCCATGCCAACATGGAAAGCAGACGTTAAATGATGATGATGATGATGAATCCTCTGTCACGTCACTTCTCCCCAGAGTATCAAGGCCAATCAATTGACCACAGGCTTCCATGATATATCTGACCACATATAACCTCCGCTAGTGGTATTTCGTCGGCCGTTACGTTCTGAGTTCAAATTCCGTGAGGTCAACTTTGCCTTTCATCCTTTCGGGGTCGATTAAATAAGTACCAGTTACGCACTGGGGTCAATGTAATCGACTTAATCCCTTTGTTGGTCCTTGTTTGTCCCCTCTATGTTCAGCCCCCTGTGGGCAATAAAGAAATAAACATATACCTCCTCTACAGCAACAAACCCGTTCTGTCTCCTTCTCTCATACCTTAATCCCTCCCCTAGCATAAAACCACCTCCTTCTCCACTGTAGTCCCACCCAGGTGAAGGGTGCATGACAACCTCACTAGTGCTGGCGTCACAAAAAAAGGCACCCAGTATCTGCTGTGAAGTTGTTGGTGTTTAGAAGAGCATCCATTCATAGAAATTATGCCAAAGGGAGAGAGTAAAGCATGATGCAGCTGCTGGGTCCATTGCATCCTGTCAAACTGTTCAACTGTTGAACATCCGTGTTCCAGCCAGAATGAACCAGGGATGTTAAATGGCGATGACAATGGTGATGCCATGTGAAAAGCATCAGGTACGCTCTGTAAAGTGGTTGGCATTAGCAAGGTCATCCAGCCATAAAAAAACCATCCCAAAACAAACAATTGAAGCCTGGTGCAGCTCTCCAGCCTTGCCGACTCCTGTCAAACCATCCAACCCATACCAGCATAGAAAACAGATGATAAATGATGATGATGTTGATGATGATGGTGATGGTTATGATGATGATGACCATGACAACACCGATTCTTTCTCATGTTTTATAAGATTCAGTCTGGAAGGTCCAGCTATGTTGCAATCAATGGCAAAGAACATCGAATCTGTAATTCTGTATACGTTCTGCCTTTTCCAAAAACATTTTAAGAAACCTGTCAGTTGGCAAGTGGTACTTTGCCACAATGTATCTTGTCTACACATAAAATACAGGAGCACCAGTCACCATGAGCAACTAGATCACATGGAACATGTTTATTCCAATACATATTCTCCCATTCTCTCGGTAGCCATCACTTTTTCTCTCGGTCTATGGTCACTCATTACTAACATCCATCACAACTATCCACCACACACTCTCTCTCCTTTACCAATGACTACCCATAGTCATTATTGTCTCTCTCCCATTAACCCCTACCATGACTGTCTATTTCCCATTACTCTCTTTCTCTCTCTGTCTCTCTCTTTCTCCCCTTATTTCTAGTCAATGTCATTTTAGCTGAAACTTACAGAAGTGTAAAGAAAGAAAACTTGGCATCTCTGTTACCAATATTTCTGAGAAGAATAGTTTTAGTCGATGCCATTAGTACTGGACAGGTTGGGAAGTGTATCTCGTCTTGGATGTCCACAATGGCACGGGCTCCAATGGCTTTTATTGGTACAACGTATCTCTCCCTTTCTGTCGTACACACAATCTCATGTTCATAATCCTGCAATTATACAACAAAAACAGGAATTTCTCTTGAAATAAGGGAATATTTTATAAGACTTACATCTTTCTTTCAACTTTCACATCATCATCATCATCGTTTAACATCCAATACATAATTCAGTCATTACACAGCAGCCATGCTGAGGCATCATCTTGAAGAATTTTTAGTCAAATGAATTGATCCAGTACTTTTAAGCCTGGTACTTATTCTATTGGGCTCTTTTGCCAAACTGCTAAGTTACAGGGGCATAAACACACCAACAACAGTTGTCAAGCAGTGGTGGAGGACAAACACAGGCACAAAGGCACACACATGCTCACACACACACACACGAGCTTCTTTCAGTTTCTGTCTGCCAAATCCACTCACAAGGCTTTGGTTGACCCGAGGTTATAGAAGAAGACACTTTCCCAAAGTGACAAGCAGTGGGACTGAACCCAGAACCATGTGATTGGGAAGCAAACTTCTTACCACACAACTATAGCTGTGCTTATGGGTAACAAGCTCTGAGAAACCCGACAGTTGAGCCATCAAACTGGGAAAATCAGGAATCAAAAGTCCTCACCATAAAGATGGAAGCAAAGAGGGCCCTAAGCATGTAAGGAGTTTACCCTCTCAGACTTGGGCCCCTGTGTCTACCTTTACCTGGGCTCCTGAGTAAAAAAATAAATATTTGCATTCACAGCTCAAGAGTAACAATTGCAGGTAAACTAATGGACAGAATCAAAAAAAAAAAAATCAGAAGAATAACAAAAATAGGCCTTGTTCATCTGAATCACTACTTTCTTCATCATTTTCACCAGTTTCATTGTCTGAATCATTATCATTGCCTGTGTAAGAGTAAACTCTTCACACACAAAATAAATATCACCAGGCTGAGTTCCTTTCGAGTGTTGGGTCACACGGAGATAACGACCAAGGCCTTTGGCATTATGTCGTGCTTGAGAAGAAGACCCATCAAACCGAGCAAAATCGCAGTTGTGGCAGATACCAGTGTCACGCAAATGGCACCTGTGCCGGTAGCACGTAAAAGCACCCATTACACTTTTGGAGTGGTTGGTGTTGGGAAGGGCATCCAGCCATAGAAACTATACCAAATCAGACTGGAGCCTGGTGCAGCCTTCCAGCTTGCCAACCCTGGTCAGACCATCCAACCCATGCCAGCATGGACAACGGACATTAAATGAATTTCCTTAACTTCAAAGAGTTTAGGCTTTGCTCGTTTACAAGATGAAGCTCTGGGTTCATCACACACTCATTTAATCACAAACCATTAAATATATGTATGAGCTGGTGCCACACAAAAAGCACTCACTATACACTGTAAAGTGGTTGGCATTAGGAAACCATACTAAAACAGATGACTGGAGCCTGGTGCAGCTCCTGTCAAACTGTCCAACCCATGCCTGTGTAGAAAATGTATTAAATGATGACGAAGATCTATTTAAGTATATATCATCATCATCATCATCGTTTAATGTCTGCTTACTCCAAGAGTGTAGTGGGTGCTTTTTACGTACATGTCACTGGCACAGGAGCCAGTCAGGCAGTATTGGCATCGACCACGCTCGAATGGTGCTTTTTACGTGCCATGTGTACACACACACACTTTCTCTCTCTCTCTCACTCTCTCACTCTCTATCTCTCTCTCTCTAAGGAGACCTGGACATCTACCACAGGTTGATAAGAGAGTAGTATTGCAGATGGCAAAAATGACAAGTATGAGATCCATGATTATGAAACACCAGTTTAGATGGTCTGGTCATCTTGCCCATTTAAAGGAAACCTGCAGGCCAAAGCAGGCGCTGCATGGTGAGCTGGAACAAGGAAGACATCCTCAGTGCAAGCACATCAAAGACTATCTTAAAGAAACACCGAGAAAGATCTAAACTGATACTAACAGGAGGGATTTGGTTTCAATAGGTGTTAAAGAACTCGAGAACAGGGTTGCAGACACCGAAGTGAAATGAGTTGTTAAATATGTGAAGAATATGAATCCACTCCTGAAAAGGTCAGCAAAGAGTCTCTTCTGAGTAACCAGTGTGGTTGTGTCTGTTTCTCAAAGACAGGCCTATATATATTTATTATATATCATCATCATCATCATCGTTTAACGTCCACTTTCCATGCTGGCATAGGTTGGACGATTTGACAGAGGATTGGCAAGCCAGAAGGGTGCACCTGGCTCCAATCTGATCTGGCAGAGTTTCTACAGCTGGATGCCCTTCCTAACGCCAACCACTCCGAGAGTGTAGTGGGTGCTTTTTACGTGCCACCGGCACAAGAGTCAGTCAGGCAGTACTGGCAACAGCCACACTCAAAAAGGTGTTTTTTACGTGCCACCTGCATGGGAGCCAATCCAGCAGCACTGGCAACGACCTCGCTCAAATGATTTTCTAATGTGCCACCAGCACAAGTGCTAGAAGGCGACTCTGGTAATGATTATGCTCAAATGGTGCTATTTATATA
>NC_068981.1:4211098-4213972 GCF_001194135.2 Octopus bimaculoides | reverse complement strand
ATATAGAATCAATGCAAATATGAACAAGCAAGAAAAAATAACAATGCGAGGACATGGAATAAGTACAGTATTACTGGACGCTCAGGAAAGGAAAGAAAAGAAAGAGGATTTCACATTTTGAGCAGAGCTCTTCATCAGACATATAGAAAAAGTCTAAAGAAGGAAAGATAGTGAAAGAAAATTGACAAAGGCACAGGACTGACTGTGTGGTAAGTAGCTTGCTTACCACATGGTTTTGGGTTCAGTCCCACTGCGTGGTACCTTGGGCAAGTGTCCTCTACTATAGCCTCGAGCCAGCAAAAGCCTTGTGAGTGGATTTGGTAGACGGAAACTGAAAGAAGCTCATCTTATATATATGTTTGTGTGTCTGTGTTTGTCTCCCCAACATCACTTGACAACCGATGCTGGTGTGTTTACGTCTCCGTAACTTAGCAGATCGGCAAAAGAGACCGACAGAATAAGTACTAGGCTTACAAAGAATAAGTGCTGGGGTTGATTTGCTCGACTAAAGGCAGTGCTCTAGCATGGCCACAGTTAAATTACTGAAAAGAATAAAAGAATATATATAATGCACACACACACACACACACTCACTTTTGAAAGTTACTAAATTCTTATGATGTCAACAGCATATATGTATGTAAAAGAATACTACCTTATTTTCTTCTGGGGTGAACTGGACCTTGAATACAAGTGCTAGCCCTGGGGCCACTTTGAGGTGTGCATCAGGAGGAGGGATCAATTTAAAGTAAGGCGAGGCCTCTTGATTCACTTTTATAGTACGTGGTATCTGATCAAAAAATAATAAATGGTATGATTGTACTTCATTTAAAATATTTTAATTACACAATATTAGAAATTCGAAATTAATAATAAAAAGAACAAAAATATTTGTTCATTCATTTGTTGCCCTATTTCTGTTGAAATAGGCTGCCTTTGTTTCAATTAATTTTTAAAATAATGAAGAATTAAGACAACAAATCACTAATAAGATGATGTTTGGAACAAAAATTAACACGAAACTTTGATGGATGGTTTTGATTCAGCTCACTTTGTTGCATTGTCTGTACTTACAGTGAGGCTGTTGTTTACAGTCAGCAAACACACAAGAAGATGAGGGGGGGGGGAATACAAACACTCACACAAAGACACATGTAACTTAGCAGTTCGTCAAAAGAGACCGATAGAATAAGTACTAGGCTTACAAAGAATAAGTCCTGGGGTCAATCTCTTTGACTAAAAGGCGATGCTCCAGCATGGCCGCAGTCAAATGACTGAAACAAATAAAAGAATATATATATATATATATTATAGGACATGCTTCTTTAATTTATGTTTATCGATTTCACTCACTAGAGATTGATGAAGCTGGGGCAACAGCATAAAATAGGAAGAAACAAAGTCCATGTAGTGAAACCAAACCCTTAACTATGTGGCTCTGAAACATCCTGCTTAGCTACATGGCCTGAGTTGAAGAAATGTGGACAAGATTTTGCATTGGAAACCAGGTAACATTACTTACTCTGTCTTTATTTTCAAGAAGCAAAGGTACTTCATAAACATTGAAAGGTTCATATTGTTGGAAGAATATTTCTGATGGGAATGGCTGGAAAATGGGTTCGTTAATATTCACAGTTGAGATCTGAAAGTTTTAAGAATTCACAAGTAAGAAACAAGTAAGATGGGAATGAAGAATACACGTTAAATACCATTTAAAATATGCATTGTCATAATCTTTTCTACCATATGCATAGGGCCTGAAATTTTGGGGGAGGAGACTAGTCAATTACATCGACCCACAGTATTTCACTGGTACTTAATTTATCGACTACAAAAGGATAAAAAGCAAAGTCGACCTCAGCAAAATTTGAACTCAGAACATAGCAACGGGAAAAATAGTGCTAAGTATTTTGTCTGGCATGCTAACGATTCTACCAACTCACCGCTTTCTATAGTAATAATAATAATGCTTTCTACTGTAAGCGCAAGGCCTGAAATTTTAGGGGAGGAAATTATTTGATTACATTAAACCTGTAGTGGCGTGTGTGGCCGCCATTGGCCGCCATCTTGGGAAGTGCCACTGCGCATGTGCAAGGGACTTGCCGTCAGCGGAAGTACCCGAGCACACATGTGCAATGCAACAGGTGGAGAGAGAGCAATAGCGTTCGATCTCTCTTCTCCATCTAGCAGCTGTCGCGACAAGACGTTCTTCCAGGCTCTCTCAACTCGACCCCGACATGTGGTCGACGCTTCCTTGGTATTCTAGCAGCATGCCTGTTCACCCAGGAACGAAACAGCTCTACACCAACCTAGAATAAATTATTGATCTGTTGTTACCGTTATCCCTCGTGTTGTTGTATTTCTGGATTTTAATGATTAATATAAGAACTGGGGAGAGATGGCCAAGTCGTCATATCCCATCCAATTCTTATAAACCCAGTACTCAACTGTTACTTATTTTATCAACCCCAAAAAGGCAAAGTTAACAACCATGGCAGAATTTGAGCTCAGAATATAAAACCAGAAGAAATTCTGTTAAGTATTCAGTCTGGCATGCGGATTATTGTACCAGATTACCTCCCTTCTAATAATAGCAACAACAACAATAGTTTTGTGAGTGTGTGTGATTGTAGAGGCAGATGGTTTAGTGGTCAGAGGGATGCCCACCTGATTGTAAGACTGTGGTTTCAATTCTGGACAGCCCCAATCCATTCAGCAGGCAAAAATGAGTAATCCTGCGACAGACAGGCATCCCATCCAAGGGGAGTTTATATGCCACAAAATCTGGAAAACCAGCATTATGAGCATATGGATTGGAAAGACCTTTGATCTTTTTCATGTAAATAAATAACCACATATATATATATATATATA
>NC_068981.1:4210519-4211088 GCF_001194135.2 Octopus bimaculoides | reverse complement strand
ATATATGTGTGTGTGTGTGTGTATGCAGGGTGTTCAAAAAGTCTCTCCACAGTAAGTATTTTACTGAAAAATAAATATCTATAAGATGGTAAAAGACTACAAAAGAATATATTAGACTTTACAAGACTTTACAAAAACTTTACAAGAGGTTGTTGAAAGTGTTGCCCTTCATTTTCAATGCATGAGTTGACTTTTCTACACATGTTTTGAAATACATCTTCAATGAAAAAAAATTCACTGCGGAGAGACTTTTTGAACACCCTATATATCATCATCATCATCATCATCATCGTTTAACGTCTGCCTTCCATGCTAGCATGGGTTGGACGATTTGACTGAGGACTGGTGAAACCGGATGGCAACACCAGGCTCCAATCTAATTTGGCAGAGTTTCTACAGCTGGATGCCCTTCCTAACGCCAACCACTCAGAGAGTGTAGTGGGTGCTTTTACGTGTCACCTGCACGAAAACGGCCACGCTCGAAATGGTGTCTTTTATGTGCCACCCGCACAAGAGCCAGTCCAGGGGTACCGGCAACGATCTCGCTCGAAAAACCTCATGTGTCACTC
>NC_068981.1:4204369-4209790 GCF_001194135.2 Octopus bimaculoides | reverse complement strand
GCTCCCATGCAGGTGGCACGTAAAAAACACCATTTTGAGCGTGGCCGTTGCTAGTACCGCCTGACTGGCCCTCGTGCCAGTAACACATAAAAGCACCCATTACACTCTCGCAGTGGTTGGCGTTAGGAAGGGCATCCAGCTGTAGAAACTCTGCCAGATCAGATTGGAGCCTGGTGCAGCCTCATGACTTGCTAGTCCTCAGTCAAATCATCCAACCCATGCCAGCATGGAAAGTGGACGTTAAATGATGATGATGATGATGATGATATACGTATACATATGTATGTTTATATATGTATTACTTTGTGATGAACTATATCTCCCATTTCGAGGAGTTGCAATTTCTCTGGAATCCTCATTGTATGTGTATTGTTCAATCTCTCTTCTGTTGTCATAGAGATGTTCTTCAGGTAGACGCTTGGAATAAGCTGAAAAGAAAAAAAAGAAAAAAAATCAGAAAAAGGAAATTGAAAGAATCCTCCAAAATCAAAACTTGAATGATTCCTTGGAAATATTCATCACCTCAAATGAACAAATTCCTTTAACCTTTTCATTATACATTAACCCTTTTTGTTGTTATATTTCAGTGGAGGTGCAATGGCCCAGTGGTTAGGGAAACAGACTCGCATTTATGGGATCGCAGTTTCGATTCCCAGACTGGGTGTTGTAAGTTTTTATTGAGCGAAAACACCTAAAGCTCTACTAGGCAGGGGGTAGTGGTGAACCCTGTTGTACACTTTCACCACAACTTTCTCTCACTCGTTTTTCCTGTTTCTGTCGTACCTGTATTTCAAAGGGGCCAGCCTTGTCACACACAGTGTCACACTGAATCTCCTCAAGAACTATGTTAAGGGTACATGTGTCTGAGGAGTACTCAGCCACTTGCACGTTAATTTCACGAGCAGGCTGTTCCATTGATTGGATCAACTGGAATCCTCGTTGTCGTAACCAACAGAGTGCCATGATCAAATTTCAGTAGCAATACACTTTGTTTGAATTAATGAAATTAATTAATGAAATACTGCAGAATTTAGTAAAATAACTTAGTCACTAATAAGCTGGTGTTAGGAACATAAATTTATATGAAGTTTTGATTGCAGGTTTTAATTTAGATCACTTTAAGCCTTTTGTTACCATATTTCTGTTGAAATACGCTTTTTTGTTTCAATCAATATTGAAAATAATGAAGAATGAAGTAGAATAACTTTGTCATTAAGTTGGTGCTTGGAGCATACATCAATATGAAATTTTAAAGGTCCTCAATGTAAGCGGTGAGTAGAAGTGGGGTGGAGAAGGATTGGGAGAGTGGGTGGGTAGGGATTGCAAGAGTGTACTGGAGAGTGGGAGATGGTGAAGGGACGAGGAGAGGGGGTGGGATATAATGAATGAAGAACAAGTGTTGAAGAGGGGTATGTACATCTGGATAGGAGATGGGGCGGGTAACCAATGATGTATAGGAGTGAAGTGGAGTAGAATAGTATTGATGGTACAGAGGAAGGATGAGAGTGAGAGAGAGACAGACAGAGAAAGAAAGAACATTTTAATTATGTGAAACTTCAATTATATGAACTCATCATTTACTTGGGTGTCTTCTTCGGGCTCTTTGACAAGTTTAGGATTTCTTGGTGCCATAGCTTTTGAGACATACTGAGGGCACAAAATATCATTTTCAATAACACTTATCATTTTCCTTTTTTGGCAAATCACGTGATCTGTTAAATTATCAAAAACAGCTGAAAGAGACAAGAAAATAATATAAGTCAAATTACAACTTTAACCCCATGACAACAGGGTTTTTTTTTTTTATCAGGCAACCGGGTTGCACTGATGGTAATCATCTCAGCCAAGATCAGCAATTAGTGCACAACAACGGTTACGCGTATATCTATGGCAACTGCTTTAAAGCATGAACTGTTTACTTGTGTGAACTGTCATCACTGTGAAGACCCGTAAATTCAACAAGACTGGCATGGCTGGATGGGACTGTAAATTCCGTGAAGGACCAGAAGAATTTGCTGAACATGTACGAATTTGGGAGGAAGTCATAATGGAAATGGTGGTGCAACCACCAAAACTGCTGCTTCTATACTATTATGGTGATGAAGTCTTGAACTGAGTTGGAAATATTTACATGAAGAATCTAACAAACCTATCAGATTCCTTGAAATTTGCATGGTGGCCTCTATTATCGATTCCGTGAGTGATGGTGGATATTTATTTCAACTGGTACACAAACGAGTACAAAACCGCAGCAGATAGATTTATGTCAACTGGTACTCAAATGAGTACAAAACCGCAGCAGACAGGGCTGCATAGATTTGCGTCTTCTGTTCCAAAGCAAGTCCCCAGTGCACATAAATTTACATCAACCGATGTTACGGGGTTAATTATTGTATAAATGTAAAAAAAATTGATTTTAAACAAACACATACATACATGTACTTACATATAAAGCACAGCTATGTGGTTAAGAAGTTCACTTCCCAACCACATAGTTTTAGGTTACGTCCCATTTTATGTTACTTGAGTATCTTCTACTATAACCCCAGGATGATCAAAGCCTTGTGAGTAACTTTGATCAACAGAAATTGAAAGAAGCCCTTCGTGTGTGTATGTATGTCTATCTAAGAGCGTTGTAGTTCACTTGAAGCATCGTAGTACAGAAGTACAAAATGAATGAAAAGAGAAATAAGGAAAATTTCTAAAAATGTAGTAAGTTTAAAAAACCTTTTTCTTTCGGAAGCAAAGGCTAAAGCTGCCCAAAATGGCAGGATCTATGTAAACACACATTTCTTTGACTGTATTCTTCTGGGGATAGGCCTTTGTATCCAAAATATAAAGCTTTTTTTAAAACTTGCTACATTGTTAGAAGCTTTCCTTATTTCTCTTTCTATTCATTCATATATATATATATATATCATCATCATCATTTAACGTCCGCTTTCCATGCTAGCATGGGTTGGACGATTTGACTGAGGACTGGTGAACCAGATGGCTACACCAGGCTCCAATCTGATCTGGCAGAGTTTCTACAGCTGGATGCCTTTCCTAACGCCAACCACTCCAAGAGTGTAGTGGGTGCTTTTACGTGCCACCGGCACGAAAGCCAGTCAGGAGGTACTGGCAATGAACTCGCTCGGATGTCTTTCCACATGCCACATATTCATTCAGTGGAAACACCTCTCCTCACCTACTCCAAAGAAGGCCAAGGGAAGGTGATGGCCTCAGTTTTGGGGGATGCAAACGATATTGCGTTTACTGACTATTTTCAAAAGGGCCACACCATCAACAGAAAGTACTATGCCAACTTACTGAGGTAGTTATGAAAAGCCATCAAGCCCAAATGTCCAAGAAAACTTATGATAAGGGTCTTGTTTCATTAAGACAATGTTCTAGCACACGTCCTTCGTTTCAATGGCTGTTGTGCATGACTGTGGCTTTGAACTGACAACTTGCCTTGCAGAGGTAACTGGTGGGGCCCGTGAGGACGCTTGGCTGTTCCAGTGCATCAGCTTTGCCATCACTCGTGGCAACACTGCAAGCATGCTGGCATATCTCAAATGTCATTAGAAAGGTTTCCCAGCGACCCCAACTTTACAACCCAAAGTGGTGAATTGGGATTTTATTTTTTTGCTTTTTGCTTTTTCTCTTTCTTCTTTCTCTTTTTTTGAATTGTGTTCTCTGTTTTGTCCAGTTATCTAGTTTGATTTTGTAAAACGGTAAACACTGTGAAGGCAATAAAAAATTTCAATTCTGGTGGTTGAAAAATAAATGGGAATGTGTGTTTATATATGACGCATAAATACCAGGGGGAAATGTCCGTCGTGTCACATCTAATACACAGGACAGGCAAAACGTTAATATCAAACACAGGCTGCAATTCTTCAGAGTTTGCCAGGCATTCCCCAGTTGTCTCTATTTTAACTTTGAAAAGGTAAACCTACACACATATACACACATAAACGTATATGTTTGTGTATACACACACACACCTATATGTTTGTGTACACACACGCAATGGCTGTTTTGGATCATATATCATCATTTTGAAATATATTTCCCAAACTTTTTTTCCATTTAAACTTCATAAATTATGTTGAATTTATGAAATTTTAAAAACTAAAACTCTCCCCTCCCACTTTTAAGAACAATTGAACAGAATTAATTGGAAACAAGAATAGTTGTTAAAAAATAATGTGAAAACAATAATTTCAACATACATGAACGATAACAAACAAAACTGACAACAAAAATTCCAGAGGAAATAAAAGAATCAAAGAGAAAAACTTACCAGACTTGAAATACTTCGTCTTCCAGCGACATTATCAGTTTTTGGTTGCCATGAGCAACACGGGGATTGTGGGAACTGTTTGTGGTTTCAGTGCTTATCGACTTATTATTCAGTTGTTTGTTTTGACTTGTTTGTTAATTTACCTTAAACCTATTGTATTTTCTCATGGTATATTTATAACAGAATATCGTTGTTATTATATAATATAATTATTATGTATTAAATATGTGCGTGCGTATGTGTGTGTGTGTCTGTCTGTGTGTGTAAAAGCAGAAAAACATAAATTTCACATAAACTTCATGCTATAATGACCAGTTATAAACTGAGGTATTACCGTGCATATATTTTTCATGTTTATGCAGCAATTTCTCTCCATCCCTCATATATATATATATATATAATGTATGGGTGGATGGACGGGTGGATGGATGGATGTATGGATCTATGTGCACTGGACGTGCATTGCTTTTATGTGAGTTGAAGTCTCTGCGGTTAGATTACATAAGCGACCAATCAAGCTCCATGGTAACGAGGAACGCTTTACGAGTCGCACCAGTAAGTTCGAAATTACATATGTAACACGTATGTATGGATATAATATAGGAATTATACAAAACCGCATTAAAATACAAATCCTAAACAATAGTCGTGAGTCTTTCATAATATAAGTTGTTTTTTTTTTACAAAAGAAAAGAAAAACGCGGAGAAAAAAAGAAAAAGAGAAACTTGTCAAAATGTTGTGTGGCCCCAGGCCAGTCCTGAATGACCAGACATACATCTAATCATTAAACGTGCTCGTTCCATCTTTATGTATACGAAGAACTACACTTTACTCTTTTATTTGTTTCAGTCATTTGACTGCGGCCATGCTGGAGCACCGCCTTTAGTCGAGCAAATCGACCCCGGGACTTATTCTTTGTAAGCCTAGTACTTATTCTATCGGTCTCTTTTACCGAACCGCTAAGTTACGGGGACGAAAAAACACCAGCATCGGTTGTAAAGTGATGATGGGGGGGGGGTACAAACACAGACACACAAACATACACACACACACACACATATATATACATATATATACGACGGGCTTCTTTCAGTTTCCGTCTACCAAATCCACTCACAAGGCTTTGGTC
>NC_068981.1:4198116-4199173 GCF_001194135.2 Octopus bimaculoides | reverse complement strand
GACGTTTGTTGCTCCTTGGTCTCACTGACACAAAATTGGAAGAGATAGGAAACTCTCTCTGTTATATAGACTATGGTCAGTAATGTAGGTCAAACCGTAAACAAAGGACTGAACTTTCCTTGACCAGTACAGGTCCTAGGTTGGGGTCGAGTGTTTCCTTATCAATCTTCTGGTGTAGAGAAGATTTGCCGCTTGTTTTGACAAGCAACAAGCCGGTGGATTTGGTTTCAAATCTCAGGCAGGGTCACGCTAGATCCCTACACTACTCCCCCGCTAGAGAGTTTCTAAACAAATTAACGAGCGATCTAGAGGGAAAAAATGCATTCACACAAAAATGCATTTTAGGACAAAGTGAAAATAACATTCAATTGTAAAAAGTATTTTGTTGGTGGTGAATGTGATGCAAGGCTTAGAAAACTTGTGCATATCAGGAGAGAGAATCTTGAGAAGGTATACGAGACAAGTATCTATTCGTGCAATGTCGCTTTGTGTGCACAGAATGCAGAATATGCCAGTCCATGCACGACTGAGGCAGAATGAATGAGTGTGCGTATGAATGCTGGATGTGCCAGAAACTGAGGCAGTGAGCGAGCGTGCAAAGGCGTATACATGAGTGCGAGAGAAAGCCCTGCAGCTGTGGAATAAGCCGAGGCGAGTGAGGGTGTGCATTCTTTATCCATGATATCAGCAAAAGTGTTCTTGCAGGATTACATTTTGTATGAAAATGCCTTGAAAAGAGTGCGGAAGTGAAATGTGCCTGGCGTTGTTGTCGTGGGCACTTGCGAAGTTTAGCCAGAACGACGACAGTGTGGCACGTTGGCGCATTGCATCGGACAGACAATTTTCTCTATTAACTTTGTGACCAACCAGGGAGTGGCTGTGTGGTAAGTAGCTTGCTTAACAACAACATGGTCCTGGGTTCAGTCTCACTGCGTGGCACCTTGGGCAAATGTCTTCTACTATAGCCTCGGGCCGACCAAAGCCTTGTGAGTAGATTTGGTAGGCGGAAACTGAAAGAAGCCCGTTGTATATATATATATATATATATATATATATG
>NC_068981.1:4191613-4197935 GCF_001194135.2 Octopus bimaculoides | reverse complement strand
TGTGTGTGTGTGTGTGTGTCCAACATCGCTTGACAATCGATGATGGTGTTTTTATGTACCCGTAACTTAACAGTTCGGCAAAAGAGAATAAGTACTAGGCTTACAAATAATAAGTCCTGGGGTTGATTTGTTCGACTAAAGGTGGTGCTCTAAAATGGCCGCAGTCAAATGACTGAAACAAATAAAAGAATAAAAGAAAACCTGGAGTCGAACAGAAACAAGTTGTGTCTGACAAGAGCGCAAAGAGCATGAGTTGACATCTGGCATACACAGAGTTGGGGAAAAGAGCTACTGCTACTGTGTTGGGTCATTCATGCTGAATAATGTGGTTCTCTGTTGGCTGCTAAACTAGCGGAAGTTACTTGCTGGCTGTCTTCCCTGTGGCAATCTGTCTCTGTCATATGTCTGATTGTATTTATAATGGTCAGGACAGCTAGAAGAACAGATATACCACAAGAGTAATTTCTACGTATGTAAGTCGCCTCCTGTCCACTTGAACCTTAAATGACACGGCTTGAGTCGTAGGTCGAAGAGAAAACTATCCATCACTTTTTGACAGGACAAAGAAATTTCTTTCAGGCCTGTTTGGCCAGTGGTGGCTCAGATGAGCGAGAATCCTTAGATTCGGTTTCAAATCTCAGTTCAGAAAAAAGAAAAGTTAGTTTTTACATTTCTTCAATGTTAGAATCAGTCGCAAAGAAATAATTGTTAGGTTTACTGTGGTACTTTGACAGATATAATATCTTCATCGTTATCAGAAGTGTAGCTAGAGTGTGTACTTCCCGAGGCAGCATTTGAGTTCGCTCTTCTACCTCCTAAGTTTTCCCCCACTTTCCGAATTTACTCCCACCTCTCGAGTTTTCTGTAGCTCCCTGAGTTCGTGCCCCATCACATAGTTTGCTGCTTATTGCAGGCTTACACAACAGCTCCAAAAATGTGGCCCACTCAAAAGGACAAACCCTCCCCCAGCTACGCTACTAGAAGGACGGAACAATTTGTTCAGGTTACCTGCTCCATTGACAGAGACAAATATATGCTATATCCACCGTTTTTAATCAAGGATCCTATCTGAAATATATGAACTCGATCATTTTCGATGACGCATTAATGATTCTTGTGCTTGCATCTGTTTGGAGGGAAGTTTATAGTCTTGGAAGGCATTTTCAGACAATTATTACTCCTTTTGCCTATAGGAACTCGAGAAGCAATCATTGGCATTCGAAGTGAGGAATGTACTTTATAATGCTTCAAACAAGCTAAGCAAGAACTCGAGAGTATCAAAAAGCAAAGATATTTCGTCTCCTGGTGACAACTTGGCTATGGAACTATTAGCCGATTCAACAAGCCGCATGCATAACACTATTTATAAAAGAAAAAAAAATCAATTTTAGTGCGATCAATAACTTTCAAATATTTAAATCCGAGTTAAAATTATCGAATACCTTCAAGATCCAGATCGTATTTTCACAGGTCTTGCTAATCTTATAATAAATCATGAAACGAGGACTGATGAATCTACATGTCAGATATACTATTCTCGTTTAATCCTCCTCCTCCCAAAATTAGGATATTAGACTGTATTGAAGGCAACAAGAATACTAACCAGAAACGCATTTATCGTTTAAAATATTACCTATGATATAGCTATGCTCTCATTTTATTCAACCTATCTCACCACTCAACTTTGCCTTACATTCTTCTAAGGCTGATATATAAAATACCAATCAAATTCGTAGCTTTGTGTTTATGCTAAACATCATAACGTTTTATATTTAGTACCATTATATCAAGGCTGTTTCCAATTTCGGGTCGTTTATTTAAAGGAGAACTTCTCTCCATGTTCACCGGAAAGCATGTGATAAAGAATGACAGCTGTTGTGAAGCAATACAATAATGTCTTTAGTTCTTCAGAAAAGGAAACTGTAGAAATTGTTGAACCTCATTACATTAATAGGGATTGCAAAGATGTTATAGATCAGGCCAAAGTTCACTTGATGCTGCGGGAGTTTTCTGAATGCCTTACGACCTGTCTTGAAGGACTTGATAAATGCAAACGGCTTTCCCACGAAGGGTGAGTAACATCGATTATTTATTTATTTAGAATACTTTCTCTCATATATTTTATATTCAGAGTCACAATTAGGGAAGGAATAAAAAAAGAAAAAGCTAAGGCCTAAAAGTTTCTGATGTTTATATTAACAAATGCATGAACGCAAATTTTCGTCTCTAAACTAAAATACATAAACAAGGAAATTTAGTGTCTGTTAAGAAAGTTTTATTAACTTTTGTTTCTAACAACTCGTAACTGTCTTTGTCGATAATGTTGCATCAGTTTAGAATTAAATACAACCGATAATAAAATACTTTTAGTAATATTAGACTTTTTACATCATAACTATCCTTTTATTTAAATTTGCAATGTAGCCATAACAACTGGGATATTTACTTTAAAACCTGTCAGCTTAAAGCAGGAAATGTCTCTTGAACTTATTAAATATAGTTTTAAATAATTAAAAACAAAAATTTTAATATTTTGAAGGCTTCGAATTATTTGGCGACTTGAAATGATAACATAATAACTGAAAGAATTATATCGATTTATTTGATTATTCTACTGTTATTGTTTAGCCCTAGGGCAGTGAGTCACCAGGCCTATGATCTAATGCGTTTTAGCCACAACCACCTTCCACACATTTTATTCAGGTGGTATATCAAAGGCAACGTTATTCAATGTGTCCTTCCCTCTTTTGTAAGACGGTAGAGTAGGGTATGGTTAAAGGGGGATTTAACTGATGTTTCTAGGGGTTCGAAGTTACTTTATATTTTACGAGAAATTTCTAACGTGTTTCTTACGTGTTCTAAATATCACTTTAAAAACGAAATGAACGGAAACGAGTTAAGGAATTTTTAGCTTGAGATTTTTGCATTCCTACATATGTGCTCACTGACAGTCGTAGAGATTACGATTATATCGGAATTTATTGTGAAAGAAAAAAAAAAAAAAAAAAAAAGGAATTCCGATGGTGCAAGTGAAGAGTTTCGGGATATTCACGGGAGTCGGTTTTGTTTGGTCCTAACTTTCAGAAAAATGGGTAATTTTTTTTTGAGTGAAATTTTCTGTAAATATCTTTTAGAGTGTTTAGATTACGATTATATCTGAATTTAATACGAAAAAGCAAATTTGGTGGACTTGTACACATACATATTGACACATCACATATATATCTACAAAACGAAACTTGAAGTTTCGGAGCAAAAGTATGATGTGTGCATGTTCGTTGTTTTTCTTTTCACACCAAATTCCGATATAATCGTAATTTATACACTCTGAAAAATATTTGTAGAAAATTTCTTTAAAAAATACTTATTTTTTCTGGAAGTTACGAGGAAACAAAGCAACCAATTCGTATAAATTTTCCGAAAGTCCTCTTCCCACCACAAACAATTTTACACAACAAATTCCAACATAATTGGAACACTCAAACGTATTTCTTGAACATTTCATTAAAAAAAAAACATCAATTTTTCTGGAGGTTATGAGGCAGCGAAGTCGGGTGGAGGTGGGTGCACACACGTCGGAATACCCAGATTTTATTAAGAATTCGCTCTATTATTTTCGAGATGGTAAAATCATTAGCACACTGGACGAAATGCTTAGCACCATTTCGTCTATCTTTATGGTCTGAGTTCAAATTCCGCCCAAGTCGACCATGCCTTTTGTTCCTTCGGGGTCAATAAAATAAATACCAGTTGAACATTGGGTTGATGTAATCGACTTGACTCTCCCCCAAAATTCGAAAGAATTATTATTATTCTTGGTAAGGTAGAGAGCTGGCACAATTTGCCTTGCAGCATTTCTTCCAATTCTTTACATTTTGCTGAGGTCGACTTTGTCTTTCTTCCTTTCAGGATCGATAAATAAAGTACCCATCAAGCACAGGGGTCAATATAATTGATTAGCCCCATCCCCCAATTCCATATTGCCTTGAGTGAGAGAGCAATGTTTGCCATCAAAGTGACACTGAGGTACAAATATCCCAAGTCCAATATACTCGTCTGATAAGGGTACAACAGGCATATGCATCACAACCATATATGTGCAATATGGTGACCTCATATGAAGATAAACAGCACATGACCTTGCAGGTGGGGGCCCAGTCACAATTTTCTTCATGCTGAATAGCCCATCCTGCTTAAAAGGTCCTTGAATACGGGTTGTTTAATGATGATGAATGAAACACCTATGTTTCTATAGGAAAGTGGGTTATACATCATTAGATGTATACCTGACTTTCCTATATAAAATTAAGAATTAACGGAACGCTGAACTCCAGACTATCAACACAAACAACATTTATTCAAGGTGGTAAATATATACATCTTTAGCTCTTGTTTGTTGAGACGTCTTCTGTGTGTGTGAGCATGGTTGTTGGACGTTGGTATGTAGATGTGAGCGAGCTGTCTAGCGTAAGTTCGAAAGATGGAGAGAGACAGCTAAACACGTCCTTGCTCAATCGCTGGCCAGCAAGAAAGAGACAGAATGAAGCGGGAAAGCTTGGTTGTTAAATTCCACGCATGCGTGAGACTACGCATGCGCACGGCGTTACTACATTTCCTAGGGCGAATGATCGAAACCCTAAAGAATCCATCACAACACATGGCTATAATGCTCCCCCGCTGTTCATGATCAGAGATGCACATATCATCAACCACCAAGGGACATGCTCAACTGGTTAAGGTCAAACAACTGACAAGCAAATCTGTGGTATTAAGCAGAATATTTGCTGTAGCCCATCTTTTATACCGAGACAAAACATGTACATGATGATACTTCCAATCAGTTACGATCGAAAGCCATGGGAGCCACTGCCTCACATTATTTCAGGACATTTTATTATTATTATTATTATTATTATTATTCAAATTCTGCTGAGGTCAACTTTGCCTTTCTTCCTTTCAGGGTCAATAAATTAAGTGTTCACACTGGTGTTGATGTAATCAACTTGTTCCCCTCCCCTGAAATTCAGGCCTTGCTAATATGCCCTACCAAGTCTAATAATGTAATCCTTATGCAAAGCAGATTTCACCCTCCCCACTCTGGGTTTTCCTAACAAAGCCAAGCGATCTTCGATTAAAATAGGCTTCCACTTCATCAAACCGAAGTTGGTAGCATTTTTTGTCTGTGAGCCCAGAAGTATTTTGATATCTATTTATTTTGAAGCTGTTTCGTGATGGACTTGTTCTAGAGGATACTTCAGAGGTGAAATTCTGAATTATTTTTGGTGATGCCAGCAGTTGAACCCATGCCAGCATGGAAAACATGTTGTTTAAGATGGATATGCTTAGAGGGAGATTTAGCTGCAATTTCTAACAGTTGTTTGTAGATTCATTTAGTGAAATAAAATAAAAAAGAATACTTTTTGTAACTTTATAATATATATATATATATATATATATGATATATAATATAAATAATATATAAATATATCCATATAATTATATACACATGTATCATCATCGTTTAACGTCCGCTTTCCATGCTAGCATGGGTTGGACGATTTGACTGAGGACTGGTGAACCAGAAGACTACACCAGGCTCCAATCTGATTTGGCAGAGTTTCTACAGCTTGATGCCCATTTCCTGCTGAGAATGAAATCTGACTTGTGTGCTCACCAGACTGGTAGTTGATGAGGGGGTTGCTTGCTTTCTTGAAGTGTCTTTTTGTTATGGGAGAATCCTGAACACCCCTACGGCATTTATAGAGGTAGTGAAAAAAAACTAGAAGAGAAAGAAGAGGGAGAGGGGCCAAAAGAAGTAAAGAGAGACGAGAGACTGTTTTTAATGTGTGCGTATTTGCTTGTCTGAATGTGTGTGTAGGTTGATATTTCGTTTGTTACCATATAAACAAAGCAGTGTTAATGTTGGTATTCTCTTTCTTGGTATTTTGACTTGTCACTGCACTTTCAAAGGTCTGTGGAACATAAAAATCTCGTGTTTGAAAAACGAGTGTGGGTTGGTGATAGGAAGAGCATCCAACTGTAAAATCCTATCCAAATTTACTTCTTGTCTAACCCCTACTAGCATGGAAAAACATACAGGGGTTGGACAAAATAATGGAAACACCTTAAAATTTCAAACAAATTTATTTTAATATCCGGCAGACACTCTAGCCAAATCGACTACATCCTCGCCAGAACTAGAGAAAGAGGGAGGCTTATAAATGCCAAAACCCTCCCTGGCGAAGAATGTACACCCCAACACAGATTAGTAGTTAGCGACTTCGAGATCAAGGCAATATGGGTGCCCAGAAGTAGACTGGCT
>NC_068981.1:4186219-4188387 GCF_001194135.2 Octopus bimaculoides | reverse complement strand
TTTGTTTTTGAAAGTAGTGGTTTTCCGACTACAGCCCTCCCATGAAATCTGGCTTTGTGCAGCTCCCAGCAAACAGTTTTTGTGGAAACTGGGTTCTCGAGGTGGTCATTAAGCTCTGTAGTAATTTTGGGGGCTGTACTTTTGTGATCTTTTCTAACAATTCGCACAATAGTCTGACGCTCCTATCTATCTGAAAATTTTGGTTTTCTTCTGGAGTTTTGTTTCGACAAGAAGGTTTTTCCCTCTTTCTCAAAGGCTGTCATTACTTTTGAGACAGTACTTCTTGATACACCAAACATTTCGGCTGTTTTCACTATGCTAGCACCTGCCATAAAAGCACCAACAATTTGACCTCTTTGAAAGTCCAATAGATCTGTCATTTTAATGAATTTTAATTACCCTTTTCTTATGATATCTGGAAAGAAACAGCAATTTTAGCAAAACATATTAAGCAACACTAATAATAAATCAAAAAACATAAAAATAAACAAGCTTTTGATGGTTTTATAGATATTTCAAAATTATGATGCTATGATGCTAGTCGTTTCCATTATTTTGTCCAACCCCTGTATGTTATGCATATGAAGAACAAAGAGTGCAGTGACGTCTTTACATATCCAGGACCAACATGATATCACCAGTAAAAGTATTAATGTTAAAATTATGTGCTTTAGGTGTACATATTGATAACATGTACGATACAGTTTGTATGTGTACATGGTCATAATATATATACACAGTTTGTGACAGTATATTTTTTTCTTTTTTTTCTTTCTTGCCTTTAACCTTCCAACGCAGAGTATAGGCCACTTATAATTGACTTCCATGTCGCATAATTTTTCGCTTCTGTACTTATACTCTGCCATGAATGTCCCCCTTTCTCTAGTTCCTTTTGTGTTGATCTACGCCACGAATTCTTAGGCCTACCCCTCTTTCTATATCCATCCGGATTCCACTGTAAAGCACTTTTTGCTACATTTGGTGTGTCTTTTCCAATTGTGATACCAATCAACTTCCACTTTTTCTTAAATATTTGCTCCCTAATCGAAACTTGATTTGTTCTTTGCCATAGCTCCATATTGCTTACGTGTTCGGGCCATCTGATTTTAAGTATACTACGCAAGCACCTGTTGATGAATGATTGTATTTGCTTATTTGACTTAACTGACAGTATATAGAAGATATTTAAATTTATCTTGTGTTTCCCTTTATTTCAGAATTTGTTATGAAAGTTTTGTAATTTTGGCAGTACAAGCATATGGTGAACAGAATAAATGGAAAGAAGTTCTTCCTTTCATTGATAAAATCTATGGAAACATCAGTCAGTGTCCGCCCACGGTGATAAAACTTTGGTAAGTCCAAAGCCGATTTAGTGATTGTTTTGTTTTGGGGTTTCTGGTTCCGTTGGCTCCTATCAAACCATCCAACTGATGCAAACAGGGAAAGCAGTCATTAACTCTTTCATTGCTGGATCACTTCCTCTTATCTCGCTCTCTGTTGTGGCAGGACACCTGCTCCTGTCTCTTTGTCACACTCTAACCTTTCACCCTCTGACACAAGTTCCCTTCCTCAAATGCCCCTGCCCCTCTCATAATTCCTTGTCTTGTGAGTTACTTGATTACTTTGCCAGTGCTGGTGCCACGTTAAAAGCATCCAGAACTCACTGTAACGTGGTTGGTATCTGGAAGGGCATCCAGCTGTGAAAATCTTGCCAAAACTAACCTCACCTGAGCCTGTGTCACATAAAAAGTTCTGAGTCCACTCTGCAGAGTGGTTGGTGTTAGGAAGGGCATCCAGGTGTAAAATCCCTGCCAAAACAGGCACAGTAGCTTAGGGCATGTTTTCTACCTGACCAGCTCCTGTCAGCCATCCTACCTATGCAGGCATGGAAAATGGACGTTAAACAATGACACTGTTGATGGCCATATTTCTGTTGAAATGCATTGCCTTTGTTTTGCTTAATTTTCAAAATAATGAAGAATTTAGTGATCCATCTTAGTCGTTATGGTGTTTGGGACATGAATTAACATGAAATTTTAATGCAAGCTTTTAATTTAGGTCACTTTTAAATGGGAAGCTTGTATCACATTTTAAAATTTATGAATTTTTCAACCCTGCTCCCCTCCCCCACTCAGAGACAGAATAAATACCAGGCTTCAAAAAACATG
>NC_068981.1:4184717-4185284 GCF_001194135.2 Octopus bimaculoides | reverse complement strand
ATTACCACAAAAGAAATACTTGGAAATTTCGCATTTTGTTGAAAAGATGCTTAAACTGAATCCTGAAGAAAGAAAACAAATACAAAATTTTGTCTCGGAAGCAAAAAGATACGAAGATAGTAAAATGGAGAAATTTAATAATATCAAAACACCTACAAAGAAAGGTAAGCTCTTTAAACTTTGGTAACATCATCATTGACATCATCATTTTAGCATTCACTTTTCCATGCTTGCTAGGGTCGGACAGAATTTATTGAGGCAGATTTTTGTACAATCAGATGCTCAGTTCTATATTTAAGAGATGAGGAATTATGTACATTATTTACATTTGATGGATATTTGTCCTCATCTTGTTTGTTGTTAACACAACGTTTCAGCTAATATACCCTCCAGCCTTCATCAGGTGTCTTGGGGAAATTTCGATCCTGGATTCTCAATCCTAAGGTATTTTTCGATATTATTATTATTCTTATTATTCAGGTCACTGCCAAGAATTGAACTCGGAATCTTGGGGTTAGTAGCCCGCGCTCTTAACCACTATGCCCACAGGCATATGGCGTAGTGGTT
>NC_068981.1:4174742-4184707 GCF_001194135.2 Octopus bimaculoides | reverse complement strand
GCTACTAACCCCAAGATCAAGTTCAATTCCAGCCGAAACGTTGTGTTAACAACAAACAAGATGAGGACAAATATCTGCCAAATGTAAATAATGTAAATACTCAGATGCCCTTCCTATTACCAACCCTCATCTGTGATATTTCACCATTACCAAACATGTTTTTGCAGAAAATAGGTAAAGAATGACTCTGCTTGTGAGATGGTGACATTCATTTCACAGCTATTGATGGATGTCTTTCAGTTTCCACCTAAGAAACCCACTCACAACACTTTAATGAACTCAGGGATGTAGTGGAAAACACCCAAATTGCCATGCAGTGTGACTGAACTCAAAGCCATAAGGTTAGAAGGCAAACTTCTTAACCACGCTGCCACATATATACACTTAATTGACCTCTCTCTCTCTCTCAACTATGCCCCATACATAATAGTCCAGTGGATTGAGGTCTGGTGAGCTTAGGAGTTCCTGTGTCTGGACGAACATAATTATGGAGATTGGCTTGTCAGCACACTTAGGTTGGCCTGGCCTTATGAGACAGTGAAGAATCATGTTGGGAGACATAGGGTCTTCGATTGTGTACCCTGTCTATCCAGGGTCTCACAACTTTCTCCAACACCTCTGTGTAGACAGCAGCATTGACTCTTAAGCCCAGTAAAAAAAAAAGGGTGAAAAGGCACATCTCACGTATTAAGTAGTTGTATGCTATCTACTTAATGTGACGGTCCCCTGAAGGGAATAATATTACTGTTGGGTTAGGGTTAGCTGCACTGCTTCTTGTCGGCCTTGACACATTTCCTGTGTCCTTATGTATACAAGGGGTAGACAAGCACCTCCATCCAGCTAAGCCTGCATCCAGAGACATTTTTCTGAGTCTTTGCTCGTCATCAGTCTGGAATAGCATGACCTGCTAGTCCCTAAACTTAAGGACACAGGAAATGTGTCAAGGCCAACAGGAAGCGGTGCAGCTTCCTAGGTCTAACAAACAGTAGTATTAGTCCCTTCAGGGGACTGTCACATTCAGTTGACAGCGTACAACTACTTCATCGTATCACTACTGCATAAATCTCTCTGAGAGATTTAGAAATGTATTATTTCTAAATCTCCTGTATTGTTGACAACTCCCAGAACCATAGAACCTTCACAGTTGCTAGGGGCTTAGTATGCATGACCTTTGAAACCTTATCTTGGTCTTTGCATGACCATCTGTTGTTCCCTCAGTTTGCCTTTTAATCCTGATTGAAATTTCTCTCATCGGAGAAAAACCAAAGCATTTCAATCTGTTGGTGTTTTGACTTCTTTAACCTGCATTTTGCCCAGATTCAATGATTCTCTCTTGCCTCATCTCACTTGAACTGACCCCTCCACATCACATGCAACCGAACTGGATGTCTTCATACACAACTCTTCTGATGGTCCATTCTGAAAACTTGAGGTCGTTTGCAATAGCTGTGATTGACTTTCTGGAGTTTTATCAATTATTTCTTGGACATTTTGTACAAAGTTAAGTGTTCTGACTGTATTAGGACCCTATGCATGCATTTTGCATTTAGCCGCTCATTTTAGATCCCTGTCGGCAGCTTCCAACTCCTTTTGAACTTTGCTAATGAAAGATTGGACAACTTTCAATAAGTGGTCAATCTCTGTGTTATCATGCTGTGCTCTCAAAACAGCAATTACAGCCCTTTCATTGGCTGAGTCAACCTGATACCTGATATTATTTATCAGAAAAGTAAGGTAAAAAAAAAAAAAGTAAGCCAGAAGAACATTAGAGCTCTTGAAAGAGATGTCCTCAAAAAACTGATGCACCCTGGGTATAGATAGAATGCACCAGTTCTCATCTGATCACTGAAGGTAAGCAACGTGAAGCTTAGATAGTACTTGGATGGGTGACTGCTTGGGAAACGTAGGTGCTGTAAGCATCTCACTTATCCAAAGCGGTGCCCCAGCATGGCCTGTCTAATGACTGAAACAAGAACACACACACACACACATTTATTTATTTATTTATATATGTTTATATATTTATTTGTGTGTGAATGTGTTTCTATTTCCTTTTTGCAATATACAAACTGTTAATGGGCAGAATATTTCAATCTGTCTTTCAGAAGAAGAGCAGAATGTGATGCTGTCACTGATAGAAAGAATGAAGGCCTTCTTCCAGTCCTTGTCACCATTCTTCCGACATGGTTCAGGAAAGGTCCTATTTCTCGGCCTTTCGTTGTATTTGGTCTTCCTCCATCTCAGGGTCGGTAAGTTCTTATCTACTTCAAACTCTTCCACTCTTAATGTCTGACTTTCCTATTTGATGATGGCTTTCGATTTACCTGAGAAGCTTGCTTTAACATGTCACACATTTGCATGCTGGAGCCAAACATTAGCACTTCCTGCTAGATACCATCCTAAACACCTTCTAGGCAGTAATCCAAATGCCTCTCGCCCAGCACCAGTCTAAACACCTCCTGCCAAACATCAAGCTAAACACCTTCACCAGATGCCACTCTAAACACTTCCCACCAATCACCAACGTAAACAACTCCTGCCTCCATAAACAATGACCATTGAAGACTGGTAACCTCATATCTTTCAACAACCCAAGCTCTTGGTGACTACATAATCCAAGAGAACAGTCTTCAACCTAACCTTCAATACACATTAATCACCAAACACCTAAAATTGTTGAATAGATCTCACAAACTCTGATGACCTTTCTTGGCAATTCCCTCCTCTCCGACACACAAATATAAGACTACTATCATATATGATCCACAATGCAGTAAGGGCTCATATCCATGGGACAGGGCCATTTCTGCTACTGAACACAAACAACCTTAATCTTACCCAAAAGAACTTCTAAACAACAGGTCAGAAACCACAATTGTTTCGGTTTCCTCTCCCTGCTTCTCACTTCCACAGTCACTGTACATGTCTCCTCCCCCTCCCAACTCACCCCACCCCGACTCTCTCCTCTTCTCCTCTCACCCTCACTCTTTTACCTCATCAACTTCTGTTTAATGCCAACTCGTCAGTTTCTTCCAAACGAACTTACTCCCATTGACATCTTGATTTCTCTTCTCACATTTCCTCATTACTAACACTTGGTCGTTTACTCATTTCAGTCACTTGACTGCAGCCATGCTGGAGCACCACCTTTAGTCAAACAAATCGACCCCCAGGACTTATTCATTGTAAGCCTAGTACTTGTTCTATCGGTCTCTTTTGCTGAACTGCTAAGTTACAGGGATATAAACACACCAACATCAGTTGTCAACCGATGGTGGGGAACAAACGGACGCACACACACAAACACACGTGTATATATATGTATACATATACATATATATATATATATATATATATATATATATATACACGACAGGCTTCTTCCAGTTTCTGTCTACTAAATCCACTCACAGTGCTTTGGACGGCCCAAGGCTATAGTAGAAGACACTTGCCCATGGTGCCACGTAGTGGCACTGAACCTCAAACCATCTGGTTGGGAAGCAAGTTTCTTACCACACAGTCACTTTCATCATTAGGCATTTGTTTTTCTTTTCCCCTGCTTCGATCTTCTTCATGTTTAACTTCCCATCTTGCTGTTAAACCTCTCTCTTAATTAATACCTTAACTAATTATTATCATTTCAAATTATGGTACAAAAAATGTTGGCTGCTATTCTGTTGCTTTGTACTTTGTTGCTTTGTACTCTAGCTGAAACTCAGATGCTCCCTAATTTCAGTAGCATATATTCAGGGTGCATTTTTGGTGCATTGAAGTACTGCTCCAACATGGCTGCAGCTCTACACCTGAATCCATTGAAAGAAGAAAAAAGTTCAAGTATTTAATGTGGAGGTGCATGGCTTTTTGGTTAAGGTGTTGCACTTATGATCATAGGACTGTGGTTTCGATTCCTGGCCTGCGCAGTGTGTTGTGTTCTTGAGCAAAACACTTCCTTTCACATTGCTCCAGCCCACTCAGCTGGCAAAAGTGAGTAATCTTGTGACAGACCACGGCCCAGGGAGGGAATATATACACTACAGAATCCAAGAAACCAACCCTATGAATCTACAGCTTGGGAAGGAGCCTTTTTTTAGTCCCTTTCGAAAGCATGTTATATAGACCTAATTCCACATATAGAACCCAGGGGTATGTTGTTTTGAGGGAGGAAAACTGTATCTTATATGCCACCAAATATGGTAATTATAGCTTTTCTTTTCTCAGTGCATTTAACTAAAAACCTAACAATTCTTTATAAATTGACTAATTTTTATTAAAAAATGTTTTGATATTGATTGTGTTGGTTTATTTTTGCCGAAAATAATATTTGTGAAAATAACATTTTATGCTTAAGAACACTGTATCTATTTTTATTTATAATGTCCATGGGCATATGGTGTAGTGGTTAAGAATGCGGGCTACTAACCCCAAGATTCCGAGTTCAATTCCAGGCAGTGACCTGAATAATAATAATAATTTTCAATTTTTGTTATTTTGACAGATATAAAATACTGACCAAATGAGCTTTAAACTTGAGCTGGTCAGCTGGACTTTTAGGTCCCATGATGTTCTCATTTTTAGTAAATTCTATAAAAATTATTAGTAATGATAGCAGAAAACTTTTGATTATTTATATAATGTAATATGAACTTACTTACCTACCTGTACCACTTCTCTTATATCCACCTCCCTGTAACAAGAGGGGACACCCTGACGCCTCTTTCCTTAGCAACTGGGGTCACCACGGGGGTCTGCTACTCAAGACACCTGTTCTTGTCCCTCTTTCTTACATTAGTCTTTTTAAACCTGACATGGCGCCACCTGCCTCAATACTGCACCCCACTGTCAAGGGGCCTTGTCTTGTAAGTTACTTAGTGATCCCACTGTTGTTGGTGCCATAAAAAGAAACTGCACTCGGTCTACTCTGTAAAGTTGTTGGTGTTAGGAAGGGCCTCCAGTCATAGAAGCCATGCGAAAGCAGACGTTGGCACTTGGGGTAGTCGTCTGGCTTGCCAGCTCCTCTGTAACCTTCCAATCCCTACCAGCATGGAAAATGGATATTGAATGATGATGATGATTATGATGTTTTATAAGTTGGTCAAGGAGGGTGCATGGGGTGACCCCATGACCTTTGTAGGTTATCCCTGTGGCATCTCACAGCATTTGCTTATTCTGATTCCCTACAGTCTTTGTTCAAATTGCACTGAAGTCAACTTTACCCGTCTTCCTTTCCGGGGTTGGTTAATGAAATTACTGATGCTGGGCAGAGGAATAAGGGAGCTGTTAGAGGGGGCAGCAGCTAGATGCCTTATTGTATCTGATAGCTGACAGATTTCTCAAGATGTACAGCACAGTTTAGCTGACTTTCAATGATGTGTCTATTTTAAGTATGATACGCAGATTGCTAGTTTGAACTAATACTGCTTTTGTCACAAATAACAAAAATGTTCTTATTATCTTTCAGAATATTCGGTTTTTGGTATAAGGGATATTACACACAAGTTATTTCAAATATATCAGCGCCAATTCAAAAGCAATGACTCAAAGACATGAGATGTCAACTCGAGAAATCTCTTTCTCTTAATTATCTTCCATAACTTAGCTGCTGTGATCATGATTCATAATTAACAAAGTTGGTATCAGTGAGATAGAATTCTTTCTCTTACCTATTTTGTAATAATCTCTACACTTGTATATTATAAACAATAATGACGGAACTGTATTTTAAAAAAAATATGGTAAAAATCTTCAATGCTAAAATACTACTGTGAAATTATAATGCCAGAAGCTTTTCTTTAAGCCTTTAATAAGAACATCTCGCATTTCTTTTTCTGCGATGTTTTGTCTGCAAAATAGTTTGTTTTATTTTCAAAATATGAGCATTTAAAGAAAAAATTTTTACAAGAATAATTAGCATATTTTGTTTTCATTACAAAACAAAATATTTTGCACTGCTACAAGAAAGAAAAATTGTTTTATTTTTTGTAAATAATTCACCAAATTGGTACTGGGTTTTTGTTTGTTTGTTTTTGTGTGTGTGGGTGTATAAAAGTTTACTGAAGAATGCAGAACTGGTAGAATAAAGAGAACATTCCAAATTGTATGTGTGGGGGATGTGTGTGTGTGTGTGTTACAGAAATTTTGCTGGAAGACATTTATAAAAAAGAAATTATTTCAATTTTATTGACCTTTGTGTCTGATCAATTCTTTTTAAGATTTTATTACTCAATAAAATATGTTTAAGATTTTTGATAAGCCAGAAAATAGAAATATTTCTTAGAAATAGTTGTGGATTTCGCACTAAATTTGATTCATTAACAAATTACTTTCTATAAACTTGACACCATGTTAAACAGATGTAAAACAGATATTAACAAGGTGTTAAACAGATTGTTTAACGTATGTTAAGTAAATGTTAAATAGATATTAAACAGAAATAGTATTCTTATTCATATTTCGGAATTTATAATTTTTTTTCTCCTAATATTTCATTAAATTTAGTTCCAACTCTTTGTCTAGAAAATATAAAGTTTGTTATATTAAAAAATTCTATGGCTATTTTAGAACAAGAAATAATTTTAAAGGAAACTTTACTTACAAATATTTAATTAATAAAATATGGAAAATAAAATGCATACAAAGGCAACTTTTGAAAGCTGTTCCTATTTTTATTCTTAAATATAATATTTAAAGATAAAACTCTGTTTTTATTGAAGAGGAATGAATTGCAATTTACGTATGAAAATGTCTATAAAAGGAGTTCCATAAATCAGGAGTTTATTTGCCCAGAATGAAGTAAAGTGATTTTATTTATGAAATTCAAAACCGAGATCTAATTCAGACAATTCTGGAAGCTTTGTTTTTTTTTTTCTTCTCATAGTTTTGACATTTCTTGAGATATTTCTTCTTATAGAGTCCAGATCATATTAAATTGATAAAGTTTTAAATTTTCTTTCAATACGAAAATTGATATTATTAATTCCTGTACTTTATTTACATTTGACGGATATTTGTCCTCATCTTGTTTGTTGATAGACCAATTATTTCGGCTGATATACCCTTCAGCCTTCATCTGGTGTCTTTGGGAAATTTCAAACCTGTGTTCTCATTCCTAAGGTATTTTTTGATATTATTATTATTATTATTATTATTATTCAGGTCACTGCTTGGAATCAAACTCAAAATCTTGGGGTTAATAGCCTGCGTTCTTAACCACTACGCCATATGCCCATGGGCCCACAGGCATATGGTATAAGAGCACTGGATACTAACCCCAAAATTCCGAGTTCGATTCCAGGCAGTGACCTGAATAATAATAATTAATAATAACATCAAAAAAGGCCTTAGGAATGAGAACCTAGGTTCGAAATTTCCCCAAGACACCTGATGAACGCTGAAGAGTGCCTCAGCTGAAACGTGTTAACAACAAAGAAGATGAGGACAAATATCCATCAAATGTAAATAATGTAAATAATTCCTCATCTCTTAAATATAGAACTGGATTAACTCCTGGTTGAATTATAAATAAATTTTAACATTTATAAATAATTGCAAAGATTTTAACATAAAATATTATAAATATATTTATAATATAAATGAAATATATTTATATTATTATATAATATGTAAAATATTAAAAGCAATAATTTGAGATGGTAAAGGAGCAACAGATAGCATTTTGATCTTGGTTCTGCTACCAATAGATACTGCTTTAATCCTTTTATTATATTTCCATTAATATTTCATGTTAATTTTAATGAAGCATAAATTATGAAATTTCGATGGAAGGTTTTAATTTAGAACAGTACAACCCTTTGTTACTATAATTTCTGTTAAAATATACTACCTTTGTTTTTATTTAATTTTCAAAACAACAAAAGATTTAGCAAAATAACTTTGTCGTTATTAAGCTGGGACATAAATTAAGAAAAAAATTTTGATGGACGATTTTAATTTAGATCACTTTAACCTGTTAGTTACCATATTTTTTTATTGAAGTACACAGCCTTTTATTTCAATCAATTTTAAAATAATGAAGAATTTATGAAAAAAAAAATCCTTTATTATTGAACTGGTGTTTGAAA
This sequence comes from Octopus bimaculoides, assembly GCF_001194135.2. Lineage (NCBI taxonomy): Eukaryota > Metazoa > Mollusca > Cephalopoda > Octopoda > Octopodidae > Octopus > Octopus bimaculoides. The sequence goes on along the minus strand of NC_068981.1, from coordinate 4,176,629 downwards.
CGTGTATTAACAAGGAATTTTAAATTTTGATGGAAGGTTTAAATTTAGATCACTTTACAGTAGGAAGTTTCTATCACAAAAACCAATGAACAGTCTGAGATGGGTTGCTATCAAAAGGTTTAAATATCTTCAGTGGATCTGCTGCTGTTTTCTGTTTCAAATTGGTGTTTATTAATGCCTAGCATCTTTTATCTAAGGAACAATGATGACAATGCAAGACATATTTATGGGAGAAGTGGAATGTCCATTGTCTCTCGATACCTGCCACACAAACACACTTTCGTCAATGAAAGCAACAAGCTGTGCCAATACCTGTTTTACCATTGAAGAAGCTGAAGTAGATTGGAAGTGATGAGGTTAGGCATCCAGAGAGGGAGAACTGGATCATTTGATCCCTCTTTTTCACTTTAGCACAGTGATTCTCACAAAGCCTTTGGTGTGTGTGTGTGTGTGTGTGGGGGGGTCTATATAAGATTTTGTTGCCAAAGTTTATGTGCAATAAATTGGTTATATTTCTACTAAAGAAAATATTTTAGCAATTTTTGATGTAATGTTTAGCACTCTGGATTTTGAATTCAGCGATCCAAGTTCAAGCCTTGTGAGTGGATTTGGTAGACGGAAACTGAAAGAAGCCCATTGTATATATGCATTTATATATATGTATGTGTGTGTCTGTGTTTGTCCCCCAAACATCGCTTGACAACCGATGCTGGTGTGTTTACGTCCCCCGTAACTTAGCGGTTCAGCAAAAGAGACCGATAGAATAAGTACTAGGCTTACAAAGAATAAGTCCTGGGGGTCAATTTGCTCGACTAAAGGCGATGCTCCAGCATGGCCACAGTCAAATGACTGAAACAAGTAAAAGAGTAAGCATTTTGCCCATGCTATCAGTTCTGCTAACTCACTACCTTGGATGGCACCATATATATTGACTAGAGTATTATAGCATTTTGATTTATGTCTGTTTTCCCATGCTAGCATGTGTTAGAGGATCATATATATATATATATATATATATATATATATATTTGAGACCTTGTTTTTATATCCAGATGCCACTCCTGCTGCTAACCCTTGCTTGTCTTTCAAGTAAGGGATCTCCTCATCCACATATCTTTAAAGATGAAAATCCAGCAGACAATCTGCTACCAGGGGAAATGTCAACAAAGTTGCCACTTTTGTTTGGAAAAACACAAATGTAAACACACATGCACACGTCCACATTGCTATGCTTGCATGGGTCAGTCAGATTTTGTTGCTATGCATTTTATACAGCTGGATGTTTTTCCTGTCACCAACTTTCACCTGTTTCAAAGCCAGGTAATATTTCTCCATGGCCAGGCATGTTTTTCACAAAATACTAGAAAGGAAAAACATTGCTTTTATAATGGAGCAGTTTATTTACAACAATCACATGCTGACAAGACAAGGGGTCACACACACACACACACATATATTTTCTTTTATTCTTTTACTTGTTTCAGTCATTTGACTGCTGCCATGCTGGAGCACTGCCTTTTAGTTGAACAAATCAACCCTGGAACTTATTTTTTGTAAGCCTAGTACTTATTCTATCAATCCCTTTTGCCGAACCACTAAATTATGGGGACATAGACATGCCACCATCAGTTGTCAAGCTATAGTGGTGGGGGACAGACACACACACATATATACGACGGGCTTCTTTCAGTTTCCGTCTACCAAATCCACTCACATGGCTTTGGTTGGCCCGAGACTATAGTAGAAGACACTTGCCCAAGGTGTCATGCAGTGGGACTGAACCTGGAACCATGTGGTTGGTAAGCAAGCTACTTACCACACAGCCACTCCTGCGCCACAAACCCGAACCATACGTATTAAATGATTTCAACATATCACAATTTGATG
>NC_068981.1:4170504-4174505 GCF_001194135.2 Octopus bimaculoides | reverse complement strand
ATCCTTTATATGCCATCATCACCACTTTGTCTTTTGATTTAGGTCATTGGTTTCCAAAGTGGGCAGTTCTGCCCCCTTGGGGGCGGTGGAAAGATTCAGGGGGAGCATTGAAGAAAAGTGGGATGATAATGAGTTCACCGAAATGGGGTGATAGATGCAAAAAAAAAAAAAAAAGCTATTAATAGATTAATTAGGTCTAAGTTTTATTTGTGAAATACAGTTGTTCAGAATTTGCTGCAGAAAGTGGTCTATATTTGTGGTGGTGAGGGGGTGCTAGAAATGAGGCCCGGGTGCCAAGGGGGCAGCAGCCAGAAAAAATTTGGGAACCACTGATTTAGGCGATCAAAAGTTGTAATGTTGCTTTTGTGTGGTTAGCACAGCAGATGGTACAGCAAACTCAGTGTCTGGACCCTACTGGGGCTGTTACGACTTTTTCTAGCTTCTATATTGCACATGTGTTTGTGTGTTTGTATAAATCTCTTGATTCACCAGAAGTTATAATTTAAAGGACTCAATACAAGTGTAGAGTATTCTCTATCATGTTATCATTGAAAGGCGCTGATTTCCTGTACTCAGAGTAGCTCAGTAAATGTGTGTGTATGTGTTAATGAGTGTTTATGTGTTTATATTACGTGTCTGTGCAGGCGCATGCAAAATGAACATCTGCATACACACTCGTTTTTAAAAACATTAATGGAAAGTATTAATTAAAGTTATTAATCAAAAGTATTATTTTTGGAACATTGCTCAAACAGCAATGCAATTTGGTGACTTCAACTGTATGGAGTTTATGATGTTTTTTAATAATCTTACCACGAGAACCAGAAATGGAATCCGGAGCCTGATCTCGAAACAGCCATTTTCACACATATCGTTCTCAAACGAAAGAACAATGATAAGTGTTTCCTTCAAGCTTTTCATTTCACATTTCAAAAAGGTATTCAGGCAGTGGATATTTCAAGAAAAACCAAGCTCAGATTACTATCTGATGGTCAGAAATAACTTGGAGTACTGGAAATCAGAGTCTTTTAGTTATAATGTATATGTGTGTGTGTGTCAAGGAAGATGATGATGAGTCAATGTGGCACAAGTTCAATATGCGTTACAAATATTGCAGTGCCATTTTGTTTTGAATCACATTACACGTAATTATGTCTGGTAAAATATTAAATATTAATTGAATAGCCCAAAGTGGCCTATTGACTTCCTGGGACCACTTTTGGCCAAAACTCCCTAACTTTTGAAATGTTCATATCTAAATATAAACCTTCCATCATAATTTTTTTAATGAATTTTTTGTTATGCTTTAAACTCTAGTTTAATAGACTAATTAAAAAATATAAAAAAACTTAATTATTTTATTAAACCCTTTCAAATTCTTAATTATTTTTCAGAAGTAATTAAAACACAGAAATTTGGTAACCAAAGAGTCAAAACATTTTTTTAAAAGTATTTTTGTTTTTTTCATATATGGATAATAAATGTTTGACTCTCAAGACTAAACAGTTTAAGAAAGCATTTATGTATGAAGTGAAGTTTCTCTCGTCCAAAATGGATGGACAATTGCAATTAACAATGTTCTAAAACAGATTTTGCTTTATCTTGGGAGGGTCATTATACCAATAAATACACATATGCTGGTTTTATTTCACTTCTTTTATTATTGTTATTATTAATCAACTTGTTAACCATTTAACCAATTAACTGAGTGTTTGATTAATCATATGATCAATCAGTCAACCGGTTATGTTTGTCACTCCTTTCATCACCATCTGTGACCTAATCAACAACACGCTCTCTCTACTCCACGTTTATCTTCTAATTTTCAGATAATTACAATCCATAATTGTTTTTTGTGGGAACTCTGATTTTGACTAAAGATTGAGGAAGTTTCCATGAAGTGAGTGAAACAGATTTCTTGGATACAATGGTTTCATAGATAATGTTGATTAAATTCATTTTGTCTTTGAAATGATTCGGTTCCTTCTTTTGGCAGCCACCAGAAGAGACATGGCATTGTTGAGAAATCTGTCAAAGTAAATCTTAGATAAAATAAACATGTTTTCATTTTATGTTATATAATTAGTGTTTGGAAGTTATAACCTATATTTACGATATTGTAAGGTAATTTGGGAGTTACGATAGATATTTATGACATCATAATGTGATTTAGGAATTATGACCTATTTATGACATAGTAATGTAGTTTGGAAGTTTAACACATTTATGACATCATAATGTAGGTTAGGACTTATGACCTCATTTATGACAAGGTAATTTGGGAGTTATGATAGATATTTATGACACCATAATGTAATTTAGGAATTATAACCTATTTATGATGTAGTAATGTACTTTGGGAGCTCAGCACATTTATGGCATCATAATGTAATTTAGGAATTATGACTTATGACCTCATAATATAATTTGGGAGTGATGACATTGTAATGTATTTTTCAGAATGAGTGAGAGGAACTAAAACTAATTTTGTCTAAATCTATGTAAAAATTAATTTTTGAACTAATAGATGTATTACAATTAAAATTCTCATATTTTTCTATACCTTTTTCACCGCCATCACCCTCATATATCTGTTGTAAGCTATTCCCACTGCTCTGCTTTATATAATAATAATAATGATAATAATAATAATAATAATAATAATTTCTTCTCCATGTAAATGCAATCTGACACATTATTGTTATAATTTTTTTAAAAAAGAATTTTTTTTTTTTACACATACATCAGTTTTTCAATTGCATGACACCTCTCCTGTTTGCATCTTTAGATGCAGAAACTTGTTGTCCCTTGATGGGTCTCTGGTTGAGACTTGGGCACAGCTTGTATAAAGTGAAGTAAAGGCAAAACAACAACAACAACAGTAATAATAATGCCTTGTTTTTAAATATAGCTTGTTGAAATAAATTTTGAAAAAAAAAACAACCTGAAAACTGGTGTTATGCTATTGACTTGTATTCATTATTTAGATTTTTTTTTTTCTTTTAATTAACCAATTCTGAAGGAAGGGGCAGTACCCTCCAAGACCTGTGAGATTGATGTTGGTTAACATTTTGCTGAAACTGTTGCAAGTAAAATGACAAAAATATGAACAGGGATGGAATTCCTGAGGAACATTAATTCTGGTGATCAGATGGGAAAAAAACAAAATGGCACTCCGTCAGTTATGATGAGGGTTCCAGTTGATCTGATCTGAAGGGCCTGTTTGTGGAATTACTGTGCAAGTGGCTGAGTACTCCACAGACATGTGTACCCTTAATGTAGTTCTCAGGGAGATTCAGTGTGACACAGAATATGACAAGGCTGGTTCCTTTTGAATTACAGGAATAACTCCGTTTTGCCAGCAGAGTGGACTGGAGCAACGTGAAATAAAATGACTTGCTCAAGGGCACAATGCGCCACTGGGTTTTAGACTTATGACCTTACAATTGTGAGCTGAATATTCCGACCACTAAGATATGTGCCTTCACGGTGATTAGACGAGAAGAACTGGGGCTTTCAACATGATCTGGCCATAGACTGGGATGCCCCCCCCCCATTTTATATTTTATTCTTTTGTTTCAATCATTTTGATTGTGGCCATGCTAGAGCACTGCCTTTTGGTTGAACAAATTGACTCCTAGACTTATTCTTTGTAAGCCTGGTACTTAGCTGTTTGGCAAAAGAGTCTGATAGAATAAGTTACGGGGATGTAAACACCAACATCGGTTGTCTAGCGATGATGGGGAAACAAACAGACAAATATACACACATACATATATATATGATGGGCATCTTTCAGTTTTTGTCTACCAAATCCACTCACAAGGCATTGGTCGGCCCGAGGCTATAGTAGAAGATACTTGCCCAAGGTGCCACACAGTGGGACTGAACCTGGAGTCATGCCTATGTTACCAAATGATTAATAAAACAACTCCAAATATTAATTAGAAATATTTTATTTATTTCATTGTTTGGGTTGGGAAATTTTGATCTTAAAAATT
>NC_068981.1:4165970-4170228 GCF_001194135.2 Octopus bimaculoides | reverse complement strand
TACACATTTCATCATGTTGAGAAGAAAACAAAACTGGTAAACAAAGAAAGAGAATTTTTAAACACATAACCTTCAAAATCTCATTAGGTTCGTTCAAATTTTTAAGAAATAATTTATCACTAATTAATCAAGCTGGAAAACTGCTACACACAGAAAATAGTTTTAAAAAACCAAAAAACTTGCACGTTGGTTAGTTCTCCATTGTCCTTTGTCACCAAAGTCTCTTATTTCATTAGGGACCAGGGTGACACATAAGCGCACACACATGAAAAAATTATTTGTTAGAAGTTAAAAAAAAAAACCGTTTTTTTTTTAAAAAAGAAAACAGGTGTTTAAAAAATGGGAAGACTAAAATAGATTCGTTACATTAATTTCAATGAGATAAAAAAAAAAATTCAAAAAGAGATTAATATATTAAAGAGATAAACAAACAACAAAAATTGAGCTCTTTAAATTGGTAAAAACAAAACAAAAACCAAAAAAAAACCTCCATTTATTCCTTAAATGTTGAGCCACTTTGGTAACAGATTTAATTAGGGGTATATTACAGTCTATAACATTTAATAGGGGTGTGCTGCTAACAGATCTAATAGGGGCTGGGGCATTACTGTCTGGTAACAGATTTAATAGGGCTCTATTGCTGTTTCATAAGAATTAAAGGGGGTGTATTGCTGTCTGCTAGCAAACTCATTTAAGGGTCTATTGCTGTCTGATAACAAACTTAATAGGGGTGTATTGCAAATCAATGTAAAAGTAAGCCTTGTATTCTACAAACACAATCCCAACAAGCCAATCCCGTGACCAGGTTTTCATTCCTAAATCTTAACCAATTCTACTTCACTACCAATATTAATGCTTCTTTGGAGCTTCACATGCTGTAAGATATCAAAAGCGGAAGATTTGTAGAGAAACACCAGAACCCAGAAAGCAAGGTTTGTCAGTTGAACCCTGAGAGTCTCTAAGTGGAGCAATTAGATAACACTGAGGAGAAATTGATTCAGAATAAACGAGATCGTAGTAATTAAAAAGAATAAATAAATTTAATCACTATAACACAACAAAATATTGGTTCAGAGTTTTGACACAAGGCTGGCAATTTATTTTAGTGGCCAAAGGGTGAAAGGCAAAGTCTACTTCAGTGGGATTTGAACTCAGGTGAATAAAATGCCGCTAAGCATTTTGCCCAGCATACTAACAATTCTACCAGCTCACAACCCTTGTAACAACAAAATACTGAAAAATAAAAATAAAAATAAATTTGCCAGAATATAGAGGAGGAAAAGGAGAAGGTGATCATTGTGACAAGTGTAAAGAATTTTAATCAACTTTTGACACCGATCCACTTGTGACCACCTCTGCTTCTATGATGCAAACATTCCCGTTTTAAAATAACCTAAATTTAAGACTTGCCATCAAAATTTCATGGTAACTTTTGTAGCAAATAGCAGTTTGGTAACCACAAAGTTATTTCACTGAATTTGTCTGTCGTATTTTCAAAAATGACTGAAACAAGCGTAACGTATTTCAAGAGAAATTTTGAAACCAACGAGGAATTTAGTAGAATAATTTTGTCATTGCGAAGCTGAAGTTTGGAACATAAATTAACATGGAATTTTGGTGGAAAGTTTGGGTTTAGGTCAGCCAGAAGTTTGTATCCTAGAACTGGGGGCAGAAGTCTCAGGCAAGTTGGTATCAAGGGTTAAATCAAATACAAACAAAACCATTGATATTTAAATATATAAAACTAAATAGAGATGTTGTGGTGTTCATTATCTTCTCAAGAGCATATTAGTACACAGAAAGTAGAATCAATTCAACTGAGAATAGAAAATGAAGCTGTGATTTAAGATTTCCAGTTGCTGAGTCCAAAATTTGTCACTCAACCCAGCCCCATTCCATAATCAGGTGTGTGTGGAAGGGATAGTAATGTAGTATAAAGGTTTCTTATTCTATGTTGGCTGATGGGATTCACAGTAAAGATTTCTCTTTAGTTTCTGTGGCCATGCTGGGGCACCACTGTTTCTAATTATTTATTTTTTTTTACTGACTAGAAAAAGAAAATATTTAGTAATTCCTACTTGACCCTTGAAATAAACCAATGATCTGAGTTGGAATCAAGTTCTCGAGGACAAGAAATTAAAATTATCACATTTAAAAAAAACAAAAAAACAAGACAAAGTATAAAACTGTACAACTATTGCTTGATTTTGCTTTTTGGTTTTCAAGATTTTTGACATGAACCTCTGGGTTGAAACAGATCTTGTTGTGCCCCAGGAGGGTCATTGTGCCAATAACTAACACACTGATTCTCTTTATTATTATTATTATTCCAGGTCTGTTTCATCTGAAACAGAACTGGAGTAACAAGTCCAGGCCATGGAATAACAAGGATATAATATTGATGAAGACATGAATAGCAACAAAAAGACTGATCAATCGTTCAATCAATCAGCTGGTTTAGCAAAGGATTGATCAAGCAATTGAGCAGATAATTGATTAATTAAGTGACTAATAATAATGGTTTCAGCACAAGGCCGATAATTTTAGGTGGGAATAGATTACACTGACCCCAATTCTCAACTGGTACCTTGTGTTATCCACCCTGAAAGGGATGAAGGGTAAAGTTGACCTCAATGGGCATACAGAATCAATGTTTCTTATTGGCAAAAATTACCTCAGCCAGTATAAAAAAGCAAGTGTAAATACTGGGATAAACTGGGGAATTAAAGTAGAAAATGTGTTCCTATGTGAATGTATTACACAGAATTGAATGGTTGATCATTAAAGAGGGAAATAAGCAATAACTAGAGCTGTTTTATATAAATGTTTGAAGTAATAAACATTATAGGCACAGGAGTGGCTGTGTGGTAAGTAGCTTGCTTACCAACCACATGGTTCTGGGTTCAGTCCCACTGCATGGCACCTTGGGCAAGTGTCTTCTACTATAGCCTCGGGCTGACCAAAGCCTTGTGAGTGGATTTGGTAGACGGAAACTGAAAGAAGCTTGTCGTATATATGTATATATATATATGTATGTGTGTGTATATGTTGTGTGTCTGTGTTTGTCCCCCCCCAACATTGCTTGACAACCGATGCTGGTGTGTTTATGTCCCCATAACTTAGCGGTTCAGCAAAAGAGACTGATAGAATAAGTACTAGTCATACAAAAAATAAGTCCTGGGGTTGATTTGCTTGACTAAAAAAGTGGTGCTCCAGCATGGACACAGTCAAATGACTGAAACAAGTAAAAGAGTAATTAATTCAGCTGGATATTATTATTATTATTAAGGCAGCGAGCTGGTAGAATCGTTAGCACACCGGACAAAATGCTTACCAGCATTTCGTCTATCTTTACATTCTGAGTTCAAATTCTGCCAAGATTGACTTTGCCTTTCATCCTTTCAGGGTCAATTAATTAAGTACCAGTCGAGTACTGGGGTCGATGCAATCAACTAGTCTTCTCCCCCAAAATTTCAGGCCTTGTGCCTTTAGTAGAAAGGATCATTATTATTATTGTTGTGTCAAGCCAGCAGAATTATTAGCATGTCAGACAAAATGTCTAATGTCTAGTGGCATTTTTTCCAGCTTGAATCCTGCCAAAGTGGACTTTGTCTTCCTTCCTTTCGGGGTGGTGTTTCAATAAAATAATGTACCAGTTATATACTGAGGTTGATGTAATTGACTTGCCCTCTAACCCCAAACTGCAGGTTTTGGGCCTAGACCAGAAGCAGTTATTATTTGTAATTTAACATCTTGGGAAAGTTATTGCCTAGATCGATCTGTTTGGCATAAAATGTGTCATGATGCATCTAAACAATTTTGAGCTGAAGAAACAGAACAATAAAAGAATTCTATCCTGCAATTTACATACACATCTGTCCAATCCCAGGCAAAGTCAAAATCATTAATGTCCCCCTTCATAGCAAAATCCAAACCTGGACTCTAATCACATTCAAGCATCCATCGCAAATAGATGCAGCTTCTTTGGTTTTTAATCCTTTCCTTCAAACACTCATACATCATGGGAGTGACCATTGTCAAGAGTAACAAAATCAATATAAGATGCTCTGATATTTTAATTCTATAAAAGGGAAATGGTGTAAATTTCAACCTATTTTTTACTTGCCATTAATGAAACATTGTTGAATTTTAGAGAAAACTTTTAGATTATATTTCCATTTCTTTCACTTAAAATGGAATCAAGGAGTTAATGACAAAAATGTAGCCATAATCAATGGTTTCAAATTTTGGTACAAGG
>NC_068981.1:4164022-4165717 GCF_001194135.2 Octopus bimaculoides | reverse complement strand
GGGTAGGAGAGTATCTTAATAAAAGTGTAAAAATAAATAAACATTTTGAAGCAAAAAAAAACTATTGTTAAAGAAATGTAGTTCCCTTCTCCTTTCTGAGATCAACCATTTCTATTTGAGATGAAAAGATTCTCTAATTTCCATTTTTTTTTTTTATTGCAGATAGGCGAAGGCATGGCCATGCAGTTAAGAAGCTTGTTTTCCAACCATAGTTAAGGACTTGGGTTCAGTCCTCCTATACAGAACTTTGAGCAAGTGACTTCCACTTTAGCCCTAGGCCTACCAAAGCCTTGTAAGTGGATTTGGATAGATGGGAACTGAAAGATGTCTGTTATTAGTGTGTGAGTTTGTTTGTGTGAATTCTTCTCTTGGTTTCATGTAATGGTTGTAAATGAGCCTCACCCTTATACAAGCAGTGCTATTCGTTTTCAGTCTTCCATGAAAAACATGTCTGACCATAGGGAAATATTACCTTGCTTGGAAACAGGCGAGGGTTGGTGACAGGAAGTGCATCCAACTGTGAAAAATCAGGTCCAACAAATTCTATTTGACCCATGCAAGCATGGAAGATTGGACATTAAAATGATGGTAATAGTGCTGTGTGAAGAAGCACTGGTGCCACATAAAAAGTACTCTGTTGAGTGGTTGGCATTAGGAAGGGCACCCAGTTGCAGGAACTATGGCACATGGTGCAGTCTTTTGGCTTGCCAGCTCCTGTCAAATCATACAACCCATACCAGCATGGAAAACAGATGTTAAATGATAATGATGACAACTGTGATCTAAAACAACTGAAATCACAGAGATGACCACATTTGGATTGGCTTGGAATATGGTGAAACCAAAACATACAGCAATACTTGTAGATGACTTTGTATTTATCCACCCCCTCTAATGAAAAACATATTTATATTCAACTAACTGCTACTAAATAATTTATATTTATTTCTCTATTAGCTGCAAGCATTTTTTGTCAATACACTCATGAAATAAATACAAATAGTTTGAAGAAATACTGGACGACAAACTTAATAGAAATATTTTAAATTTAATCCTTTAACATTTAAACTGGCCATATCCGGCCAAAATATTGACCTGTTTTATGTTTAAACCGGTCAGAACTGGCCTCTGACACTTCCCTTGTCATGTCCTTCTAAAAAATAAACAACCACATCATCAAAATCTATGAGATCTACAAGATAATGCGTGATAATTCAAAACAATGTGAATAAATAAGCATTGCATTTGGTATGTAATCTGAATGCTAAAGGATTAATAGTTAATTAAATTTAAAGATATGGATAAGGAAATAATTTTATTCTCAAACACAGGATGATGCTAATAATATAGCATGAACAGGATAAACTAGCCATATTTTGCAGAAAAATCTGTCATCGGCTAGCCATGAGACTTGAACTCACATCCTTGTGATTACGCATCCAGTGCTTTACCATTAAGCTAAACCGATCCAATGACAAATTCCTTATCTGTATCTTTTAATACATCTCTCAATGCTTCTAAGGCAAACTTTGTTTCTTGACTTTCAAAGTAAGTTGAATTAACGTAATTAAATTTAATTTCATCTCTGAAAGAAAGTCTTCAGAATTTGGTTTTTCTAAACCTGACGAAGTATAATTTGTAGCATTTATGGAAATGGTGCTTTCAACTTAGAATTCTTTTGAAATATATATATAT
>NC_068981.1:4163201-4163908 GCF_001194135.2 Octopus bimaculoides | reverse complement strand
AAAAAAAAAAAATACAGCAATATTCTACATTTAAACTGAAGTTTACATTTAACATTTTTCAGACATAAAATAAAAAAAACAAAAACAATAAATAATATTGAAACATCTCAACTACGAGCAGAATAATAATAATAATAATAATAATAATAATCATAATAATGATGATGATGATGATGATGAGTAAACAAGTGTCACCTGAGTCTACTGGTTGTCAACAGCTGACACTTCCGACACACCCAGCAAAATAAAGCTGAGATTTTTCACAATAATAATAATAATAATTCAAAAGACATACACCATAAAGTATTGCTGAAATATTTCTGTCCTTCAAGGAAAAAAATGTGAGGGTTAAGGAACAGAATGTCCCAGGATGGTAGCAAAAATCACAAATGTAAAAAAATAGACAGAGGTAAATTTTGTAAAATAAAAAGAAAAAGAATATTAAAAGGTGGATTTTATGATAAAATGTGAAACGAATAAATAGCGTAAGGTATTTTTTTTTGTTGGTGTTTTTCATTTTTTAGAAAATGTTGAAATAAAGTTGAAAAAAGAAAAAAAAGAAAAAGGCATCAAATATAAGATGAGTCTTATCAATGCCTGACATCACAGTTTCTGACTAGTTTGACTAGAAAAGGGGGAAGGGTGGGGAGGTCAATGAAATCCAAGAACTTTTCCTTTCATTGATTCTAGATCCCGATATTTGATAA
>NC_068981.1:4147506-4163191 GCF_001194135.2 Octopus bimaculoides | reverse complement strand
TTTCTTTTTTAATTTTCATTATTTTTTAAAGATCTAACAAAGTCTTTAAAAAAAAAAAAACTGAGAGAGAAATTTATGAAGAGGAAAAAAAAAAGTATATTTAAAATGTCGAATATATTTCACGAGTTAAATCTGTTTTTGAAAAAAAAAAAAAAGACAAATTTGATATTTTATTTGCTTTTTTTGTATGTTATTTTCATATTATCTAGGAAACTAAGATTTACAAAGCTGAAGTCTTTTATAAGGCAATTTAAGAGATAAACATAAGAATAGGCTACATAATCTAAAAGATGGAATTATTTCTGAAGACAGGAAGAGGTGGGGATTCGTCTAGAAGTCCTTTCAGTCTCTTTAGAAATTTATTTATAAATTAAGCTACCTTAAACAAAATTTAATTATTATGCCAATAAAAGTCAATATTTTGAAATGGTAAACAAAATCTATTTGCAACCAAATCTGTGTCTGAACGTATAAAAGACATACACAAAGAAATACAGAGCAGGTGAGAATGTGGATGTGGAGAATATAGAAAGGATTTTGTACAAATAAAGTAGTCAAGCAGAAATCTGTTTACGCAAGGGAGTTGCATATTAAATAAATTAGTTAAGGAGGTGAGTGTGTATATAATGCTAATGTCAGAGTAAAATATGTAAACTAATTATTTCTTAAGTTTGAAAACTGATTCAACGGAAAGGAGTCCCAACTAGATGGAAACTCAAAGTGGTTTAAATGCACAATTCTCCAATATAGAAAGGGCTAAAAGGTGTCAGCAGAAGGGTACCCAGGAATTGTGACCTGGGTGCAACCTGGCCCCACTGCCCTTACAGTGTAAGAAGTTAAGGGCTGAAACGCTTGCCCGAGGGGAGGTTTCTTCTCTGAAGACCTTCAGCTCTCTTGAGAGTTTCTTACCACTAAACATATTCAACGATTTTCAAATATCTTTTAGTCATTTACATTCCCTCTTGTTATGTGGTCTTGCCAGCAGGTTCTCAGAATCCTTCTCAGGCATCCTTGGTGGAACACATCAAGCTTTCTGTTGCTTTCCACAGTGTTCTTTTATGTTTCATACAGAAGTAGCATGAAAGAGTCAGGTCTTTGACAAAGAACATTCCTAACCAACATGAGGGAGGCCAATAATACATGGCTGGATGCAGAGAAACATGAAGCCAACAGAAACCAGTGGCATCAACTTGTGGCTGCCCAGTGTGCTTAAGAGCAAAAGAGGAGCTGATACTTGTACATGCAATTTTAATAATTGTACATTTAAGAATATGGTTATAAATATTCATTTTTGTGTGTTTGAATTTACATAAATATATTTTTAAAATATCATTTAAGACATAAACGTATTTCTACCTCAATTAATTATAAACTTAAATTTTAATGCTTATCGGTTATTTTTCTAATTTAAAATTCACTAAAAACTAAAAATCTATATTTTTGCTGGTTGGAGAGACAGACCAATGAACCATTTATTAAATTAACTCTGCTGTTCTACAAGGACCTGAAGAGAGTGTATATAATCCAGTGTGTAGACTTAGTTGAATACTTCCACATGGATAGAATTCAGAACATACTTATTAATACGGAGAAGCAAATGACATTTTTTTCCTTTTTTTTTTTTATTATTCAAAAGAAGTTGTTAAATATATTTGTGCTTTTTTAGAGCCTCGGGTTTTTTTTTTTTTTTTTTTTTTTGTTCGAGGATCCCCAAATATTGTTTTCTTTTCTGAAGATGAAAAAAAAAATTTTTCTTTGATATTCCCCACCAAATACTATTCTGAGATTTCACTTAAAAATAGATGTTTTCATTTCATTTCATATGTTCTTTATGTTCTTTAAAAAGAAAACACAAACCATGTTTTTTTTTTTCCATTTCTGAAATGGCTAAAAGATTGAAAAATATTGAGAAAAATCAATGTCTTTAGTTTTATTTCTCTAAAATTTTCTGTAATTTTATCTAAAGATGGCGACAGCGGTGTTGGTGGCATTGGTGGTGATATTTCTTGGGTGCGGTGAGTTAAAGATGTGAATTTACTTGTTCTCCGTGTTGTTGTTGCTGCTGGGTTTCGCCTTGCCGGCAGCTGCTGTACTTGTTACATCGACATCATTACTTTCGATATCACGAACCGATGTTACTGGAGTCATACAATAGAAGCATTCCTTCTTGTTCATCATTTGATAAGTGATGCAGTTTCTGAAAGACACAATAACTCAAATTGAATGGATACGACGAATCGGAATTAAAAGATTAATGGAGGACAAGGTTATGGTGGTGGTGGTGGTGGTGGGGATGATGGTGATTCATTCCAGAGGGAGAAAGCTGATAACTTGTCGAATCTTTGAAGATGTAAATCTGTTGAGTTTCATTGCACTCACACATGTAGCATCTGTCATTGCTCTGCTGCTCACACATGTTGTACTCAAACATACAAATGAAGTCATAACTTTAGACATAAGAGAGGACTTGGAGACAGAGATTCATCGGCTTATTCTGTGTTGTTAACTCAAAAATCTTTTGTTTATTTGAGGAAGGCACAACGAATGGATTAAGGATTAACGAATGGATTAAGGAAAAGTGGTTGAGAGTGTCTGGATTTGGTGGGGGATTTGTGGTATGTGTGGATAGAAGAGAAGTGGGAGTGAGGTCAGAAGTGAAAATGACAGATATGGCTGCAAGAATAGTGTTTCGTGAAGAATCGTGGGAAAAGAACCAACAGAGAAGGAGATTTAAGGAAGTTGGAGGAGATGATTGAACAAGGAAGGGAAATGTATGACTTTATTTAGACACATAACCGCCTGACTGGCCCCCATGCCAGCAGCATGTAAAAAGCACCATCCGAATGTGGCTGATGCCTGGCCTGCCTGACTGGCTCCCGTGCTGGTGGCATGTAAAAAGCACTATCTGAACGTGATCGATGCCAGGCCTGCCTGACTGGCTCCTGGGCCAATGGCACAGAAAAAGCACCCACTACACTCTCAAAGTGGTTGGCATTAGGAAGGGCATCCATGCCAGATCAGATTGGAGCTTGGTGCATCCCACTGGCTGCCAGTCTCCAGTCAAACCGTCCAACCCATGCCAGCATGGAAAACGGACGTTAAACGATGATGATGACAGTTGGCAGCTTCAAAATTCGTCTGTCTTCCATGCTGGCATGGGTTGGACGGTTTGACAGGATTTGATAGGTCCAAGGACTGCATCACACTGCACCATCTGCTTTCTCACATGGTTCCTATTGCTCGAGGTTGTTCCTTATGTCAACCACTTTACAGTACTTTCCTTCATGGTATTAGCACTAGCAAAGTAGCCATGCAGCTTGTGAGACTAAGATCCACTTCAATTGGGTGGGGTTACAGCAGAGAGGGGAGTGGGAATTGTGTTAGGGAATCAGGAGTTAAAGTATGAGAGAAGGGGATAGAAGGGTACAGGCTTCTTCGTGTTGAGGAGTTACATGGTTAGTCATCTTATATAGAAGAGATGGTGGGAGTGATGATGCGGGACTGACCAGGGTAGAGCTGGAAAGAGATATAAATAGTAGTGATGAGGTGTCAGGGTAGAGCCTCAAAGTACAAGGTGAATAGGAATAGGGATAGAAGAGCAGGGAATGTGGGTGAGTAGAGTTTGCAAGAACATATGGAAGAGAGAGATGGTGGGGGGTAAAATGGGGAACAAGTGATCAGGGTGAATATAATGAAGAAGAAGCGTTGGGCGGGGATGTATCTTTAAATCTTTAGCTTTTAACTCATATTATTGAAGCAGAAACATGATACAACCAGTCGACTGGTGCAACATGTTGGAGGCTAAAGTGTTGCAGGTTTTTAAAATATATCAAGATTATAAAATTCATTCAAAAGCAAATCATTAAAACATTTGTTAAAAACAGTTCTATATTTAAGAGATGAGGAATTATTTACATTATTTACATTTGACGGATATTTGTCCTCATCTTGTTTGTTGTTAACACATTTCAGCTGATATACCCTCCAAGCCTTCATCAGGTGTCTTGGGGAAAGTTTGAACCTGGGTTCTCATTTCTAAGGTATTTTTTGATGTTATTATTATTATTATTATTATTATTATTCAGATCACTGCCTGGAATCGAACTCGGAATCTAGGGGTTAGTAGCCTGCGCTCTTAACCACTACACCATATGCCCAAAACACCTGTGGACAGCTGGAGGGTATATCAGTCGAAACATGTTAATAACAAACAAGACGAGGACAAATATCCATCAAATGTAAATAATGTAAATTTGTTAAAAACATTTAAAACACTGAATCAGAAAGAGAACAAATTTCTTACCGGCATGACTTGTGACCGCAAGGATCAAATATAACAGAGATGGGATTTGCATAGCAAATAGCACAAACGTCTTCATCTTTTAAAGACTGAAAATAAAGGAGTTCAATTAAAAACATGAACACAACATCTATCTATCTATATCTGGATAGAAATAACTACAGGGGTATCAAATTATTGGATCAAGTGATGAAAGTTACAGAGGGGGTCATAGCACCACTAATTAGGGAGAGAGTTAGCTTAGATGAGATGCAGTTTGGTTTTGTGCCAGGCAGAAGCACCACTGATGCCATATTTCTGGTAAGGCAACTGCAGGAGAAATATCTAGCCAAAGATAAACCTCTGTACTTGGCTTTTGTTGACTTGGAGAAAGCCTTTGACAGGGTCTTCCGATCCCTTATCAGGTGGTCAATGCAGAAACTGGGGATAGATGAGTGGTTGGTAAGAGCTGCACAAGCCCTGTATGCTGTCAGTAAGGTGAGGGTTGGCAACGAGTATAGTGAAGAATTCCAGGCAGAAGTAGGGGTTTACCAAGGATCAGTCCTCAGCCCCTTCTTGTTCATCATAGTCCTCCAGGCAATAACAGAGGAATTCAAGACAGGCTGCCCCTGGGAGCTCCCCTATGCTGAACCTTACTCTAATAGCCAAGTCACTGCCAGAACTAAAGATGAAGTTTAGGGTGTGGAAGCAAGGTCTAGAATTGAAGGGCCTTAGGGTTAACCTAGCAAAAATCAAAGTCTTAGTAAGTAAGAAGGTTGTCAAATGACAAACCCCTTCAGGTAGATGGCCTTGCTCAATCTGTAGAAAAGGCATAGGGAGAAACTCCATACGATATACCTGGTGTAAGCTATGGACACATAAAAGGTGGAGCAATTGTGCATAGCAGATGCACAGGGGCAATAAACACTGAAGATGTACAGAAAACAGATTCTATCACATGCCAAGGGGAGAAACTAGAAGTAGTTAATATCTTCTGCTACCTAGGCGACCAGGTCTGTAATGGGGGTGGTTGCTCTGAGAGAGTAGCGACTAGAATAAGAATAACTTGGTCAAAGTTCAGGGAGCTCCTACTTCTGCTGGCAACTAAGAGCCTCTCACTCAGGATGGAAGGTAGACTGTATGCGGCATGTGTGTGAACTGTCATGCTACATGGCAGTGAAACATGGGTCATGACTGCTGAGGACATGTGTAGGTTTGAAAGAAATGAAACTTGTATGATCTGCTGGATGTGTAATGTCAGTGTGCATACACGACAGTGTAAGTGCCCTGAGAGAAAAGTTGGGCATAAGAAGCATCAGATGTGGTGTGCAAGAGAGACAACTGCACCGGTATGGTCATGTGGCGAGAATGGATGAGGATAGCTGTGTGAGAAAGTGCCACACCCTAACTGTGGAAGAGGTAAACCTAGGAAGACATGGGATGAGGTGGTGAAGCATGACCTTCAAACGTTGGGCCTCACGGAGGCATTGACAAGAGACCGAGATCTTTGGAGATATGCTGTGATTGAGAAGACCTGGCAACTAAAGTGAGATCACAGTCATGGCCGATGCTGGTGTTGTATGTCTGGCCCATTTAAGAGTACCCTTGATGCATCGGGCAATATGATATGCTTGAGAAGACCTGTTGAGTCAAGTAAAACTAAAATTGTAGCTGTGGCCAGTTCCCATTGACTGGCTCCCATTCCAGTGGCACGTAAAAGGCATCATCCAAATGTGGTCGATGCCAATGTCCCCTGACTGACACCCATGCCAGTGGCATGTAAAAAGAACCATCTGGACGTGGTCAATGCCAGATCTGCCTGACAGGCTCCTATACCGGTGGCACGTAAAGAGCACTCAATACAGTCTTGGAGTGGTTGGCATTAGGAAAGGCATCCAGCTGTAGAAACATTGCCAGATCAGATTGGAGCTTGGTGCAGCCGCTGGCTCTCCAGATCTCAAACAAACCATCCAACCCATGCAGCATGGAAAATGTACGTTAAACAATGATGATGATTTTATCTATCTATCTATCAATCGTAGTATCAACCATCACTGATCACAATGTGCTTCCCATTGTTTCAGCTTTCAAATGATACGACCCTGCTGGCTAGATGAGCAGATCAACATGTCTCTGATCTGAGGGCTATTCTGTCGTAGGGTGACCCATTTATAGTTGAGTGGACTGGAACGACATGAAATGAAATGTTTCACCCAAGAACACAATCCACTCACAAGGCTTTGATTGTCCAGGGGCTATAGATGAAGACACTTGCCCAAGGAGCCATGCAATGAGACAGAACCCAGTAGCATGTGGTTGGGAAGAAAACTTCTTACCACACAGCCATGCCCGTAAATTGGATGATGTTTTAGTAAGAAAAATTAACTTCAATTACGTTTAATTGAATTAAGTAATTAGTATATTTACCTTCTGTTGTTTTGACTTATTGTCAATCTCATTTTGTAGATATTCTATCAAGTCTTCAACCTGTTTGATTTCTTCGCTGTTTACTTGGCTGACTGATAAAACAACAACATCAAAATCAATAAGCTTTAATCAGATGATATCTTGTGACAAAAGAGTGATGAAATATATCTGAACACCAGAAGGATTTCATTCTATGATTCATGGATTTTAAGTGAAGATTACAAAACCACAAACTGGAAGAACCTCCTTGTATGTGTGGGGGGCATTTAGGTATATGTAGGGTGAAGGCATGTGGCTTAGGTGTTAGGGATATTTGGATCATGATCCTAAGGTTGTGAGTTCAATACCCGGCAGTGTGTTGTGTCCTTGAGAGAGAGAGAAAGACATTATTTTATGCTGCTCAGTCCACTCAGATGGCAAAAATGTGTTGTGCCTGTAATTCAAAGAACCAACCTTGTCACATTCTGTGTCACACTGAATCTCCCTGAAAACTACAGTAAGGGCCCACATGTCTGTGAAGTGTTCTGTACATTAATTTCACAAGCAGACCGTTCCGCTGATCGGCTCAACTAGAACCCTCATCGTCATAACTGATGGAGTGCCAGTGTGTGTGTGTGTGTGTATAACCTTGTCTTGACATCATGGGATAGTTGTAAATGAGTGTCACTGCCATACAAGAGGTGTTGTTCATTTCTGATTTAGCCATGGGAAATATTACTTTGCTTTGAAACAAGTGTGACTCTGTGTCAGTTGAGAGATTTAAGGTATAGAAGGGACAGATATGGGTGTCTTGCAGTGGACACATGGAGAAGAAAGGAGAGTGAGCAGGAGAGAGAGAGAGAGAGAGAGAGAGATGATGGCGAAGATGTGCTGGGACATGCCCTGTGCATGCTCACGGGTGTCACCAGTGCCAAAAAGTACTGATATCAAAACAGGCTGAATGTCCAATCAGCCATGCCACATCATCAGCTCCCAAACAGCTGTGCCCAATTGTCTCATTCTAACTCTGTATGTGTGTGTGTGTGTGTGTGTGTGTGTGCATGTAAGCATAAAAAGAGAAAAACAAACACCACCTACTTTCTCTGAGATTAAACTGTTTCTTATAAGTTGTGACATCAATCTCAGCACATTCATCCTGTCCCAAGAGGAAGTTTAAAGAATTTATTTGAAACAAGGGTTCGGAGAGAAGTACGCTACAAACACGTGAATCCCTGGACAAAAAGAAAAAAGAGGGGAGGAGTTATTGTACAAACACAAACAAAACATATCATAACAAAAGGTCAATGATTAAATCATTTATTTAATTATTTCCTTTAAAAACCAACCAATAAATCGTTAATTTACTTTCTTGGGTCTACTTTTCCATGACAGTCTGTCTTCGATGAGGTGGAGACCACATTTCGCTCGAGATCTCTATGGTCTGATGCTCTTCCCAGCAGCAATCACTTTATAGAATGTATTGAGTGCGTTTTATTGTAGCACCAGCATTAGAAGGGTTGTCATGTTTTATATCAAGACAACTTTCATTTATTCTTAATAGGCACAGACGTGGCTGTGTGGTTAAGAAGCTTGTTTCTCAACTGTGCGGGTTCAGATTCAGTCACACTGCATGACACCATGGGCTGATCCTGGGCCAACCGAAGCCTGTCGTATGTATACATGTGTGTGCATTTTGTGTGTGTATGTGTGTGTGCATTTTGTGTGTGTATGTGTGTGTGCTTGAGTGGAATCTTGTCTAGATACCACATAATACCTTACTCTTTTACTTGTTTCAGTCATTTGACTGCAGCCATGCTGGAGCACCGCCTTTAGTCGAATCAAATCGACCCCAGGACTTATTCTTTGTAAGCCTAGTACTTATTCTATCGGTCTCTTTTGCCAAACCGCTAAGTTACGGGGATGTAAACACACCGACATCGGTTGTCAAGTAATGTTGGGGGGACAAACACAGACACACAAACACACACGCATAGATATATATATATATACGATGGGCTTCTTTCAGTTTCTGTCTACCAAATCCACTCACAAGGCTTTGGTCGGCCTGAGGCTATAGTAGAAGACACTTGCCCAAGGTGCCACACAGTGGGACTGAACCCGGAACCATGTGGTTGGTAAGCAAGCTACTTACCACACAAAGTCAAGATGATCTTGATGGAGGATAAGCCAACAGCTATAATCCCTTGTAATTCTTACCTCCGTTCTGGATCTTTTGGAGAAAGAATTAACCGAATTAGTATTCCAACAGTTGCTGCAACAATTGGATAATGAGTTACAACTTCCATTCCTACAGAAGAATATATAAAGATATTCGCATTAGCAGGGAGAAATCAATGAGGGGTGAACTTTACAAACATACAAAAATATATATATTAATGGTATTACATTAAAACATAAACATGTATATAAAGGGATACCACCACCACCACTAGTAACACAATCTACCCCAATAAATTTCTTATGACCCATGCAACCATGGAAAAGAGGATATTAAATGGTGGTGTCACCTGTGTGATACCATGTAAAAGCACCTGTATGGTACCACGTAGAAGCACCTGTGTGGTACCATGTAAAAGTGCGTGTCCATCATCAGGTAAAGCACCCAGGACACTCTGTAAAGTGGTTGGTGTTAGGAAGGACATCCAGATGTAGAAACCATGCCACAACAGACAACTGGAGACTGGTGCAGCTCTCTAGCTTGTCAGCTCCTGTAAAACCACCCAACCCATGGACTACGGATGTTAAATGATGATGCTGATGATGCTGATGATGATGAGGAGGATTTTAGTCATCTAAACAAGTAGTGTTATGTACCTTATCCATTCTCATCAACATCACCAATTAACATCCATGCTGGCATGCGTTGGAAGGTTTCACAGGATCCGACAGACCCAAGAACTGCATTGAACTCCAATTGTCTGTTTTGGTAGGGTTTCTTCTGTATGCTGGGTGCCCTTTCCTAACACCAAATGCTTCACAGAATGGACCGGGTGTTTTTCTTGTGGCATAATGGTTCCACATCAACTTCAAGGTTCAGTGGTTAACAACAGAAGGTATTACTTCATAATTACTTTAATTAGCAGTTTAACAATTGGATTCATTAAACATATTATTAACCCAATGTACTCTGATACTCTCAACAGCTTCATATTGTATGGAGACTCTTGCAACTTTTCTTTAATTACTTTATAATTTCCTAATTAATTTCTGCAGCTAGTACAACTATTGACCCTTAATCTCTTCAGCTACCATCTCTGCAGATTCTTAACCTTTGCAGCTAGTACCATTGTTGGCCCTCAGTCACGGTAGCTAACACTATTGCTGGTACATTATTTACATTTGACGGATATTTGTCCTCATCTTGTTTGTTGTTAACACAATGTTTCGGATGATATACCCTCCAGCCTTCATCAGGTGTCTTGGGGAAATTTCAAACCTGGGTTCTCGTTCCTAAGGTATTTTTCAATGTTGTTGTTGTTGTTGTTGCTCCTGCTGCTGTTGTTGTTCAGGTCACTGCCTGGAATTGAACTCGGAATCTTGGGGTTAGTAGCCAGTGCTCTTAACCACTACGCTATATGCCCATGGGAATAATAATAATAATAATAATAATAATAATAATAACAACATCGAAAAATACCTTAGGAATGAGAACCCATGTTCGAAATTTCCCCAAGACACCCGATGAAGGCTGGAGAGTATATCAGCCAAAACGCTGTGTTAACAACAAACAAGATGAGGATAAATATCTGTCAGATGTAAATAATGTACATAATTCCTCATTTCTTAAATATAGAACTGTACTATTGTTGGTTCCTGTATCTTATAGAAATAAAAATAAAAAGAGATGACAAACCTGGTAAGGGCAATGAAATCACATTTTCGAACATGCCGTTGCGGGTTGCAATTCTATTTAGTATTTGGCACAACAACTGAAACAGAAATTATCATTATTTACACAATTATCAACAATAAATACATGTTGTATTTGTGGTTGAGTAGTTAAGGTGTTGTACTCAGAATTGCCAGATCGTAGGTTCAATTTCTGGACCAGGTGAGATGTTGTGTTTTTGAGCAAAGCACTTTGTTTCAATTCGGTCCAGTGTTGTGTAGGGACAAGCACGTCAAAGAATAGACTAAGAAGGAGACTAAGAGAGGTTGAGGTAGGATTAGCATTTGAACCTCATAAAACCCTCACCAGCAACAACTACTCAAAACAGACCCCAGGGGAGGAGGGCTGTTGCCTGAGTGGTGCAAAGGGGTAGAAACCACCAACAAAAGGTGGATTTAGCAATGTGCTGTTACAGTGCATGCATTATCACCATCACCATGATGCAAAAAGCACCATTCGAATGTGGTCAATGCCAGTGACTCCTGACTGGCGGTACATAAAAAGCACCCATTACACTCTTGGAGTGGTTGGCATTAGGAAGAGCATCCAGCTGTAGAAACATTGCCAGATCAGATTGGAGCCTGGTGTAGCCACTGGCTCTCCAGACCCCAGTCAAACCATCCAACCCATGTCAGCATGGAAAACGGACGTTAAACAATGATGATGAAGATGTAAAGGGTGCAGCAGGAAAAAATCTATCTTACAGGTTGTCAAACATTTTAACAGCAAATGTACAGTGTGCGCCAAAGTTGTCATTGTCACTGTGGTCTTCATCATCTAATGCCTGTTTTCCATGCTGGCATGGGTTGGATAATTTGACAGGAGCTGGTAAGGCCAGGTGTCGCACCAGGTTCCATTATTTCTACAGCTGGGTGCCATTCTTAGTGCCAACCACCTTACATAGTACACTGGATGCATTTTACTTGGCACCAACACCAACCGGGGTCATCAAGTACCTTGCAAGACAAAAACCCCTCGACCAGGAATGGGGAGTAGTATTGAGGTGGGTGTGGTTTTGTACCAGTTGAGAGATTTAAGGCATATAGAGGACAGGACATGGAAGTTAAATAATTCTTTCTCCTGGAAGCACAAGGCCTCAAATTTAGGAGACGTGATTAAGTCAATTGCACCAACCCCAGTGCGTAACTGGTACTTATTTAATCGACCCCAAAAGGATGAAAGGCAAAGTCGACCTCGGTGGAATTTGAATCCAGAACGTAAAGACAGACGAAATGCCGCTAAGCATTCTGCCTGACATGCAAACAATTTTGTCAGCTCACTGCCTTCATGAAAGTTAAATAATAATGATGATGATGATGGTGATGTAAAACTTACTTGTATTAATCTGGTGAGGAGAAGTTCACTTGATGACTTTGAATAATCTGTAAAAAATTCCGGTGAAATGGAGACTATCATCTCAACCACACGGAGAAGAGAGATAGTTATTTGAAAGCATGTGGCACAAAACTTAAGTTGACGAGTATCTATAAACCATGGCTCAGTTTTGCTGACTACTTGCTGAATCTGGAATGGGAAGAAGGACAAAAAGGTCAAAACAAACATTTGATAACTCAGACACCACAATAAATAAAAGGTTCAGGGTAAATATAATGAGAATATTAAGTAATCATAGTATAATATAAGTGGACACAAATACACACACACACATACAATCATCATCATCTGATTTCCACACACACACACAATCATCATCATCATTTAACGTCCATTGTCCATGCTGGCATGGGTTGGACGGTTTGACCAGGGCTGGCAAGCTGGAAGGCTGCACCAGACTCCAGTCTGATTTGGTATGGTTTCTATGGCTGGATGCTCTTCCTAACACCAACCACTCCAAGTGTAATGAGTGCTTTTACATGCCACCAGCATGGATATGATTTGCATGACACCGGTATGTGCCACAACTGCGATTTTACTTGGCTTCATGGGTCTTCTTCTCAAGCATGACATAATGCCAAAGGTCTTGGCCATTGCCTCCCTGAGGCCCAACACTTGAAGGGAGCTTTGCGGACATATATATATATATATATATATATATATATATATTGATACATAAGTATGTATATGCATGTGTCAAGGCATGTCATTTGTTTCCAGTCATCTGTGAAAAACGTCCAATCATGTGGAAATATTACCTTGCTTGGAAACAAGTGAGGGTTGGTGACAGGAAGAGCATCCGCCTCAACAAATTCCATCTGACCCATGCAAGCATGGAAAAGTGACAGTGAGAACGATGATGGTGGTAATGATGATGGTGGTAATGATGATGATGATGCTGTGGGTAGTTAGTGTTGATGATGCTGCTGCTGCTGATGGTGGCAATGGTCATGATATACAAATAAGATTATGTAAGGATTAAGATAGCTCTGACATTTCTAAGCCACCAAAATACATTACCTGTTGCATAATGGCTATAAATTCTGAGAAAGACCAATTCAGTTGACTTAGCATTGTGTCAAGAAAACGGATGGCACGTTCACGATCTTCTCGTAACATTTCAGATAAAAGATCTTGAAATACTTTCGAAGGACACGGCTCTGAAACACAAAGAAGAAGGGATTAACTAATTTCAATTAAATGGTATTAATAAATTTTATGAGAAAACGAGGGAACTTCAACATGATTGCTTGCTTTGTTAGAAATAGCAGCCAAATCTCTTTCAAATCACAACCTACAGTCTTAAACAAAGGAAAAAAACATATTAGACTGGTGGTTCTCAACTATTTTTTTTCTCTATTGGTCCTAGAAGATATTTGATATTTGATATTTAAAAAAATTTAATTAAACTTTTAGAATTAAATATTATTACAAATTGTATAAAAATATTGTTAAAATATTTAGTGTATTAAATCATAGGCAATATCTTACACAAATTCTAACAAAAACATCTTATAACAGATCTCCAAAAGTCATATGAACCCCAGGTGAGAACTACATTAGGTAGTCTAAGACATCCCTTAGAACATACAATGGCTATAGATAATTTATTCAGCTATAGTGAATCTAGAACTATACTATTCAATGTGTTCTTTACTTTTTAAAGATATAAAAGTGATGGTGGCACATAAAAAGCACCCACTACACTCTAGGAAGGGCATCCAGGTGTAGAAACCTTGTCAGATCAGATTGCCAGTCCTCAGCCAAACTGTCCAACTCATGCCAGCATGGAAGGTGGATGTTAAACGATGGTGATGATGATGATGAAAGGTGTTATTTGAGGGAGATTTGGTTACTGTTTTTAACAAGGTAAGTGACCACATAAAGACTCTCCTTAGATGTTTTTCTGAGACAATGGCTGTGATATTAAGGAGCTGGACTGCGAACAACATGAGCAAGGCTCTTTCCTCTATTTATGCTGGTTTATTGAACAAATAAGAAAAATGCTATAAGTTGAGAGCCGAAAGGATATGCAAGAGTGAAACGTAACCAATCTGACAAAATAAAATTCTAAGTTAAGCAAAAAGAAACAGGTCAGGAATATGAGTGGGTTTGATAGATACAATACCATTCCTAGCTCCCTCCATAAGCAATGTAGTGGAGTGAGTTGGGGAGAGAGGAAGGGTGAGAGGAGAGAATGTGAGCGATGAAGAGGCATGCGATAGAAATGATGAATGATGGAGTGGAAATGACTGATCCTGGAAATATCAGCATAAATGGTTGGTACATCATTTACATTTGACGGATATTTGTCCTAATCTTGTTTGTTGTTAACACGTTTCGGCTGATATACCCTCCAGCCTTCTTCAGGTGTCTTGGGGAAATTTTGAACCTGGGTTCTCATTCCTAAAGTATTTTTCAATGTTATTATCATTATTATTATTCAGATCACTGCCTGGAATCGAACTCGGAATCTTAGGGTCAAGAGCGTGGGCTGCTGATCCCAAGATTCTGAGTTTGATGCCGGGCAGTGACCTGGCTTCCACCGCCACTGCCAAAAAATACCTTAGGAATGAAAACCCATGTGGACCTGGCATCGATCACGTTTAGATGGTGCTTTTTATGTGTCACCAGCAAGGAAGCTAGTCAGGGGAAATTTATATGTAAAAAACCCAACACAGTTAATAGTCTGTACAGTAATAAAACTCTTCTGATAAATGTTCATGGGTGTTGTTAGCTAATTCTTCACGCCCAAGAAATACATTTTCATTTGCAAACACAAAAACAGCAGCAGCAGCCAATACCACCACCACCAGTGTCATTGGAGCTCAGGATTACAAATATGGGTGACTTTATGAAATGGAAATGACAATGTTTTTAGGGAGCTATAAAGCTAAATAAATCCACTTACTCTGAAGGCTTGCAACCCCTAATTCTGTCGTCTGAAGTTTGGAAGGAACAAGATGTGGGAGGTGTGTGTACCGGTAACCAAAGCCGCAACCCTGAAAGGTGATAGGTTTGTCACTGAACAGATTAGCTTCATACTTAATAGGTCATTCATACACACACACACACACAGGCACACACAAATGCATGAACTCTCAGAATACATAAAAAATATTTATACAAAATTCCTTTAAGTTTATTAATGGTTTTATGAGACACAAATCAGAGAAAATTTTAATATTTTCAGAATTTAATGAAAGCCATGTTTATTCAGGTGAATCCTGAAGGTCTCTATGGTTTGTTTTCATGTTAAGAACTATTATTATTATTATCATTATTATTATTATTATTATTATTATTATTATTATTATTATTATTATTATTATTATTAATATTATTATCATTGCCCTTGCACAGCTTCTAACGCTGGAGATGTACTAAGGTGTTAGATGTTTACTACCAGTGAACTAAGATAACACCTCGTATTTTTCGAGCACTTTCCGGAGTATTCAAATGGTTCCAATCAGTGCTGTTTTCTGCAAGTGCTCTGCCCTTATTGCAGCCCCTACTTCTCAAGATTTTTACTCACTGTTCTCAGAGCTGCTACAATCATTGGTACTACTGCTACCTTTCTCCTCGACCACAGCTGCTTAACTTCCCAAGCTAACCTGTCATATCTCTCGACTTTTCTTTCTTCCTTATCGCATATCTTGTTGTCAGCTGAGGATGCTATATCTATGATCCAGCAT
>NC_068981.1:4143848-4146413 GCF_001194135.2 Octopus bimaculoides | reverse complement strand
TAGAAAAGATTATTATTATTATAATTAAAATATAATTATAATTATGATAATTAATAATGCCATTGGTTATTCAGTTTAATTATGATGGTATGAGGAATAACAGCTGGTGAAGAAAATATTCCAACTAACCTTCCATATTCGGACCAAAATCCAGTTTGTCTGCGCCCAAGACCGATTATCATAAGGTGCTGTAAGGTAGTGCATCATGCTCTTTTTACTGAAAAATATACATAGATATATGTAGGGCAACATGCCATGCTTGAGGAGACCTATTGAGTCAAGTACATCAACATCATCAAAATCAAATCAAATGGAAATTGTAGTTGTGAGCCCCATGCCGGTAGCATGTAAAAAGCACTATCCGAACGTGGTAGATGGCAGTGCTGCCTTGACTGGCTTCTGTGCCGGTGGCACGTAAAAAGCACCCACTACACTCTCAGAGTGGTTGGCATTATGGAAGGGCATCCAGCTATAGAAACTCTGCCAGATCAGACTGGGGCCTGGTGTTGCCTCCTGGCTTCCCAGACTCCAGCCAAACCGTCCAACCCATGCCAGCATGGAAAGCGGACGTTAAATGATGATGATGATGATGATGATATCATCGCCATCATTTTATGCCTGCTTTCCATGCTGGTATGGGTTAGACATTTCAACAGGAGCCAATGGGTCAGAAGGCCAAGTCTTGCTCTAGCCCCCACTTACACACATTCACTACCCCCACCCTGAAAGGGCCTCATACACACACCTCCATCTCAGTACATGGATAATCTCCTGTACACGCACCCACCAGATCACTCTACCCTTTTTAATTCCCTGCCCACATACAACTGCCTTCTCCGCTAGTGACTCCATCAGTTATGACAACAAAGCGGTCCAGTTGATTTGATCAACGGAATGGCCTGTTTGTAAAAATTAACATGCAAGTGGCTGAGTACTCCACAGACACACATACCCTTAATGTAGTTCTCAGGGAGTTTCAGCATGACACAGAATGTGACAAGGCCGGCCCTTTGAAATACAAGTGAAACTCATATTTGCCAGCAGAGTGGATTGGAGCAACATGAAATAAAGTGTCTTGCT
The DNA here is from genome assembly GCF_001194135.2 of Octopus bimaculoides. Lineage (NCBI taxonomy): Eukaryota > Metazoa > Mollusca > Cephalopoda > Octopoda > Octopodidae > Octopus > Octopus bimaculoides. Next base: position 4,145,333 of record NC_068981.1, on the reverse strand, counting down.
CAAGGACACACTGTGCTATGGGGCATCAAACTCATGACCTTATGATTGTGAGCCAAATAACCTTAACCAAACCACCAAGCCACACACTGTCTCACCTGGCTCCTAACCCCGCTTTTTGAATTCATTTTGTTTCCCTTTTCCATCCAGTCACTTCTCTTTCACACTTCTCCTTTACTTATCTTTTATACGCTTCTGATAAAGGACTAGTGTCCGAAACATCAAAACCTTTTCTTGGCTTCAAGTTATTAAGTTCATAACAACATTTGTTAAACTGTGTCCCTCTGGTGGTGTCTGCTTTCATTTTGAGTTCTGTGGCTGTGTGGCAAGAAGTTTGCTTCTCAACCACATGGTTCTGGGTTCAGTCCCACTGAGTGACACCTTGGGAAAGTATCTTCCACTATAGCCTCAGGTAGACCAAAGCCTTTTGAGTGGATCTGGTAGGTGGAAACTGAAAGAAGCCCATCTTTAGTGTTTGTGTATGTGTGTGAGTGTGTGTGTGTCTTTATTTGTCCACCCCTCCAAACTACTTGATAATCAGTGTTGGTGGGTCTACGTCCCCATAGCTTAAAGGTTTAGTAAAAAGAGACTGCCAGTGGCATGTAAAAAGCACCATTCGAGCATGGCCAATGCCAGTGCCACCCGACTGGCACCCATGCTGGTGGCACATAAAAGACACCTACTACACTCTTAGAGTGGTTGGCATTAGGAATAGCATCCAGGTGTAAAAACCTTGCCTGATCTGATTGGAGATTGGAGCCTGGTGCAACCTCCTGGCTTGCCAGTCCTCAATCAAACCATTCAATCCATGCCAGCATGGAAAGCAGACAATGATGACGATGATGATGATGGAGTAAGTAGCAGGCTTTTAAAAAGTAGGTCAAGAGGTCAATTCATTCAACTAAAAATTCTTCAAAGTGGTGCCCCAGCATGGCCACAATCTAATGATTGAAACAAGCAAAAGATAAGATAACTGTACACACACACACACACACACACACACACGTGCATATATATATGTTTATATTCATAAAAATAATAAAATAAAATCATCATCATCATCAAACAACGATGATGATGATGAATAAAATAAGGTAGAAAAAAAGGCAAACCTCTCTAAAGGTAAATCTTCTAAGACTTCAAGAGAATAAGGAAAACAAGCAAAGCATGCCAAGGCTTGTGTTATATTGTCCCGCAAATCTGTAAAATAGAAATAATGAAATAAATGCAGAGACACAACAAAAGAGTTCAATTCAAAATAGTCACTCATTAATTAATTGAGAAATGTAATAATAATAATAATAATAATAATAATAATAATAATAATAATAATAATGATAGTAATAATAATAATAATCATCATCATCATCATCGTTTAAAGTCCGCTTTCCATGCTAGCATGGGTTGGACGATTTGACTGAGGACTGGTGAAACCAGATGGCTACACCAGGCTCCAATCTGATTTGGTAGAGTTTCTACAGCTGGATG
>NC_068981.1:4140576-4142025 GCF_001194135.2 Octopus bimaculoides | reverse complement strand
TGATGATGATGATGATGATGATGTATCAATACCAACCAATGACGTTTCTCTGAAAGAAATGGAGAAACTTCCAAAATACAAAGACCTGGAAATAGAGGTAACTCGAATGTGGAATCTAAAAACAGAAACAATTCCTATCATAGTAGGTGCCTTAGGTATAATAAAAAAATATTCAGACAAATACATAACAAAAACACCAGGACTTACAAATATATATAACATACAGAAAATTGCACTACTGGGCACTGCACACATTCTACACAAAACACTTTCAATACAGTAACCATAAGAGCATCACAGCAAACCACAGCACATACCCAAGGCACACAGAGCTGTGTTCAATAGTACAGTGAAAGCACATGATGAAAATAAGACTACTGAATAATAATAATAATAATAATAATAACAATTTCAAATTTTTGCCACAAGGGCAGCTTAGTGGAGGGGATTAAGTCAATTACATTGACCCCAGTGTTTCACTGGTACTTAATTGATCCTGAAAGGCTGAAAGGCAAAGTCAACCTTGGCAGAATTGGAACTCAGAAGGTAGCGACACACGAAATACCACTAAGCAGTCCATCCAGTGCAGTACCAATTCTGCCAGCTCACCACCTTAATATATTATAATAATGATAATAATGATAATATGTCCCATATACTGAGAAGGGCATTGTTGCTGTGAATTTTCTTTCCCTTTTCCTCACCTTTATTTTTTGTTTTCTTCATTTCTTTCATTTTTTTCCCTATTCTTTAAAAACTTTTCTTCTTCCCTTTTTCTTTATTTCTTCCCTTTTTTTCCTATCACATGACTTTGTAAATGAACAATCTGGTGTGTTTATTTTAATGTATACACTGAGTTTCTTTGCCCTAGGTGTTTTGAAGACACTCGGCAAGAAATAAAAACAAAACTGAAAGAGGATAACGATAATGGTAATAATAATAATAATAATAATAATAATAATAACTGTCCTCCATGAGACTATCCCTGGTTCAATGCAACATAGTTTCTATTTTAAAGTGATCTAAATTAAAAAGTTTCCATCAAAATTTCAGCTAAATTATGTTGCAAACACCAGCTTAATAATGACAAACTCATTTTAATTAAACCTTTCATTACTTTCAGAATTAATTAAAACAAAGGCAGTGTATTTCAACAGGAATCTGGTAACAAAAGTATTGAAGTAATCTAAAACTTCTCATTAACCCTTTTGTTACTAACCCGGCCGTAGCCGGCCGAGCGTACCCATTGTTATTTAAATGTATATTTGAACCCAAATTTCGTTAGTACATTCGTTAAAACACCTGATTTCACTTTGCAAACAGTTGAGTTATTGTCTCTGACACTGTTTGGCGTGATATTTGAACTCTGAATTTTGGAAGATTATTTTCCACATTTTTTGCGGCGTTAATTTTTTTCAACTTTGAAGATGGAGAGGAGTTTCATGCTAT
>NC_068981.1:4130070-4140066 GCF_001194135.2 Octopus bimaculoides | reverse complement strand
GAACTTAGAGACAAAAATTATGCAATAGAATTGATTAAGAACCCTTTCTTTAATTATGTTCCAAATATCACATTAATATGTTGATAAATAAAAAAGTTACAGGTGTTTAATGAGACTAGTCTAAATTCATGATTATTTTAGAATTTAATTGAAACTCATGAGGGGTGTATTTTGGTCAGAAATATAGTAACGAAAGGGTTAAATATGTTAATTTATGTTCCAAACATCACTTTAATAACAACTAAATTTTCATTATTTTCAAAATTAATCCAAAGTCAGTTAGTGTATTTTAACTGAAATACAGTAACGAAGCTAAATCATTTAACAGCAAACATATTTGGTAACAATCTTGTTAGATGTTTTTTTGCTTGTTATTTTGTTGGTTGTTTTTCTTCTTCTAGAAGACATGGTGTAGTAATGATATAAAAGAAGTATTGAACTTACCTGAATTTACAATGCGATTGTCAGAAAAATGCCGAGTGAGGAATAAGGCAAATTTGTGACTCAGGTCAAAATTATCTACAGTAAAGGTAAATAAAATAAATAAAAGTTAAGAAAATATATGATAACATTATCCCTCCTCTTACTAATCCTTACTTGTTTCCAAACAGGGTAATATTTCCCCCAATGACTGGACGTGTTTGTGTGTATGTATATATATATATACACACACACACCTGGCACCCTTACTCTACTCATTCCTTGAAGGTCCACTCTGATATTCAATCACCATTTATATCACTTTTCAGCTTTAAACCCATGCCATATATATCTCATGGCTGTGATGGTCACACTCTTGATAAATGTGGAAAAAACTTTAGTTTGTTAGGCCTCAAAATCCTGTCACTACTAATCTGTCAAAAGTTGATTTTTTAGATATTTTCCTAGATTTTTAAACTCCTGCTCTAATAAACTGTATCATAAACCAAATGAGAAATTCTTTTACATACACAAACAGTCCTGTCATCCTCCGATAGTGTTTGAAAACCTGTTAGCTAACATTAGTAATAGGATATCCAATCTCTCTTCTTCTAAGGAAATTTTTGATAATCCAGTCCCCTACTATAACAATGTCATAGTTAACAGTGACTTCAAAGATAAGATATGTTACAACCCTTCTAGTAAAAATATGAATCATAAAAATAAATCTAAAAATAGACCTAGGAAAATAATTTGGTTGCCCCACCCCTCCCTATATGCTAAAACTAATGTAGGCAAAAAAAATCCTGTCTCTTCTAGGTAACCATTTCCCAGAAAATCACAAATATAGGAAGACCTTTAAAAGACAATTAAATTATCATATAGCTGCTGCCCCAGTATGAAGAACATCATCACCCATAAACATCAGCAAAAAAGACCACACCCAGTTGCAACTGTCAAGACCCGGAAGCCCACCCATGGGACCAGGCATGCATAATAAATTCCATTGTATTTGAGGCAGAAGTTACAGCAACGCTACATGATGACCTAACCAAAAAAAGAACCAGATTGAGTTATGCAAAGGCAACTTCAAAGACACTATGCAAATCACCTATTTTCTATCCGGCACAAGAACAAAAGTAAAGCCACTACGTTGCCTAGCCACATATGGGGCTTGAAGATCAACTCCATACAATCAAGTGGAAAATCATAGAAAATAAATCCATACCATATGTTAATGGATCTAAGAAATAAAACTTATGTGTAGCTGAAAGATTGCATATACTTTTCAGATTTAAGAATTCCATCGCACTGCTGAATTCCAGATCAGAAATTTTCAGCAAATGCTAACATAAGGACAAATTTCTTTCGGCAAATTGGAGGACACCAACCTCTTTGGATTGAGCAGCTGTAATCACAGACTTTGGATCCCTTTCGTTGATTCATTCTACAACTAGCTTTATTATAGTTTTGTGGTTGAAGGGGACATAACTCTAATTTTCTTTTCTTTTGCCTTTTCCCATTTTTATTCACTCTTTCACTTTTTGCATCGACCTTCTCATTTTTTCTTGTGCTTTCTCTTGTTCTAGTGTCTTGATTTGTAAATTGTATAGGCCATGTGCTCAGAGCCTGAAAGTTTCTTGGAGACAAAAGGCATATTATTAAAATTTGCCTAGACTACGTCTCCAATGCATGAAGACTTTAGTAGCTCATAACTATATCCTGTGTACATTAAATAACATTTACCTCTCACTGGATGGAGTACTTTTTTTTGTATGTGTGTGTTTGTGTGTGTTTGTCAGTGTGTGTGTGTGTTCGTCAGTGTGTATGGTTGTATTTCCTTGTGATACCTCTAAATGATTGTTGCTATCATACAGGCAGTACCCTTTTGTCCTTTATTTCCAACCTTCCATGAAAACATGTCTGGCCATGGGGAAATATTGCCTTACTTGGAAACAGGTGAGGGTTGGTAACAAGAAGGGCAAGTGTAAGTATATATATATAGATAAGCAAATATAGATATATCTTTGCAATGATGTAGTGTTCTCATTAATCAATTAAAGGAGTTGTTAGAAACGGCCATAATGAATTGACACCTGTATTTCTTTGTTACTCACTTATATTTTATATATACTGTGCTGAGTGGTTGGTGTTAGGATGGGCATCCAGCTGTAAAAATCCTGCTAGATGCCCTTCCTAATGCCAACCACTCCGAGAGTGTAGTGGGTGCTTTTACAAAAAGGGGCAACAAAACATCCAGACAGTTAGATGATACAAAAAAGGGACAAGAAAAAACAAGGACAGGTCATTTGGTGTTTTCTTTCTTCAGTCGAGTTCCAGATTATCTTTGCAAGACATGCACACATACAGAGTTCAAAAACCAGTGGAAACTTACCTGGAATATCAAAGAAATTTGCAGTTGGATGGAAATAGTTTTTCAATGCATTGTAGGAATTAATACAAGTGTCTACATAGAATTCTGGAAGAAACTGGAAAGGTATTTCGTGGGCGGATGCTTTCTCAATAGTTTTTAGAACCACTCGAAATATCCAGGCAACATCTATTTGCTTTGCCTAAAAAACAGATTTATACAAAATGTGACAGTACATATGGTGTAATGGTTAAGAGCGCGGGCTATTAACCCCTAGATTCCGAGTTCAATTCCAAGCAGTGACCTGAATACTAACAACAACAACAACAATAATAATAATAATATCGAAAAATACCTTAGGAATGAGAACCTAGGATCAAAATTTCCCCAAGACACCTGTTTGGGAAATGGGGAGTGTAATCAATGTAAAATGTGGGTGGAGAGGACAGTATAAGGATGAAGGATGGATATCGAGTGAAAGGAATAAATTTAATTTCTTATCCGGTAGAAAAATATAAAATATATATAAATATAAATCATCATAATCTTTTAATGTCCACTTTTCCATGCTTGCACAAATTAGATGGAATTTCTTAAGGTATATCTATGGACAGATGCCCTTCCTGTCACTAACCCTCACCTGTTTCCAAGCAAAGTAATATTTCCCCATTGCCAGACATATATTTCATTGAAGACTACAAACATTGCCTGTATGATGGTGATACTCATTTACAACCATCACGTGCTGTCAAAACAAGGACACACATACACTCACACACACATGTAGGACAGGCTTCTTTTAATTTCTGTTAATCCAATCTACTCACAGGGCTTTGGTTGTCCCAGTGCTTTAGTTATAGTGAAAAGACACTCTGCCAAAGTGCCACACAGTAGGACTGAACCCAAGATCAGATGTTTGGTTGGGAAGCAAGCTTCTTAACCACACAGCCACTCCTGTACTATGAAGTAATACATTCATTCATTCATTCGGTTCTCATTGTGCCTTGTAGCACTTGAGGCGACAGCAAGATCATTCCACCTCCTAACACTGACAGCATCCCTCAAAGCTTTTAAGATCTTTTGTTATTGTTCCCTGCCACGTTTCCTTTGGTTGGCCACCATCTTCTTTTTCCTAGAGGAACCCATTGCAAAACAATCCAGACAATTGAGTTCGGTTTATAGCGACAAACTCAACCCAGCCATTTCCATCTTCTTGCTTCGACAGTTTCTCTTAATGGTTTCACGTTAGCCTTGGTGCATGGTTGGCTATTCGAGACCATATTTAGCCAGTAGACCATCAAGATTCTCAGACCCCATGGTCTCCCACACAAATTAGTCAAGATGATTCGTTTATTGTATGAAAACTTTGAATGTCAAGTTGTACACAACAACAAACTGACAGAACCATTTGAAATCAAAACTGGATTCAAACATGAAAGTAATAAATACAAATACAATAAAACAGTTGAAAAAGAAACGAAATGAAGTTTACCTTTGAGTAAATGACTGCTATGACCCAAGCCATTTGGCGTCCAAGTTCTGAGATTTTCTCTTCAAAAACTGATTTTGCTCTTTCTAGTTCATATTTAATTTCCTGAGCCTGTCAACAGAAATTGATAGCATAAAGCTTGATGAAGGCAGATGTTGTCATTGGTGATGGGGGCTGGTGGTGGTAGTGGTGATGGTGGTGGTGGTGGGGGTGCTGATGGTGGCAACAGAAGTAAATGATAAAATATTTATGATATGCTCTGCCATTCCATCCAACACTATACAAGGTAGAGAAGCAAGTCATTTTTAGTTCTGAACATCATCCTCATCATCATCGTTTAATGTCCGTTTCCCATGCTGGCATGGATTGGACGGTTTGACTGGAGACTGGCAAACCAGAAAGCTGCACCAGGCTCCAATCTGAACTCACAGAGTTTCTACAGCTGGATGCCCTTCCTAACGCCAACCACTCCGAGAGTGTAGTGGGTGCTTTTTACATGCCAATGGCACAGGGGCCAGTTAGGCGGGCCTGGCATCGATCATGTTTGGATAGTGCTTTTTACGTGCCACTAGCACAGGAGCCAGTCAGTCGGCACTGGCATCGACCACGCTCAAATGGTGTGTTTTATGTGCCACATTTTGTAAATACAACAACGTAAGTTAATGAAATATTTGGAAACTCAAACTTTAGTGTGGTCATTGAACAGCCAAAGAAGAACATGACTAAGAATCATACTAAAATAAAATCAGGGACAGCCTAGGTGGGTTGGTACCAAAAGGGTTAAGGAATTGTGTGGCAGAAGATGTGGGAGATGTGAGTAAAGATGGAGGACGTTCAAATTTGATCAAACTTTAACCTACATAAAAATACAGTTTGTCGTTTAACCTTTTAACACTTAAACTGGCTGCATCTGGCCAAAATATTCTATCTAAGTTATGTTCAAACTGGCCAGTTCCAGACACTCAAACCCATCCTACAATGTCCTTGTAAAAATAAACAATCACAACATCCAAATTTTGAAGCTACAAGATAACATCTGTTTAATTCAAAACAATGTGGATAAAAAAGCATCAGAGTTGACAGAATAATTGAATGCAAAAGCATTAAAAGAGAAAGAAAAGGCAGAGAAGAGACAGGACTTACATCATCTGGACATTTTGCTAATTTTTCTTCTGTGTCTATTAATGAATTGATAAATTCATTCATATTGTCTCGTAATGCACTCATCTGAAACACAAAAAAGATATCATGAAAATATTGTTGTTTGCATTAGACAAATAAAATTGTGCCGGTGGCATGTGAACAAAACATTTGAGTGAGGTCATTGCCAGTGCCGCTGGACTGACTCCTGTGCAAGTGGCACGTAAAAAACACCATTTGAGCATGGCCGTTGCCAGTGCCACCAGACTGGGCTCCGTGCCGGTGGCACGTAAAAGCACCCACTACACTCTCAGAGCGGTTGGCGTTAGGAAGGGCATCCAGCTGTAGAAACTCTGCCAGATCAGATTGGAGCCTGGTAAAGCCATCTGGTTTGCCAGTCCTCAGTCAAATTGTCCAACCCATGGTAGCATGGAAAGCGGATGTTAATCGATGATGATGATGATGATGATGATGATGATATTTAAAGAGTTATCACCACCACCATAATTTAACTTCTGTTTTCCATGCTGGCATAAGTTGGATGGTTTGACAGGAGCTGGCAAGACCAGGGGGCCACAACAGGTTCTATTGTCTATTTCAACATATATGTCCTTCCTAAAGCCAACTACTGTACAGAGTATACTGGGTGCTTTTCATGTAGTACCATCACCAGTGCCTTTTATGTGGCACCATCACCAGTGTTATTTATGTGGCACCAACACCACCGTTTTTTTTTTAGTGGAATCAATACCAGTGCTTTTTACATGGTACCATCACAAGTATTTTTATACATGGTACCAACACTGTTGGTGAATGAGAAATATATGTACTCCATCATAGGTTCAAAGGAGTTAAATTTGTCCAGCAATGTGATGATGAAGGGCAACATATAATGAGCCCCTTCACTGCAGACCAGCTCACTAGCTAGTCCGCAGTGAAGTTCCTGTCTGCAGTTCGTCTGTTACAAGTCCTTGGGCAGTGCCCTACATCAGTACACTATTACAGCAACTACAAGAGATGAAGTCTTTAGGGATGACCCATTAACAACATGGTTCATTAGGAGGTGAAGGTGTGTAGCTTAGTGGTTAGGGTATTTGGACCAATAATACCACAAGAGCATGAGTTCAATTCCCAGCAGTGCATTGTATCTGTTCTTGAGCAAGACATTTTATTTCACATAGCTCCTTTTCACTCAGCTGGCAAAAGTGAGTCGTACCTGTAATTCAAAGGGGCCAGCCTTGTCACATTCTGTGTCATGCTGAATCTCCCTGAGAGTTACATTAAGGGTATGCATGTCTGTGGAGCGCTCAGCCACTTACATGTTAACTTCACGAGCAGGCTGTTCCGCTGATCGGATCAACTGGAACCCTTGTCGTCGTAAGCAGGAAGAAGAATGTTTTTTGGTTGATTAAGGTGAAGGTACTAAGAGCATCTTTGCCTCCATGTTCTGAGAAAGTTTGCTCTGCCTTGGCTCTGGATATGAATAGTCTTATTGGGGCACAGGAAGAGAAGGAGAAAAAATGCAAAAAGAAAAAAAACAGTGAAATTCTTAATCAAAGAATTGTGTTTAATTGAACATTTGCTCAAATCTGTCATCAAAATTATGACATTCATTTTGAAACTTAAGAAAGAATTTTTGTAAAACTTCAACTCTGACCTTTCCAAGTTGCTTGTGTGTCGCTATGTGATAGAGGGTGACCACACCATCAAGTAACTCTGTTAACGTTGCATCACCAGGAATTTCAGCACAGCTGGGGTCGACACTGCTCTCCAAACAATCATTACTGTTACTACGACTGCCTGAACAACAGAAATACAAACAGGACCCTATTTTGAAACATTAAATATCATATCATATACAAATGATTAGACACAAATCACAACAGTCATTTTTAAGTCCTGACCCTTGTAAATTTTATATTTTAAATATTTATTCAAACGCAAGGTCTGTTGTAGTGGATGGTTATTGTAAGGGAGATAATCACTTCTAGATCAATCATGACAGGACAAGAAGTTTGAATTTTAAATTGAAGAACAATGAAGATCACTGAATATCCCTTTAGCATTTAGATTATTCTATCAAATGTAATGCGTATTGACTCATATTGTATTGATTGTGCATTGTCTCATAGCATTGACATTTTGGTGATATAATTGTTTATTTTTACAATGACTTTGTAGGGTAGGGGTGAGAGATCACATCTGGCTGGTTTGAACATAAAACAGGTAGAATATTTAGGCCAGGTATGGTTGGTTTAAATGCTAAATGGACACATTTAATTTTTTTTTCTCTCATCCATTTCAAAGACCTTAAAATTTATATCAAAAGTAGTCATGTATAGCACCATTTCATTCTTATTTGAAATCATCAGCATGACATAACCTGAAGTAAATAAATTATACAAAATTCAACATTTACAAAGCAAGGCATTTCTTAGAGGTGGAAAACAATTACAGTGTGTGTGTGTGTGTTTTCTTTTTCTCCATAGATTATTAATAGTTCAGTAACTGAGAGAGAACGGAGAGATGTTCTTACACACAGACTAATTGCTTCCAGGAAGTTCTACCTAGCAAAAGACATTACTAAATATTAAGTTTTATTGTTTTAATTAGATATTATTGTTAATAACATTAGAAATGCAAGAAAAGTGCTGGCAGAACCAAGTTTCTCTCTACCAAATACATACACAAAGCTTTGCTCAACTCAGTGCTTTAGTTGAAGACGTTTGCCCAAGGTGCTGCACAGTGGAACCAAACCCAAGATCACAAAATTGGGAAGCAAGCGTCTTAATTACAAGGCCACACATGCACCTAGCCATGCCTGGGGTTACTATACAGAGACAGATACGGTAGTTCTTTCCATTGCGTTTTTCTTTCATTTCTAACTTTTTGCATTCATATTTCTACATTTTCATAAATGGGTGACTTACTTGTTGGGACAACATACTTTATCACGAATGAATGACTTTCCTATTGCTAACCACTCAACTATGAAGCAGAAAGTAGAACAGGTTTTCATCAGTCAGGCTAAATGGAGCAAGAAAGAGCATGTGCTTACCACAGCAATACAACAGCAGCAGCGGTATTTGTAATAGTAGTAGTAGTAGAAGTAGAAGCATCAGTAGCAGTAGTAGTATAGGACTGGTTAAGTTGATGTGGCCCTAATATTGGTTCCATACTAAGGCAGTGAGCTGGCAGAAACGTTAGCACGCCTTTCATCCTTTCAGGGTTGATAAATTAAGTACCAGTTACGCACTGGGGTCAATATAATCAACTTAATCCCTTTGTCTGTCTTTGTTTGTCCCCTCTGTGTGTAGCCCCTTGTGGGCAGTAAAGAAGTAAGAAATGTTAGCACACGGGGCAAAATGCTTAGCGGCATTTCGTCTGTCATTACGTTCTGAGTTCAAATTCTGCTGAGGTCAACTTTCATCTTTCGGGGTTGATAAGTTAAGTACCAGTTGTGTACTGGGGTCGATCTAATTGCCTGCACCCCCACTGCACCCCACAAAATTTTGGGCCTCATGCCCGGAGTAGACAAGAATATTGGTCCCATATTTTGGCACAAGGCCAGCAAGCTCAAGGGAGGTGGGTCAGTTAATTACACTGACCCTAGTTCTCATCATCATCATTTAATGTCTGCTTTCCATGCTGGCATGGGTTGGATGGTTTGTTCTAATAATTGCTTAAACATACAGATATTTCTACTTTTTCCTATCTTATTTTATTGCATTTTTAAATATTAGGATACGTTTTTTGAAGTTACAAGACCTGAAGAGTGTCCTCATTCTGAGTGGAACTTATCTTGATCGATTTATTATAGATTGCACAGATCTTTTCCACTTTTATGTGGCCACGAAATGCGCGTAGTCTATTATTCACTTTCGTTTTTATTAAATTTACTAAACCGAATTCAATTTTTAATCTAATATTTTACAGATTTTAGGATTTTAAATTTTCTCTTGGATTTTTTAGATTTTTAAATTAGTATTTTGTAGAGTACGCCTTTCTTGATGGTGTCTGATGTCCTTCATCGTTTGAGTTGCATCATAGTGATTCTTCTCTAAATTATTAATATATATAGAAATATATAAGTCTATGTATGTGTTTTTGCATGCATGAATGTGTGTGTGTGTGTGAGAGCACACACACACTACAGTGTTGGGATATCAAACAATAAAGATGGGTTTTATGAGGCTGCTTTGACATCCTTATATGAAAGTGATATCATCAATGGTGTTCCAAATGACCCCATAACCCCTAATCGGGTAACAGGATCTGCTGCCACATCCACCACTCCTTACTCCCTGTCATTTCTCTATTTGATTTACAAAGAAAATAACCAAAAATAATATGTTTTGTCTTCTTTTCTCTCTGAAGAATTCTTTCAATCGGAAATAAATGGTAATGTATAATAAATGGAAGGTTTTGGAATGTTTCAGATGAGGAGGGGGAGAGTGGGGGGAGAGGGAACAAGAGAGGGTGAGGCTGGGTGGAAAGAAGCAGAGGGATGGGAGAACAGGGAGTAAAAAGGGAGAGGAAAACAAGGAAGTGATGGGGAAGAAGAGGAGGCTTGTGG
>NC_068981.1:4128107-4129547 GCF_001194135.2 Octopus bimaculoides | reverse complement strand
TGAGGAGACCTATTGAGTCAATCATCATCATCATCGTTTAACGTCTGCCTTCCATGCTGGCATGGGTTGGATGATTTGACTGAGGACTGGCGAACCAGATGGCTGCACCAGGCTCCAATCTGATCTGGCAGAGTTTCTACAACTGGATGCCCTTCCTAACGCCAACCACTCCGAGAGTGTAGCGGGTGCTTTTACGTGCCACCGGCATGAGGGCCAGTCAGGCATTACTGGCAATGGACACACTCAAAATGGTGTTTTTTATGTGCCACCTGCGCAGGAGCCAGTCCAGCAGCACTGGCAATGACCTCGCTCGAATGTTTTTTCACGTGCCACTGGCACAAATGCCAGTAAGGCGATGCTGGTAACGATCACGCTCAAATGATGCTGTTTAGGTGCCACTGGCACAGAAGCGAGACAGCTGCTCTGGCAATGATCACACTTGGGTGGTGCTATTAGCGCTCCACTGGCACGGGTGCCAGTAAAATCAAAATCAAATCAAATCACAATCAAGTGGAAATTGTAGTTTTGGTCGATACCAGAGTGCCGCCTGACTGGCTCCCGTGTTGGTGGCATGCAATAAGCACCATGCATGCGTGGATTGTTGTGTTTGTTCCACCACCATCGCGACAACCGATGTTGGTGTGTTTATGCCCTCGTAACTTAATGGTTCGGCAAAGAGACTGATAGATTAAGGACCAGGTTTACAAAGAATAAGCCCTGGGGTCAATTTCTTCGACTAAAAGGTGGCGCTCCAGCATGGCCACAGTCAAACAACTGAAACAAATACAAGAATAAAAGAATACACACCACTCCCCTCCCAATTGAGGGATCTTTGTCTTGGAAGTTACATGGTGACCTCACCGATGCTGATGCAACACAAATAGCACCCAGTTACACTTTGTGAAGTGGTTGGCCTCAGGAAGGGCATTCAGCCAGAGAGACCTTGTCAAAAGAGACAGTAGGGGCTTAGCACAATCCTTTACCCTGCCAGCCGCTGTCAAACCATGCAACCCACAATCAGCATGGGAAAACAGATGTTAAATGGTGATAAAATCATCATTTTATTTCCACTTTTCGTGCTGGCATGGGTTGAACTGTATGTGTGTGCATATATATAATATTCTTTTGCCCTTATATACAATTATTTATAATTTTCACCTTTAAATGTATTTTTAATATGCTGGCAACTTTGATGAAATTTTGGGAAAAATTTTTTATCTTATATTAGAAGTATATATATATATATATATATATGTATAAGGAAAAAAAATCAAGGTAGAAAATGCTAAAATAATTTTATCATAAAAAAACATTTTAATACCGGTTTCAGTCATTGAAACTTTTTCAACTCTGGAAAACAATTAAGTTTTGGAAAAATTAAAAGAAAAGCATTTTAAAAGAATATTTGCATAGTATTCAAATACTAGAGCCATTTTCCTT
>NC_068981.1:4126406-4127755 GCF_001194135.2 Octopus bimaculoides | reverse complement strand
TCACTGACTGAAACCGGTATTAAAATGTTTTTTATGATAAAATTATTTTAGCATTTTCTACCTTGACTTTTTTTCCTTATACATATCAACTCGTTCTATATTTAAGAGATGAGGAATTATTTACATTATTTACATTATTTACATTTGACGACCTGATTAATAATAGTAATAATAATAATAATAATAATATAATAATAGTAACATCGTTAGGAATGAGAACCCAGGTTCGAAATTTCCCTGTGACACTTGACGAAGGCTGGAGGGTATATCAGCCGAAACGTTGTGTTAACAACAAACAAGATGAGGACAAATATCCGTCAAATGTAAATAATGTAAATAATGTATATCAACTCGTGTGTTCCTTTTCAACCATATATGTATGTATGTATATATATATATATAGTTAGATAGATATATTCACAACAAAATAGCAAGCATAGTATCAAAACCATATAAAAACAAAATTGTAACAAAGAAATAAATTTAATCTACCATTTAAATGACAAAAGGACTTCTGAATCATTACTGTAGAATAAGTTTTGTAACTTCCGGTAATGTAAAACCAAAAGTATATGTTTAAAATCATCAAACGTCACATACAACTTGTCCTCAAAGCAACCTAGTGAACCACTGACAGGTATAAATGACTTGTGTTTGATAGCAAATGTCTAATGACCTGTGCAAATGACCTGTGTTTGATATCAAATATCTAAAGTCTAATAATGTCCATAACGTTATAATTATAATAATATTATAATGTCATACTTATAATAATATCATATCACCATAATAATGGTAACAATAATGCTTATTAATAAGAAAGAGAAATAACTCACCAGATAATGTTCGTTGTAAATGAGATAGTAATCCACCACACCTTTGAAAGTCTAAGTTATCACGGCCAGGTTTCTTGAATTCACATATTGGCATGTAAGCTTCTGTAAAACGATTAAACGTTGACCATACATTAGAACTTAATTACAATTTTACCAGGAATTATTATTATTCAGATCAACAGCAACAGATTGACATGTGTTTTTTTTTGTATCTATCAGGCCATCCCATAAGTTCTGTCCAATTTTACCTTTTTTAAAATTGAATGAAATTTAATAGCATTTTAGAATGTCTAATGAAATTAAAAATTATTTTTATGCATTTCTGTACATTTAAACTAATCAAATATTATTTTACAGAATAATAGAATTAAAATTTCTTTGATTAAAACCCTTTCTAACATGGAAGTATCCAAAGAGCATTTGAGACACATAATGCTTTATGAGTACAAAAAAGGAAACTCTACAGCCAAAGCGACTTGAAACAGACACTCGGTTTATGGGAAAGAATGCTTG
>NC_068981.1:4125128-4125566 GCF_001194135.2 Octopus bimaculoides | reverse complement strand
TTATTCTCCCGACCTTGCTCCTTCAGACTACCATTTGTTTCCTAGTTTACAGAATCATTTGGGGGACATAACTTTCGCAAGCCAGGAGGAGGTCGAAACTGACATTTCAGAGTTCTTCGCTTTGAAACCAAAAGAGTTTCAAATTCATAGAATTAAAAAGCTTGTAAATAGATGGAAGGAAGTCATAGATAATCAGGGAAAGTACATTGAGGGTTAAATTTCAATTAAATATAACATTTGATCACTTGTTTTCTTTATTCAAAATTCGGACAGAACTTATGGGATGACCTGATACATCAGAGCGAATGCGAGATATTCATTGTGTGTACCAGTGTCATATTCAGAGTCACAGGTATGTTACTAATGCTATAAAAAGTCACTGGTATGTTAGTAGTGCTATACAAGTCTCTTGTATGTCACTAGAATCGTACAGAGAGA
>NC_068981.1:4122230-4125041 GCF_001194135.2 Octopus bimaculoides | reverse complement strand
GTTAGCAGTGCTATACAAGTCTCTTGTATGTCACTAGAATCGTACAGAGTCACTGGTATGTTAGTAGTGCTATACAAGTCTCTTGTATGTCACTAGAATCGTACAGAGTCACTGGTATGTTAGCAGTGCTATACAGAGTTACTTGTATGTCAGTAGAGTCATACAGAGTACTGGCATTGACCACGCTCAAATGGTGCTTTTCATGTGCCACCGGCATGGGCATCAGCAAAAACGAATTAATAAAAGTCATAAATTATCAAAGAGGCTCTTTGCCTGAAACTTTAGAATTCATCATTACTCACAGGAGAAATTTATTCCATTTTACCAATTTTTTTTTTGTAGTAATTACAATATTGGTAAAATGACCAGACAAGGTGGACTAAGACAATCTTCCTCACTAATCATCATCATTTAATGTCTGTTTTCCATGCTGGCATCCGGTTGGATGGTTTGACGGAAGCTGGCAAGCCAGAGAGTTGCACCAGGCTCTAATTGTCTGCTTTGACATGATTTCTACAGCTGGTTGCCCTTCCTAACTCCAACCACTTTACAGAGTGTTGGGTGATTTATATGTGACACCAGCACCAAGAAGGTTACTGAGTAACTTGCAAGATAAAAACTCCTCAGCCGGGAGGAGGGAGTAGTAGTGAAAGAGTGGTTTTGTGCCAGTTGATAAGAGACAGGAATAGGTGTCCAGCTAGAGAATAGATACATGAATATTCCCGTTGAAAAGGGTTACAATATTGGTAAAATTACTAAAGAAGCAGGACTAAAACAATCTTCTACACTCAATGTTTGTTGATGCAGTTGAAGAAGAAATACTGTACATCCATACCTGAACTTGGCAAAAATTTCACTGTGTCTTGTTGAGCATAAAAATCCCAATAATATCGTAAAGCTTGGATGAGTCGATGGAAGAAACACAAACTAACAGGTAAAGGGCACGTATTGATTGGATGTAGCTGAAAATGAATGGATAATAATAAACACAAAAAAAATTATGGTTGTTTGAGCAAAGCAGTGACAGAACAGAAACAAACTTTGACTCAATTCAAATATGTTTAGGACATGTAAAGGGGTTTTCACTGCAGTTTGGTAGAGGAAAAAAATTCTTTCTTTTGACCACTGGTTCTCAACCAGGGGTCAATATGACCCTTGTGGGGGTCCATCTACGATCTTGTTAAAATTTATGTGCAATAAGTTGATTATACTTTTACAATACACAAAATATATTAACTTTTTTCATACAATTCCTAATAATATTTAATCCTAAAAATATTTCTGAAATATCAAATGGTTTGGTGGGGGGTCGTCATCATCATCGTCATCGTTTAATATCTGCTTTCCATGCTGGTATGGGTTGGACAGTTTAACTGAGGGCTGGCAAGCCACAAAGCTGCACCAGGCTCCAATCTGATCTGGCAATGTTTCTACAGCTGGATGCCCTTCCTAATGCCAACCACTCAAGAGTGTAGTGGGTGCTTTTTACGTGCCACCAGTACGAGGGCCAGACAGGTGGTACTGGCATCGACCACACTTGAATGGTGCTTCTTATGTGCCACTGGCACGGGAGCCAGTCAGGTGGCACTGGCAACGAGCATGCTCAAATGGTGCTTTTTACATGCCACTGGCACAGGACCAGCCCACCTGAATAAAACAAGAATCAAAAGGGTCCAAAGATCAAAAAAGGTAGTAGATGCATCTACCCGCCCATAGAGGGTGCTTTAGGCTGGCTATAATGTTCTGACACTTTTTTGTCTAAAGTGAGGATTTTTCTCCAGTACAGAACTGCAGTGAAAAGGCCTTTACAGGTTCAGATATGTCCCTAATATATTTAAAATTATCTAAAATTTGTTTACAAATTGAGAGTGCTTTAACAAGATAGAAATGGTAAAGTACAGGTAGCCATCATTAAGTGTATATATATATCACTTGGTAGCATGTACCATGCTTTTACTAATTGTTTTAGGTGCCTGTGTGATCATGAGTACACCTCCCTTTGGTCCAGAGGAACAATTAGGATGTGACAGCTGAAGGGGAGAGAGAGAGAGACAGAGAGAGGGGGGGAGCTATCAGCATCTAGTAGGTACTCATTAGAGCAATGTGAAATGAAGTGCCTTGCTCAAAGACCATGCACTGCCCAGTATAGGAACTGAACCCATGACCTTATGACCATGAGCCAAGCACTCTGACCACTAAGCCATGTGTCTAGTGGTTACATATTACTCAAGCCAAAACACAGAATGCTGGTTCTTCTTTTCCAAAGCATTTCTTCAAGCAGATCAGATAATAAAAGTGATGGTGGGAGAAGAAGTA
Organism: Octopus bimaculoides; assembly: GCF_001194135.2. Lineage (NCBI taxonomy): Eukaryota > Metazoa > Mollusca > Cephalopoda > Octopoda > Octopodidae > Octopus > Octopus bimaculoides. The sequence continues at coordinate 4,122,725 of NC_068981.1, read as the reverse complement.
AATTCTTTGAATAACTTGTCACAGTTAAACTTTTATAGTTTATTCATTTTGCTGAGGAACAAAGGTCAATGTGTACGAGAAACATCAAATGTAATTAATAAATGGCTATGTATTATTTATAATGATAGATGGTTTTATAGTGTCAATGAAACAACCTACCCTGGTACCAGCATTTTCTTTCAAGAAAGCTCGGAACTTTTCCAAAAATAAATCCCGTGATGTTTTGCCTTGTGGCTGGAAATGAAGTATATTATTACATTTTTGCATACATGGAATGGTAGTTGATACAATACATACATACATACATCATCATCATCATCATCATCATCATCGTTTAACGTCCGCTTTCCATGCTAGCATGGGTTGGACGATTTGACTGAGGACTGGTGAAACCGGATGGCAACACCAGGCTCCAGTCTGATTTGGCAGAGTTTCTACAGCTGGATGCCCTTCCTAACGCCAACCACTCAGAGAGTGTAGTGGGTGCTTTTACGT
>NC_068981.1:4121290-4121789 GCF_001194135.2 Octopus bimaculoides | reverse complement strand
ATATACAAGGTGTCCACAAAGTCTGGGTACATGTGGATTCACACATACTTTAAGAAATTATTATTTCTTTTATTTAATTGTTTATGTTATGATTTTATTTACTCCATGTAGCCAGACTTTGTGGACACCCTGTATAGTTGTCGAATTTAGTTCGATTTCGAGGCAAGTGAAATCGAAATCGAACTAAATTCGATGACTGGCCCATGGCGTCTCCTTCACTGGACACTAAACTCGGCTTGTGAAGACCTGTTGGGGCAAGTGAAAGTGAAATCGTGATGGCACCTGTACCAGTGGAGTGCTAAGAGCACTGTTCAAGCGTGATCGTTACCAGCGTCGCCTTCCTGGCACTTGTGCCGGTGGTACGTGAAAAGTCATTCGAGCGAGATCATTGCCAGTGCCACTGGACTGGCTCCTGTGCAGGTGGCACGTAAAATACACCATTTAGAGCGTGTATTTAAAAAAATAAGTAGTTTGGTTGTTTGTTCAACTCGTCATCATC
>NC_068981.1:4115263-4120279 GCF_001194135.2 Octopus bimaculoides | reverse complement strand
CAAAAGACATAAAATATTTCAGCTTAAAATATGGAAACTGGGATAATATTCTAAAAATGAGAAAAAGGAAAATGTGGTTCCTTTAGCATTTAAACTGACCACATCTGGCTCAAACAACCGCTTACACTGACCATGTCTGGTCACCTACACTTTTTTCTGCAAAATAGGGGTAGTTTATCCTGTTCAGGCTATATTATTAGCATTATCCTGCGTTTGATAATTTAAAATCACTTATTATTCTTCTTCTTCTTATTAAGGTGGCGAGCTGGCAGAATTGTTAGCATGCCGGGCAAAATGCTTAGCAGGATTTTGTTCGACTTTATGTTTTGAGTTCAAATTCCACTGAGGTCGACTTTACTTTCAACCTTTTGGGGTTGATGAAATAAGCACCAGTTATGCACTGGGGATCAATGTTATCGACTAGCCCCCTCCCCTAAAATTTCAGACCTTGTGCCTATAGTAGAAAGGAATTGTATTATTACTATTATTTTTTTTTTAAGATGGTGAGCTGGCAGAGATGTCAGCATATTGAAGATGAAGTGCTTAATGGTATTTCTTCTGGCTATTTATTGGCTGAAATCAAATACTGCTGAGGTCAATTTTGCCTTTCAATCTTTTAGGGTGTGATGGGTCATTGCCAGTGTCGCCTGACTGGCTTTCTGTGCTGGTGGCACGTAAAAAGCAGCATCCGAATGCGGTCGATGCCAGCACCACCCTCCCGCCCCGACTGGCTCTTGTGCCAGTGGTACGTAAAAAGCACCATCCGAACGTGGTCGATGCCAGTGCTGCCTGACTGGCTCCCATGCTGGTGGCATGTAAAAAGCATCATCTGAACATGGCCGATGCCAGTGCCAGTGGCACGTAAAAAGCACCCACTAAACTCTTGGAGTGGTTGGCGTTAGGAAGGGCATCCAGCTGTAGAAACATTGCCAGATCAGATTGGAGCCTGATGCGGCTTCCTGGCTTGCCAGTCCCTAGTCAAACCATCCAACCCATGCCAACATGGAAAATAGACGCTAAAAGATGATGATGATGATGATGATGATGATGATGGTGGTGGTGGTGATGAGATAAAACGTCAGTCAAGTAAGACAATTACCTTCAATTTTATTTTTCAGTTGTTCACATGAAGCAAGATAAGCTTGTTTGTCTTCTTCTTCCTTGTGAGTCTGTGGCTGTAATGCTGTACCTTCCTGGAAAATGGAACCAAAAACAATCTGTTCATGAGACAAAAAGACAACAAACCATGGGGTGGGGGCAGTTTTAAATTAATGGAAATAAGTTTGCCTGGTTACTGTCCACTTTACATGGCTTTAGTTCAAAATAGTCCATCACCAACTCTGGTCATTTCAATAGTGAAGTTGGTGCTAAGTTACTTGCTGAAGACACAGCTTAATGGTTAAGGTGTTTGGTTCAGAGTCGTAAAACTATTAATTTGATTCATGACTTTCCCAACCACATGGTTCCGGGTTCAGTCCCACTGCGTGGCACCTAGGGCAAGTATCTTCTACTGTAACCCTGGGCTCACAAAAGCCTTGTGAGTGGATTTGCTAAACGGAAATTGAAAGAAACCTGTTGTGCATGTATATCTATCTATGTGTGTGTGTGTTTGTCCCCTACCATTGCTTGACAACTGGTCTTAGTGTGTTTACATCTCCATTATTTAGCAATTTGGCAAAAAAGGCCAATAGAATAAGTACAGGCTTAAAGAAAAAAGTACTGGGGCCGATTCATCTGACTAAAAATGTTTCAAGGTAGTGCCCCAGCATGGCCATAGTCTAAAAAGTTGAGAAAAAGATATAAAAGATATCTGTCACCGCAATTATTCAATGTGTATTCCTTTAAGATAGTAGGTTGTGATTTTGAGAAAATTTGGTTGCCATTTCTAGCAGATTCAGAGGCCACATACAGGCTATGTTAGCAGCAGATGTTCATATTTTAAGTCCTGTGGATAAAATTATCTGTAGGGACATGATGGAAAGAAGAATAGTTCTAGAACAGTGGTTGTCAACCATTCCTAGCCTATTGCATGCCTATTTTGCTCCACCGGACACCAGAGTAATATTTTTATCATCATCATCATTTTACGTCTGCTTTCCATGCTGGTATGGGTTGGACGGTTTGACTGAGGACTTGTGAACCAGAAGGCTGGACCAGGCTCAATCTGATCTGGCAAAGTTTCTACAGTTTCTACTAGCAACGACCATGTTCGAATGTTGATTTTCACGTGCCAGTAACGCGACGCTGGCAATGATCATGCTTGAATGGTGCTTTTTACATGCCACCAGCAAATGTATAAATACCATCCGAACGTGACCGATGTCAGTACCTCCTGACTGGCGCCTGTGCCAGAGGCATGTAAAAGACACCCACTACACTCTCAGAGTGGTTGGTGTTAAGAAGGGCATCCAGCTGTAGAGATATTGCCAGATCAGACTGGAGCCTAGTGCAGCCTCCCAGCTTCCCAGACCCCAGTGAAACTGTCCAACCCATGCCAGCATGGAAAGTGGACATTAAACGATGATGATGATGATGATTTTGTATATTGTAGAAGTATAAATGATTTACTGCAGATAAATTTTACAGCAAAATCTTATACTGACCCCCCACTGGCCATAGGAACCTTGGTTGAGAACCACTAACTTCAAGAGTTGCCACAATGGAGAGGGAGGGAAGAAGAATAACTATTGTAAATGCCTTACCTCTTTAACTTTTGGCCACCAAACAGTAGGCACAATTTCAATAAGTCCTTTATCGTCCGGGGGTTTAATGTGAAGAAAGACGGGAAATTTAATCTTGTCAAACGTAACAACAATTAAGGAAACCAATGCAGAATAAGTTAGGAGCAATGCATATTTAGAATAAAATATGTGTATGTGTGTCCATGTGTATGTGTCCATGTGTGTCTGTCCATGTGTGTCTGTCCATATGTGTGTGTCTGTGTGTGTGTGTATCTGTCTGTATGTGAGTGTCTCTATATGTGTGTGTGTGTGTGTGTTTCTGTATGTGTGTGTCTGTCTCTGTCTCTGTGTGTCTGTATGTGTGTGTCCGTGTGTGTGTCCATGTGTGTGGGTGTGTCTGTCTATGTGTGTGTGTGTGTGTGTCTGTCTGTGTCTCTGTGTGTCTGTATGTGTGTGTCCATGTGTATGTGTCCATGTGTGTCTGTATGGACTTTACTAATCCATATCTAAGATACAGCAATTCTGGAGATGCAGTGGAGATGCAGATAATAATATATATCATAATAGATCTGTATCAAAAATAATTTTCTAACATTATTATGTTATTCACATTATTTACATTGGACGGATATGTGTCCTCATCTTGTTTGTTGTTACCACAACATTTCAGTTGATTTACTCTCCAGCCTTCATCAGGTGTCCTGGTAAGAATTTTGAACCCAGCCCTGGGTTCTCATTCCTAAGGTTTTTTTTGCTGATGTTATTATTATTATTATTATTATTATTTATTCAAGGTACTGCTTGGAATTGAAATTGGAATCTTGGAGTTAGTAGCCCACACTCTTAACCGTGGCAATTATAGAGTGAATTTCAGGGCTTGTAAACCTAATAGTCAGCCGAAACGTGGTAACAACAAAGATGAGGACACATATCCATCCAATGTAAATACTGTACAGAATTCTTCATCTCTAAAATACAGAACAGTAATATTCTAACATTCAAGAAATTCTATGGAAGATATCCAGTTTTGGTGGTTAAATTGACAATGATTACATATAAATGAAAAACAAAGGATATAACACATGGGACAATAGATGGTGCCGCGTCTGGGAATGCTTCAATATTGCCAAGGTCAAACTCAAATACATTCTCTGGAAATAAAGAAAAAAAAAACAAACTCATATCTAGATTTAAGTAAAATTTCTTAAAAAAACACAGAAAAGAAAATTACCCACTTTTTCACACATTGTCTAGAGGGAGGATTGCTTTTCTGAGACAATTACCGTATCAAAGATATTTGCATGATTTAGAATACGTGTATGAACATGCTAAACATGCATGTCAACAGCATTTAGAAGCATTAAGTTAATTTTCTTCAATTTATATACTTAACATTGAAAATTTACAAATATTAAACATTTTGTGTGGAAGGTTTTATTTTTCTTCAAAAGATCAAAGATATTTCAAGAACAACAAAGCTGTTTCAATATCAGTTTCAGATTTCAGCACAAGGCCAGTAATTTAAGGGGAGGGGTAAGTCGATTTCATTGAACCCCCCACCCCACCGGAGGCGGGGGTCAATAATTGGTACTTATTTTATTGACCCCGAAAGAAAGGATGAAAGATAAAGTAGACCTTGGTGGAATTTGATCTCAAAATGTAAAGACAAGTGAAATGCTGCTGAGCATTTTGCCTGACGTGCTGACGGTTCTGCCAGCTTGCTACCCTATTTGCTGTTTGGATGTAAGAACAAGTTCCTAGTGGTTATCAATGACAACTCAGCATCTGTCGCTGATGGTAGATAACAACACAGAATTGCCTTTTTCCTATGGTTCCAATGACATCATTCACAGCTTTTTATGTGCCACCAGCACAGGAGCCAACTGGGTTGGGAGGGGACGGGGGCTGGCATCGAGCACGCTCAGATGGTGCTTTTTACGTGCCAGCAGCACAAGGAGCCAGTCAGGAGGCACTGACAAAACAACCCATGCATGAATGGTGCTTATTGCGTGCCACCAGCATGGGAGCCTCATTTTAGATAAATGAGGAGAAATTAAAAAACAATAAATATCGTTAGCATAAATTTGAAAGAGTCTTTTAAGAAATAATCTCATTATGAATGATGCAATTATACCTGTGAATAATAATATCATGAAAGATTAATTAGCCATTAACATATCTATCTATCCATATTCTTTTACTTGTTTCAGTCATTTGACTGCGGCCATGCTGGAGCACCGTCTTTAGTCGAGTAAATTGACCCCAGGACTTATTTTTTGTAAGCCTAGTACTTATTTTATCCGTCTCTTTTGCTGAACTGCTAAGTTATGGGAAT
>NC_068981.1:4109380-4112589 GCF_001194135.2 Octopus bimaculoides | reverse complement strand
GGACTGGCTTGTGCGGGTGGCACATAAAAGACACCATTTCGAGCGTGGCCGTTTTCGTGCGGGTGACACGTAAAAGCACCCACTACACTCTCTGAGTGGTTGGCGTTAGGAAGGGCATCCAGCTGTAGAAACTCTGCCAAATCGGACTGGAGCCTGGTGTTGCCATCCGGTTTCACCAGTCCTCAGTCAAATCGTCCAACCCATGCTAGCATGGAAAGCGGACGTTAAACGATGATGATGATGATGATGATGAATAGGAATATATAAGCCTGGCATAATCTGCAAAATCTAAAACTCTTTGAGAATAATGGAATAAAAAACGACAAACAACTTACTGGGTATTTGAAGTCGGCAGTTATTGGAGAAAAACGATAAGCTGTTAATAGTGTGATGATTAGATTTTCAAGACAAGCTTTTAATTCAAAATCCTGAAATGAAGGACAGAAATACATTTTCATTTTTTAAATCTTGGAATGGCAAACAGAAACAGTACTGGCTTTTCATATAAGTACCTCTCATTGAAACAAATATCACCTTTATGAACAGACAAACAAGATATGGAGATAGCATGATGAGGTCAGATCGTAGATATTATGTTAAAAGACAGGGTCAGGACCAACACTGTACAAGAAAAAGCCAGGCTCCCTAATTTAGAAGGGATTTGGCGCAATGAAACCAATTAAGTCTTCTCCCACAACTCACCTATGGCGCTACTCACTCAGGTCAATGGTGTCTTCTGTTCCCTTGTCCTTGAAGTCGATTCCCTATTATTGTCACTTAACACCTTCTCCTCCCTGACCCACTCCTGTTTCCTTCCCTTCTCCACTGACCATGCCTCCACCCATGTACCCTATTCACTGCATCCATCTCTAATCATCTGTCACATGCTTTTCACCCTTTTGTAAACCTACCCATCCATTTTTTCTGTATCTTTATCCCCATGGTCTCTCTCTCTCTCTCTCTCTCATATTCAACCTGTACCCTGAGGGTCATCTTTCTCTTTCCAGCTGGGGAAGCCATGTATCTTCTTCAGCAAGTCTCCTGTTCTTATCCCTCTATCATACTTTCACCCCCTTTAATACTAAACCCCAACTCAGTTAAGGGGTCTTGTGCTGCAAGTTACTCGGTGACCTCACTTGTGCTGGTACCACAAAAAGTGCACCCAGTGGCTGGTGCCAAGGACAGTGTCCAGTTGCAGAAACCGTGCCAGAGCAGACATTGGAGCTTGGTAGAATCCTTTGGCCAATCGGATCCCGTCAAACTGTCCAACCCATACCAGCATGGAGAGCAGACTTTAATGATGATGGAACTTCGAAGAAGTAGGAGAAACTCGATTGCTGAGACAAACACTCTACTCACCATTGCTTGGTGGTACAAGAGATCAGGGTAGAAGTGAGAGGCTCAATATTACAAGAGGTGATTGGACACGGCAAACTGCAGCTTAGAACAGAAACTTTTGGAGGATTACTCTTTTACTTGTTTCAATCATTTGACTGTGGCCATGCTGGAGCACCACCTTTAGTCGAGCAGATAGATCCCAGGACTTATTCTTTGTAAGCCTAGTATTTATTCTATTAGTCTCTTTGCCGAACCACTAAGTTACAGGGACGTAAACACAGACACACAAACATATACATATATATATAAGTGTAAATGTATATGACAGGCTTCTTTCAGTTTCCGTCTACTGAATCCACTCACAAGGCTTTGGTTGGCCCAAGGCTACAGTAAAGATACTTGCCCAAGGTGCCAGCCAGTGGGGCTGAACTTGGAACAATGTGGTTGGGAAGCAAGCTTCTTACCACACAGCTACTCCTGTGCCTTCTGTGTAGTTTCCATCAACCAAATTACACACAGTATTGGTTAACCCAAGGGTATAGCCCAGTGGTTCCCAACCCTTTTTCACCTTGGTTCCTATTTTACTTGGGTGGACCCTCAGAGACATTCGATGTATATATAAAAAAAATCCAACTGCATTTTTATAACTAAATATTATTAGGATTTGTAAAATAAATTGTCTGTGCTGGTGGCACATAGAAAGCACCGTTCATGCGTTGGGCCTCATGAAGGCAGTGACAGGTGACCAAGACCTTTGGCAATATACCGTGCTTGTGTAGACCTGTTAAGCCAAGTGAGACCATAGTCATGGCCGATGCTGGTGGCACATAAAAAGCACCCAATACACTCTCGGAGTGGTTGGCGTTAGGAAGTGTATCCATTCGTAGAAACCTTGCTAAATCAGATCGGATCTGGCACAGCTCCCTGGCTTCCCAATTCTCAGTCAAACTGCCCAACCCATGCCAGCATGGAAAGCGGACGTTAAATGAAATGATGATGATGATGATTTTGAGCATTGTGGAAGTATAACCATTTTATTGTACATAAATTTTAACAGAAAAGTCTTACATGCACCCCACCCACCCCGTTGAGAGCCACTCTTACAGTAGAAGACACAAAGCCAAGGTGCCATGCAATGAGATGGAACCTAAGTCAGTGTAGGTGTGAAGCAATCTTCTTAAGCAAACAGCCATTCCTGCACTTTTGAATTCAAGTCCAGCAACAGCTGACATTACCCATTGTTTTTCTCAGATCAATAAGGTATGACTCAAACTAATTGATTGTGACAGAATGGAATCAATATTAGGAAAGAAAAAAAAGAAATTATAACAAAAGTCAATCAATATTGATTATAGCATAAAACACTAAACTTATAGGAGAAGGAAGAATGGGAGAAATTAACATAAATAGCATTAAGTACCACTGTCCTTGTTGTCTACTGTCTTTTAACCCTTTCGATTTCCAACCCAGCTGAAACTGTCTCTGGCTCTGAAGTACAAATGTTTTGTTTTCATAAGTTCTGAATTAAAATCTTCCACCAAACCTTAGTCACAATTTATGTTCCTAACACTAGCTGAATGATAACTAAGTTATTTTACTAAATTCTTTGTTATTTTTAAAATTAATTGAAAGAAACACAAAGCATCTCAAAATAAGTACAGTAACGAAAGGGTTAAAATATGTAATAAAGAAACAATTCTTAACCCTTTTGATACCAACCCAGCTGAAACCAGCTCTGGCTCTGTAGTACAAATGTCTTGTTTTCATAAGTTTTGAATTAAAATCTTCCACCAAACCTTAGTCACAATTTTTGTTCCTAACACTAACTAAATGATAACTAAGTTATTTCACTAAATTCTTTGTTATATTTG
>NC_068981.1:4107328-4109124 GCF_001194135.2 Octopus bimaculoides | reverse complement strand
AAACAGGTGAAGGTTGGTGACAGGAAAAGCATTTGGCTGTTAAATCCTGTCCCCAAATATCTCCCTGTTTAACCCATGCTAGCATGGAAAACATGATGGATTGAGAGAGGGCTGTAGCACTAAGTTGGCCCTCATTTACAGCTAAATAGACTGGGCAGATATGGAATGAAGTGGTTGGGAAGCAAGTTACTTTACCACACAGCAATGCCTACAACTATATTCTTTCTTTTCTTTTATTCTTTACTTGTTTCAGTCATTTGACTGCAGCCATGCTGGAGCACCACCTTTAGTTGAACAAATCAACCCCAGGACTTATTTTTTGTAAGCCTAGTACTTATTCTATCAGTCTTTTTGCCAAGCTGCTTAGTTACAGAGACATAAACACACCAACATTGGTTATCAAGTGATGAGGGGGACAAACACAGACACACACACACACACACACACATATATATATATATATATATATATATACACACGACAGGCTTGTTTCAGTTTCCATCTGCCAAACCCACTCACGAGGCTTTGGTCAGCCCAAGGCTATAATAGAAGACACTTGTCCAAGGTGCCACGCAGTGGGACTGAACCTGGAACCACACAGTCACTCCTGTGCCTATAGTTTATAAAATAGTTTACAAAACAATCAAAACGCCATGACATTAACCTGCATAAGTGTCCACATAGTGTCTAATAATTTTGATATGTATGGCTGTTCAGACAGGCAAGATTCAGCATCACAAACTTTTAACATGAACCTTAAGAGGCAAGCTTCTACGATATAGGCACTTTTCTGTGGAAGAAAGGAAAATGAGAAAAAAATAAACATTAAATACACATTTCAGTTGATATCATTTTGGATTTTTTTTTTATATAAACAACAGAAATTTTATTTTGAGATTTGGTTTGCAAGATTCTTTTAGGGAGTTCATGTGTTGAAGCATATTCTGTTGTATCTGGGGAGAATCATTCTCTTTTGGAACCTTATAATTTAACACACTCACCTGTAAGGTTTCCACTCATTTACTTATTCATTTTTCTAAAAGTTTCATTGCGTCTTGTAACCTTTTCAATAACTTTACTGGTGAGTGTGTTAAATTATAAGGCACTAAAAGAGTGACTCTCCCCAGACACAACAGAATATGCTTCAACAGAAATTTTAATATGGTTTAAAATTTGAAATAGAAAACATTAGTAATGGATGAAATCAAAAATTCAAGAAGTATTGAAATAAAAACAGTGATTAAAACTCTGCAGCATACAGATTACTCTGTCAAATGTAATACTTATCCACATCGTTTTGAATTAATCATGGATTATCTTGTAGCTTCAAGATTTTGATGATCTGATTGTATATTTTTCGAATGACATTGTAATGTAGGTGTGAGAGGAGAGATCTGGTTAGTTGGAGCTTAAAACAGGTAGAACAAGAGCACTCAGAGAGTGCAAACCTCCACCAAGGCAATACCAATGTCATCTTAACGATTAGCCAGAGATTATTTTTTAAATGAAATAAACTCTGAAATGAACCTGACTGCTCTCAAAAATTAAGTAAAAAAAAAACAGGAAAAATAATCCAGAATCCTTGTCTGGTACCGGATTGGTCCCCAAATCTAATCAGTATGTGCCAGTCACAAGGCCAAACAGTCCTGAAAGTTTCATTCGAATCCATCTAGCGGTTCTTGAGATATCTTTTCCACGGACAAACAAACATGACTGTAAACAATACCTCTGCCTCTGCCTTCACGAAGGCGGTGGTCATAATATTTGAGCCAGACATGGCCAGCTTAGATATGGCC
>NC_068981.1:4104778-4107228 GCF_001194135.2 Octopus bimaculoides | reverse complement strand
ATATGGCCAGCTTAGATATGGCCAGCTTGGATCAATCAAATCTTTATCATTTCTTGCTTTCCAATGGATATAACGAAGCAAATGACCACCAAACCATCATGGTTTTTCATCATCTGCAACTTTAGAATGGATCTCTTATCTTTTAACTGATTGCAACTTTAAAAAAAAGATAAGTTTTAACCAATTAAAATAATAAAGTTTTTAACGAACCAATAATGTGGCAAGTTTGTTAAACAAGTGCGCAGCAACTAGAAGTAAATTGCATTGACGGCTGCGAGTATCACCGAGGGCTGGAGGCTGTAAATCTTTCTTCTCAGCAGACCAGGATTTGCGTTCAGACTAGAAGAAATGGAAATACAAAGAAAGCAAAGACATCAATGTTTAATAAGAATAAATAAATGAATTGAAGGTGCTTAATTATTTGCAAAAAGATTTGTTTTAATTGGTAAAAATATTCTTTCTATAATAAGACAACTGTCTCTGTCTATGTATTATATTCTAACCTCTCCCCTGGCTCACACCCACTTCCCTCGGTTCTATTCCCTCTCTCAGCTGAGAGATCTTTGTCTTGCAAGCTATTTGGTAACGCCATTGGTGCCATGTCAAAAAGCACCTGTGCTGGTGCCACATAAAAAGCACCTGTACCAGGCTTTAAAAAGAAAAAAGTACTGGGGTCGATGCATTCAACTAAAACCTCTTCAAGGCAGTGCCCCAGCATGGCCCCAGCCTTAATGACTAAAACAGATAAAAGATCTGTGGTGATGGCTTCCACCTAAGCATGCTGATAATGAATAGACATTATTGATAGTGCCTAATAAGGCAGAAATGCATCCAGTATCTTCATTTGCCACTGCTGGGATGACGTCCATCTCCCTCATATATATAAATTGGAAATCTGCAATTTCAGTGTTTATTTTTAGAAATCATGACAGCAGTACCTTTTTAGAAATTTTTATTTTTTAGGTATGGGGATAAGACTGTTAAACCTTAAATGTGTGCACTGACAACAAATTAAAAATCCAGAAGTCCGCCAAATATCGCTGAGTAACCCCCTAGCAACATGTGGCCGGAAAACATTTATAATACTTCCATTTCATAAACTATACAATCCGAATGAAATCGAGAGAAAAGGACTTTATAATTCAGACCAAAGTTTAATAAACAATGATAAAAAATAATCTTATTTAAAGTTTTAAAGTCTTATCCCATATCTAAAAAATAAAAATCTCTAAAAAGTACTGCTGTTATCATTTCTAAAAATAAACACTGAAAATGGAATGGCATCATTTCTAAAAAAAATAGCCAAGCAACTACTACTTCTATCCACAGGAATGTATGTAAAGGACAAAATTTAACCAGTCAACCACAGTTGAAACCAATGACCACGACTGTTACCACCATCATATGAACCTGAAGATTGCATAAATGCAAGAAAGTATACGAGTTCAATAAGAATAGACATTTAATATTTCATTTGTTCAATAAGAATAGACAATTAATACTTCATTTCATTTCTTTTTACTATATTATTTTTATATCTTATATCAATATTATAAGATTATAAATAAAACGTGAAAAACAGACAGAGTTGGAATTCCTTTGAGTAATATATTCTTCTATACACAATCATACAAACCCCTTTGTGTGAGTGTGTGTGTGTGTGTATATATATATATATATATATATATATATATATATATATATATATATATATATATATATATATATATACATACATACATACATACATACATACATACATACATACATATACACACACACATACATATATATTCATATTATGCTTTGAACATAATGCAGAAGATATTACCTCTGGAGGAATCCCACAATAAATTTTGCCTATCACAATGTATTTATATTAAGTGATCATGTGACTGACCAGACTACTGGATGTTGTTGTACATCGCTGGTCACAATGCACTTCACATCATTTTTAGCTCTTGAATGATGGCTGGACAAGCAAGTCAACATTCCTCCTGATTGGAAAGCTAGTCCCAGGAGACCAGTTCGTTGCAGGGTGAACCTATTCACAAGTGAGTGGACTGGAGCAATGTGAAATGAAGTGTTTTGCTCAAGGACACAATGTGCTGCTCAGTCTGGAAATTGAAACCATGATCTAGTGACCGTGAGTGCAACACCCTAACTATTAGGCCATGTCCCTTCACATTTACATTAAGTATGGTACATAAGTTGCTATGTTAATCTAATACTGCATATAACAGATTTTAACTTGTGTGTTTATGGGAATATTTTCATAGGAATGTTATCACATTTCACAGTTCAGCAACTACCATTAAAAAGTGGGGTTAACCTGACTGTGGAAAGTCTTACTCTAGCAAATCATTTGGAAATGTATAATTAGTGATAGGAACCTGTGAACTACAAAATCCAGACTGGCACAGAAAATTAGGCACAAAAGAATATGGCGG
>NC_068981.1:4098912-4104768 GCF_001194135.2 Octopus bimaculoides | reverse complement strand
GGGGGGGTATTAATTGATAAAGAAGAAATATGGTTGATTAAATAGAGAAAGATTATTTTTTAATAACTTTGTATTTAAAAAACATAAAAAGAACTTACCTCCTCTTCAACCATGACAGGTAACAAATTTTCTAAATAACAGAACAAAATTTGGGCTTGGACAAGATCTAAATGTGGAGGATCTTGCAGAGGTTTGTATCCTTCAACCTGATATATTCATTATTGTCAAGGAAGGATTAGAAGATAAATGCTCTCATAATTAGTGGCTTCTCTAATAAAATATAAACTCAGTATTTAAAAAAAATAAATAAATAAATAAAAAATTCTGTAGTTACAGATAGCCACAAAGAAAACAAAGAAATTAAATACAAAAAGTGGAGAACAAAGATTGATGGGTCTTCTTAAGCACAACATAATGCCAAAGGTCTTGGTCAATGCCTTCATGAGGCCCAACACTCGAAAGTAACTGTCATTTAGCCTTGATGAGGCCCGATGCTCAAAAGGAACTGAGCCACTTCGCCTCCATGAGGCCCAACACTCAAGCATTTTGCCTCCATGAGGCCCAACGCTCGAAAGGAACTCAGCCACTTTGCTTCCATGAGGCCCAACACTCAAGCATTTTGCCTCCACGAGGCTCAAAGCTCGAAAGGAACTCAGCCACTTTGCTTCTATGAGGCCCAACACTCAAGCACTTTCTCTCTATGAGGCCCAACACTTGAAAGATACTTTTAAATACAGAATCAATATATGTTAGCAAAAGTAGTACCCTGAACTAGTTAGATCTTTACTAAGATCAGTAGTTCTCAACTGGGATCCATATGAAATTTTTAGGGGTCCACATAAGCAAAATGATAAATTGGGTCCACAATATCATTTTAAGGGCCCATAAAAATGTTGCTTTAGATGTATTTATTGCAAGAAACTGCAAGGTTTCTTTCTCTAATGTTTTACATAGTCCAACTGACACAAGTTAAATGAATGGAAAACAAAATAGGAATTTTGAAAGAACTATCAACAAAATTAGTTTTTAAACATTGACTGGCTAGAGAAAGGGGTCAACAAGAATAAAATAGTAATCGAAGGGGTCCATAGGTAAAAAATGGTTGAGAATCATTGATCTAGATAAATTGGGACTGCTAAATAAATGCAACAAATATTACTGTCCTTTTACTTGTTTCTGTCATTTGACTGCGGCCATGCTGGAGCACCGCCTTTAGTAGAATTTGTAAGCCTAGTACTTATTCTATTGGTTTCTTTTGCTGAACCGCTAAGTTACAGGGACGTAAACACACCACCAAGTGATGGTGGGGGACAAACACAGACACACAAACATATACATACATATATATATATATATATATACACAAAGGGCTTCTTCCAGTTTCCAACTACTAAATCCATTCACAAAGCTTTGGTTGACCCAAGGCTATAGTAGAAGACACTTGCCCAAGAGGCCATGCAGTGGGACTAAACCTGGAACCATGTGGCTGGGAAGCAAGCTTCTTACCATATGGCCACTCCTGCACCTATAGTAGAAGACATTTGCTGAAGGTGCCATGCAGTGGGGCTGAACTTGGAACCATGTGGTTTGGAAGCAAGCTTCTTACCACACAGCCACGCCTGTGCCTATGTAAGTTTTCAAATTTCAGCTTCTTCAAGAATGTCTTGTACAGACAAACTAAGAACGGAGCCTCTTAATAGCCCCTCAATCTGTTAGATATAGGAACCAAAATTCCTTCAGATCACACTCTACAGTCATAAAGAAAGAGGACAATAGTAGTCCTAAAGATACAAACAGATGGATTGGTCATGGTTGGCATACTTTTGATCATACATCTACTGTACTTAATGATGTCAGATCTGGGTTTAAACAAACACAAGAACTTCTTATACAAGAACAGCGTCCTAATTAGTTGTCCTTGTAACAAAAACCACACAGTTCCTCAAACCCATCAATTTATGAATTTACCAAATTTTCATTTTAATGCTTATTTTATGACCAGGTATTTCTATAGAAGAGTAGCTAATGTAAATCTGGTTGGTTGGGTGTTCTCTCCAATCACAGAGAGAGAGAGAGAGAGAGAGCTATATAACATAAGGGGGACAGGATGAATACACATGCTAGGCTTGGTGACATGCAATGAATAAAAGAACATACACACACACATATATCATAGTAGCAAAAAACACACACACACACACATTTCATTTGACATAAATGACAGACAAGAAACATCAATTCATAAAGGATATCTAAGAGGGATTGCCCCAAAATTAGCACGAACATTTTCCGACATGGATAAACTGACAGCAGGGAAATAGGCATATCCTGGGCCACATCTGACATTATTGAAAGCCTCTCCAAGACATTTCCCATTCCTGAATTTAAAAACAAAAATCACATATATATATAAGTTCTTCAGCAGTTTATATATAAATGCATTTGCTTTGCAAGATTCCTCATGTGAAACTGGGTCTTCAAACAGATATTGTTATAGTTCAGAATAGCCAAATAAACACACGCACTATATATATATACTCGTTTACTTGTTTGACCCCTCAACACCTGGTATAAAGCCACCTCCCACTTTACTAAAACCCCACTCAGTCAAGGGGTCCTTTTTTTTTTTTTGCCCTGTGAATTACTTGGTGACCTCACTGGTGCCAGTGGCATGAAACAAAGCACTCTGTAAAGAGTGTTGGCATTACAAAGAGTATCCAGCTGTAAGAACCATGTCAAAAGAGACATGGGGGCTAGACACAAGCTGGGCCTGTAGTAGAAGACAGTTTCCCAATGTGCCACGAAGTGGGATTGAATTCAAAACATCGCGAATAGCAATAAAAGGACTTTGACAAACAATCACTCAATTGATTATCTAACCAACACATTAAACAAACGATTAGTTAGTTGGTGAGATATTTAACTTACTAACAATAAAGAGGTGATATTGAACCAGTGCATGTGTTTATTATTATTATTGGCATACTGACCCTCCCAAGACACAACAAGATTTGTTTCAACATTTGAATTTACATCAAGAATCTTGCAAACCAAATACAAAAGCAAAGTTTTTAAATAGTTTTGAAGCAAAAATAGTGGAATTAAAGAATTACATACCGGAAAAAGGTAATGGTTCCTTTGTCACAGTCTATTGCACAACTTATCACATCACCTGTTAACCAAGACTGAAAGAGAGAGAGAGACAGAGAGATTGATTCATTTCCCAGACATCAAATAATAATGAAGAATTAACACCTAATACCATATTCAAAAGTATATAAAATGCCCTTCTTCCCCCACTCACCAAAAAATGTATCAAAAAAAAAAAATTCACCCCAAGTGTGGCTGTGTGGTAAGAAGCTTCCTTCCCAACCATAGGGTTCTGGGTTCAATCCCATTGCATGACACCTTGGGCAAGTGCCTTCTACTATAGCCTCAGGCCAACCAAAACCTTATGAGTGGATTTGGTAGACAGAAACTGAAAGAAGCCTGTCGTATATGTGTGTGTGTGTGTGCATGTGTGTGTGCATGTGGATATTTCTTTGTGCCTATGTTCATCCCCTACCACTGCTTGACAACCAGAGTAGGTGTGTTTATGCCCTTGTAACTTAGTGGTTCAGTAAAAGAGACCGAGAAAATAAGTGCTGAAGTCGATTCATTTGACTAAACATTCTTCAAGGCAGTGCCCCAGCATGGCAGCAGTCTAATGACTGGAACAAATGAAAAAGGCCCTGTATGCAAACCTACTTTAAATATTAGATGCTTTAATGCACTAAAAATTTGGGGGGGGGAGTTTACCTGAATAAATGCTGTTCAAAGGGACATGTCTAATATGCCTGTGTAACTTTTATGCCATCAAATATGGTCATCATCATCATCATCATCATCATTGTCGTTTAACATCCGCTTTCCATGCTGGCATGGGTTGGACGGTTTGGCTGTGGGCTGGCAAGCCAGAAGGCTGCACCAGGCTCCAATCCGATTTGGTAAAGTTTCTACAGCTGGATGCCCTTCCTAACCGCCAACTGCTCCAAGAGTGTAGTGGGTGCTTTTATGTGCCACCGGCACTTGCAACGACCATGCTTGAATGATGCTTTTTACATGCCACCAGCACGGGAGCCAATCAGGCGGCACTTGCAACAACCATGCTCAAATGGCGCTTTTTACGTGCCACCAGCAATTAATCTTTCAGAAGAATATTGGTTTCAAATTTTGGCACAAGGCCAGCAATTTTGGGGGAGGTGGTGGGGGAGTCAATTACATCGACCTCAGTGCTCAACTAGTACTTATTTTATCAATCCAAAAAGGATGAAAGGCAAAGTCCACCTTGGAAGAATTTGAACTCAGAATGTAAAGGCAGATGCAATGCCGCTAAGCATTTTGTCTGGTATGCTAATGATTCTTCCAGTTTATCACCTGATCTTTCAAAAGAATATTAAAAAAAAAATAAATAAATAAAGGAATGTACAATAATTATTAGGGAAAAGTTAAGAGCATAAATTTCAATATGGAAACCTAATGATATACACACCTCTCCATACCGTTGAGTTTTGACATTCCATTTGCAAAGTCTGTTACCATCATAGGCATAAGAATCTATTGTATCTCCAACGCCATTCTGTAAGATATAATGTGGCATGAAGTCATATTCTATACATTTGTAGGAATAATGAAAGAAAAAGGATCAGAGGGTAACATAACAGAGAGGGCAAAAGAAGAAAAAAAACAACGATAGAGTAGAATGTGAGGAAGACTACTAGTGCCCCAGCATGGCCACAGTTCAATGACTGAAAGAAATAGAAGGTAAAAAAAATACTTGCCTCTTGAAAAAACTGACAATTTATGGTACACCAGCCCACCTGCATCACACCTTTTGAACCCAGCATCAGTTCGTAGATCCATTTACCTGAAAGAAATTCATTTTGGAATAATTTTGGTTAAAGCAAGAAGAAAAATGGACATTTCACTTTCATAGATATTTCTCCAAGAGGAGAATGGAATGAGGTGTACGTGGTTAATTTTGTTTTGGAAAGATATTGGTTAGCAATCGGTAATTGTGTATCTTCTTTAGTATCATGTCAACTTTAATCAAATAGAGATATGGTGAAATACGTTCCTACCATGACCACCCTACCTTTTGCAGCCATAGTCCAGTTTTAAGGTAGGAGAGTGTGATTTGAGGAAGATTTGACTGCTATTTCTGGCTAATTAGTTAGTGATCATGAATCTGTACACTGAAATGATAACAGGGGCTGTTTTGGAGTGATAGGTGAACCTTCTGATTTGTGAGGGTCTGGCATAGAAAATCTTTAGACAAAATTTAGTCTTAGTGAAGGCACATAGCTAAGTGGTTTGATTCTTTTGGCTCATGACTGTAAGGTCACGAGTTCAATACCTGGCAATACCTGGGTCCTTGAGTAAGACATTTTATTTCATGCTGCTCCAGTCCACTCAGCTGGTAAGAATGAGTTGTACCTGTATTTCAAGGGGCCAGCCTTGTCACATTCAGTACCAAGCTGAATCTCCCTGAGAGCTATATTGAGGGTACAAGTATTTGTGGAGTGCTCAGCCACTTGCACATTAATTTCAAGAGACAGTTATTCCATCATCACAACTGATGGAGTGCCAGGTATGTGTGTGTGTGTGTGTGTGTGTGTATCATCATCATTGTTTAACGTCCGCTTTCCATGCTAGCATGGGTTGGACGATATGACTGAGGACTGGTGAACCAGATGGCTACACCAAGCTCCAATCTGATTTGGGAGAGTTTCTACAGCTGGATGCCCTTCCTAACGCCAACCACTCTGAGAGTGTAGTGGGTGCTTTTACGTGCCACCGGCACGAAGGCCAGTCAGG
>NC_068981.1:4093233-4098759 GCF_001194135.2 Octopus bimaculoides | reverse complement strand
TATATATATATATATATATATATATATTGATAAAAATGGTAAGACAAGAAAAGAATGAAAGGGACCTATATATATATATATATATATATACTACCTCCATCTTTCTTTTCCTCATGTGACCATCTTTCTTTTCCTGCACGGACATTCAAAAGAGTGGACGATATTTTTCTCTCTCATCTACCTTTTCTCTTTTCAAAGAAAATATTTCTCCCAGCATTCACTATTTTCCTCTCGTTCTGGTCCAACGATCCTCCATGTTTGTTTCCGTTCGGTTTCCTTGTATGTGTCTACTGTCATGTCTTTGTTCCCAACTTTGACCCTTCATAAATCCTAAATTCTATTTTAGAATTTATGGGGGCAACCGTCTTTGAAGACTCATATTGTCATTGAATGCTCAAAATGAGGAGTAGATAGACAGCCGACAACGGATGAAGGGTCCTTTCTCTGTGTTTACCTTTCCTGTTTTCCATTTTTTCTTGTTGTTTAGACATTTAACTCATTTGTGACATAAGCTGCATCTTTCTATTTCAACTTTTTGAAAATCAGTGTAAATTGTGAAACCAGTTAAAGCTTTAATTATATTAATAAAAAATATTTGAATTATTCTCAGTGCATTTTGAACTTCTATTTTTCCTATATTCCTGTGTGGAATAAAATAACTGTTTTCTATATAGGCACAGGAATGGCTGTGTGGTAAGTAGCTTGCTTATCAACCACATGGTTCCAGGTTCAGTCCCACTGCATGGCACCTTGGGCAAGTGTCTTCTACTATAGCCTCGGGCAGACCAAAACCTTGTCAGTGGATATGGTAGACGGAAACTAAAAGAAGCCCGTTGTATATATATGTGTGTGTGTGTGTGTGTGTGTGTGTGTGTGTGTGTGTGTGTATTAATATATGTTTGTATGTCTGTATTTGTCCCCCCAACATAGTGTGTTTATGTCCCCGTAACCTAGCAGTTCAGCAAAAAAGACTGATAGCATAAATACTAGGATTACAAATAATAAGTCCTGGGGTTGATTTGCTCGACTAAAAGGCGCCACTCAGGCGGTACTGGCAATAGCCATGCTCAAAATGGTGTTTTTTACGTGCCGCCTGCACAGGAGTCAGTCCAGTGGCACTGGCAACAACCTCGCTCGAATGTTTTTTCACGTGCCAGTGAACGACCTTAATTGATTTTCAAACTTTATTGTGTTCTCATCAGAGGTGTCTCCAGAGAAATAAGCAGCCAAACTGTTTATATAATCAACAAATGCAGCAGTTACTCTATGAAGAAATCCTTAATTTGCATCCCTGAAGTGTAGGGGTTCCAAACAGTTTGTCTATCAGTTCAATGCAGAAGTCAGTGGTCAGCCCAAGGCCACAGTAGAAGCCACTTGCTCAAGTTGTCACACAGTGAAATAGAACTTTAGACCATTTGATGACAAAGGGAACTCAACAACCACACAGCCATACCAATACCTAGTCATAGCCTGCACTCAGCATTTCAAACCTGTCTTAATCAAACAACCATAACATTTAAACAACTGTTTTAAAGAAAATACCAAAGACAACAGTTTATCCTTTGATATCTAATATACTTTCATATTCCCTTTTCTCATTCAAACAGACACATACAAGAATAATAATAATAATAATAATAATAATTAAAATTATTACCTTTATAAACACAACAGTTTGCTCGAATTGAACTGAAGTTACTTAGGCTTGACACCTGTAGTTAAAGAAAACAAGATTCTCAGTTTATTTAAGACAAAAGTCATTCATCAATAAAATACATTTAGAGTTCATAATTATAAGGTGTTAATTTTAAAATAACCACCCACAACCTCATCATCATCATCATCGTCCTCATTGAACATCTGTCTTCCTTGCAGACATGGATGAGACAGTTTGACAGAATCCAACAAGCAGGAGCACTACATTAAGCTCCAATGTCGGCTTTTGTATGGCTCATATAGCTGGATGCCCTTCCTAATGCCAACCACTTAACAGAGTGGACTGGGACGGGGGCTTTTTTACACGGCACCAGCAATAGTGAGGTTGCCAAGTAATTTGCAAGACAAACAAGCATATCTCTATAAATTAAAGTGTCAAGCTCGTAGAATCATTAGAGCATTGGTAAAAGTGCCATATGTTATTTGTCCTAGCTCCTGGTGTTCTGAGTTCATCCCTCTGAACTTAATAAACTAAAGTACCAGTCAAGTACTGGGGTGTGGAGGTACATGGCTTAGTGGTTAGGGAGCAGGATTCATCATCATAAGATTGTGGTTTCAATTCCTGGACCAGATGATGCTCTTGAGCAACACACTTCATTTCACATTACTCTAGTCCACTCAGCTGGGGAAAATGAGTAATCAAGCGACTGACCAGTGTCCAGTCCAGGGAGGAATAATATATGTCAGAGAAACCTGGGAACCAGGACTATACTCCTTAGGGAGTAATGGAGACTAACCAAGTACTGCGGCTGACAGTATCAGGAAACCTTGCCTCTCGAAGTCGCTGGTCTTGCACCTAAATTAGCAACTGTTATTTTATGAAGGTGGATTCTGGCAGAATCATTAGAGGGTCAGATGAAATGCTTTGTGATATCTGTTCCACCTCTTTATGTTTCTGAGTTCAAATCCTGCCAAAGTTGACAGTTTTTCATCCCAGTGGGGTTGATAAAATAAAGTAGCAGTTTAGTACTGAGGGTGTTGATGCTATCCACTAACTCTCTCTCTCTCACATCTCAAAACTGCTGGCATTGTTCCTAAATTAGAAATGATTATTAAAGGCAGCAAGCAGGCAGAATTGTTAGAGTGTTGGAAAAATGCTTTGCTATATTTGCCTCAACTCCCTAAGTTCAAATTTCATGATGGTCAATTTCGCCAGAAGTCAATAACCCTCCTCATAAACAAACAACTATCAATGTAATTATATAATCTCTACCCCCAAAATTTAAACAATCCTATTAATCGTATAACTCCATAACCGCTCCAACTTTAATAATACTCTGGCCAAAATTATTGATCCTGAAATCAGAGCCTCTACATGAGCTTTAGGTAATCACAAATGAAAAAATAAATAGGTAATTTTACTAAAAAAGCCAATAATAAACCAAAAATCCAATATACATTAACATTCCCCATAAATAATAAATGAATAATACCCGTTCGCAAAGACCCCTAACCCTAACCCTAATAAAAATTAAAATAATTGTAAGGGTAATGAAGCACTGACCGTATATAACATTATATATACACCAACCTGTAATCACAATAGACTTAAAATACCAGTGATTTACTGGGGTCAATAGTATCAATTAACATCCTCGCCTCAAAATTACCGGCCTTGGACCTAAATCAGTGTTTGTGTTCATCCCCCCACCACCACCACCGCCACTGCATGAAAACCGGTGTTAGTTTGTTTATGTTTCTCTAACTTATCAATTTGGCAAAAAGAGATGTGAATAAGAAACCACTGTTATATAAAGGTGGCAAGCTGGCAGAATTGCAAGACGGTCAGAGGCTTTAAGAACAGTAGTTCCCAAACTTTATTGGGCTACCGCCCCCTTGACACTGAGGCTACATTCCTAGCACCCCCGCCCCAACTAACCACCTCTTTCTGAAGCCAATTCAAAGCAACTGTATTTCACAAATAAAACTTAACCTAATGAACCCATTATTTTGTTGTTTTTACCTGATTCGCTACCCCATTATCACCCCACTTTTCTTCAATGCCCCCTTGGAACTTTCCATCACATCCAGGGGGAGGGCAATACCACCAAGTTTGGGAACCACTATTTTACAAGAAGACACTTGGCCAAGGTGCCATGCAGTGGGACTGAACCAAGAACCATGTGGTTAGGAAGCGAACTTCTTACCACAAAGCCATGCCTGCACTTATCTCTTTTAATCTTTTACTTGTTTCAGTCATTTAACTGCGGCCATGCTGGGGCACCGCTTTTTAGTCGAGCAAATCGACCCCAGGACTTATTCTTTGTAAGCCTAGTACTTATTCTATTGTTCTCTTTTTGCTGAACTGCTAAGTTATGGAGACGTAAACTCACCAGCCTCAGTTATCAAGCGAAGTTGTGGGGACAAACACAGACACAAACATATACACACATACATATATATATATATATATATATATACACAACGGGCTTCTTTCAGTTTCTGTCTACCAAATCCACTCACAAGGCTTTGGTCGGCCCGAGGCTATAGTAGAAGACACTTGCCCAAGGTGCCACGCAGTGGGACTGAACCCAGAACTATGTGGTTGGTAAGCAAGCTACTTACCACACAGCCACTCCTGCGCCTGTCAAAGACAATACAAAAGGATGGTTTCATTTGAGAACTCAGACTATTCATGCAATCATAAACCAATTTTGAAATAACAATTCCTTGTTATTGTCTTTAGTTTGTTGTTTTTTCTCTCAAATTGTTGGGGGGAGGTTTCCAATAAAGCCATGTCTTTTTGTCTTTCTCCAATCTGATTGTTTTGATTAAGTTGAAGTAAATTATCAGAGCAGTGAGATATCACACCATTTATTAATCATCCAATCAACTCAGTGCCTTTCTATCAATCCTCTTTGTTTGTAGTTTGTGGCTCTGTTAGTGTCAAGTGGCTGCAGTGATTACGATAGGACAATATCACACACACACACACACACAAATGCACACATGCACACACACACACACACACTGATGATTGTTCATTGAATCACAAACAACAATATCTATAATACACTCACTCCTAATCTATCTGGCTCAACTGCAAGAGTCCGTGCACTCCCAGAATTCTCAAACAGAACTTCAGAACAACCCAATCGTCCTTCGGTAGTCGACACCTCTGGAAAAAATAAATATTTTAAAAATAAAACACTTTTAGGAAAAGAAAATAGTATTAAAAAAATAATAGCATAACTTTTAAAACAGTGTAAAGCAAAAAAGAACAAATCCATTTTAAATGCGGTTTTAAATCTGTATAGAATTTTAAATGTTATTTGTATAATGTTCAATGTTTTGAAAACAACCTCAAAGTTCATTGTAATAATAATAATAATAATAATAATAGCACCAACAACAAGGTAACACCAACATCCTCTCAAAGATTAGCTGGAGATGATTTTTAAAATGAGAATTTCTGAAATAAACTCGACTGCTCTCAGAAACGGGAATGCTAAAAATGAACCCAGCCATTCTCAAAAATTAAGCAAAACAACTGGAAAAATAATTCAGAATCCTTGTCTGGTACTGGATCAATTCCAAAATCTAATCAGTTTGTGCCAGTCACAAGGCCAAACATCCCTGAAAGTTTTATCCGAATCCATCCAGTGGTTCTTGAGATATCTTGTCCATGGATGAACAAACAAACATGACTGAAACAATACCTCCGCATTCGCTAAGGAGGAGGTAATGATGATGATGATGATGATGATGATGATGATGATGATGATGATGATGATGATGGTGGTGGTGATGGTGGTGATGATGATGATGATGATGACGGTGGTGATGGTGGTGATGATGATGATGATGATG
>NC_068981.1:4087404-4091280 GCF_001194135.2 Octopus bimaculoides | reverse complement strand
TGAACAAAACTGTACAAATCCAAATATATGGTACCCTAGGCATAACACCTACATGAACTTCTAACTTGTTGTCTCTTGAGGTCTCTGGGTGAGACTTGGATCCAACTTGTACAAATGCAAAACAAAAGTCAAACATAAAATAATAATAATAATAATAATAATAATAATAATAATAATAATAATAATAATAATATTTTCTACTTAAATCTTAACTAACTATTGATATTCATATCCATATTTTCCACTGTTCCCTATAACACAGGCTGAGATTACAGACATATTGGATTTTTTAAACACAAATACATAAAGTTTCACTTTGAACTTTTTTTTTGGGGGGTGGTGCAGGTCAGAGAATACTAGTTACACAAGTATTATCTTTTTTCTCCTGCTATCTTTTTCCTTCTTTCCATTCTCTCCCCCACTCCCATCTATCAATCTAAAATTGAATAATTCATGATATGAAAGTCCATTCGAGATTAAATGTACACCCTTCAAATTGTACAAAAATTAAATGACATTACACAAATCCAATTGTGAATGTTACTGGGTACAGGATGCATAAAAAAAAAAAAAAAAAAAAAAAAAAAAGAATCGCCTCCATTTTATAGGTTGACAAGCATTTTGAAAGCAACTGCAGCATGCACTGGTTCAAATCATGGTGGTGTCTGACTCACCCCACTCCCAAAAATATTTACATGAAGACATCCTTACCATCTGCCATTGGCATCACACAAATGACCAAGTAAAATATGGGAGGCTTTTCTGCCACACCCTGTATAACCTCTTCTATCTTCTACTTGTTTCGGTCATTAGACTGCGGCCATGCTGGGGCACTGCCTTGAAGAATACTTCGTCAATTGACTCATCCTCGTACTTATTTTTCTTTAAAGCCTGGTACTTACTATATCAGTCTCTTTTACTGAGCTGCTAAGGTATGGGGGATGTAAACACACCAACACTGGCTGTCAAGTGGTGATGGGGGACAAACAGAAAGATATAGAACCATATATACG
The DNA here is from genome assembly GCF_001194135.2 of Octopus bimaculoides. NCBI lineage: Eukaryota > Metazoa > Mollusca > Cephalopoda > Octopoda > Octopodidae > Octopus > Octopus bimaculoides. The sequence continues at coordinate 4,090,267 of NC_068981.1, read as the reverse complement.
TAAGAAGGGCTTCCTTTCAGTTTCTGTCTACTAAATCCACTCACAAGGCTTGGTCAACCCGAGGCTCTAGTAGAAGACACTTGCCCAAAGTGCCACACAATGGGACTGAACCCAGAACTATGCGGTTGGAAAGCAAGCTTCTTACCACATAGCTACACATGTACCTATGTTGAAAAAGTAATTCATCATCATCATCATCATCATCATCGTTTAACATCCACTTTCCATGCTAGCATGGGTTGGACGATTTGACTGAGGACTGGCGAACCAGATGGCTGCACCATGCTCCAATCTGATTTGGCAGAGTTTCTACAGCTGGCTGCCGTTCCTAACGCCAACCACTCCGAGAGTGTAGTGGGGGCTTTTACGTGCCACCGGCACAAGGGCCAGTCAGGCAGTACTGGCAACGGCCACGCTCAAAATGGTTTATTTTATGTGCCACCTGCGCAGGAGCCAGTCCAGCGGCACTGGCAACGACCCCGCTCGAATAATTTTTCACATACCATCGGCACAAGTGCCAATAAGGCGACACTCAAATGGTGCTATTTACGTGCCACTGGCACGGAAGCCAGACAGCTGCTCTGGCAATGATCACGCTTGGACAGTGCTCTTAGTGCTCCACTGGTACAGGTGCCATTACGATTTCAATTAAAAAAAAAATCCCATCATATTTTTAGAATTAAATATTATTAGGGAATTATATAAAGAAAATTGAAACATTTTGTGTATGGTAGAAGTATAACCAATTTATTAGACATAAATTTCAACAACAAAATCTTACATGGACCCTGGTTGAGAACAACTGATCTATATCAGTGCTCTGCAACCGGTCTGCTGCAGCACACTGGTGTGCCACAAGGCAAGGCTAGGTGTGCCACAGTGTAGCCTGAATATATTTTTTTCCTTATACTTTTAGTTATGTTTTTAGGTCAGGTGTGCCGGTGAATTCTGAAAAGAATACAAGTGTACTGCAAGTGTTAAAATGTTGCGGAACTCTTTTCTGCATTGGTGGCATACAACTGAATTAGTAAATATGTGAATTGGTGATTTTTGTCTTTATTTATCTGAAATTGATTGTGAAAGAGGTGACGGAAAAAAGCTGTGGGTGTATTCTTAAACTGAAGATTAACAGGGGGAAAAAAAAATAAAAATTCTGTTGCCGTGCCTACTAAATGTTCCACCCACTTATACAGGGTGTCCACAAAGTCTGGGTACATGAGGATTAACACATACTTTAAGAAATTATTATTTCTTATATTTAATTGTTTATGTTATGATTTTATTTACTCCATGTACCCAGACCTTGTGGACACCCTGTATAATGGCAAAACTATCTTTCAATTTAATCCTTCATAATACAAATAGAGATAAAGAATTTGGATTACCTGCTGCCTTCTCAGCTATAACCACAGCATCCAACGTCCTGTCTATGTATTCTTGAAGATTGAATAAAGTGAGACTTTTTCTGAAAGAAGAATAATTAAACAATAATTAGATCATCAGGCATTGGCATGGCTGTATGGTAAGAAGTCTCCTTCGCAACCATATGGTTCTGGGTTCAGTCCCACTGTGTGGAACCTTAGGTAATTGTTTTCTACCACAGTCTTGGCATCCAAACATGCATTCTGGGTTATATCTGTTTGTCTGTGTCTGCCTATCTATCTATCTATCTATCTATCTATCTATCTATCTATCTATCTCTATGGACGGACGGTAGACATGTCGGCTCCATAAGTTTTGCCTCTTTATGTTTTAAAAAGTTTGTTTGTAAAGTTTATTTTTATATAGAAAGTTGTATAACAACTTATAGACTCTCTGGTGCAAGTTTTTTGCGACGGAAATCTGCCCTGTGTGGCATATTTCCAGGATATAAAAACCAATTTTGGCTGTCTAGCCATTTTTTTTTTTGAGACGATGGCGTCTTGTAGCCATGAAAATCTTTGTGACACGAACGCTGCATTTTGCAGTGTTTCGTTCGAAAAAGAATTTCCTAGTCTTCCTTCCTCACAGTTAAACGAGAGAATGGAGAAAAAGAAAAAAGAATTTACACACACAAATTCAAGTGTTAACACCGCCACCACCACCACCAACAACAACAAAAACAAAACTGTAACCAAGGTTACAAAACAGAACATAGACAATATTTCCAAAGAATCTGACGTCAGCACCAATTCTGGTGACAACATTATTACCACCACCACCAACAACAACGACAACAACAACAACAACAACAACAGCAGCAGCAGCAACAGTTCAACTCAACCTTTGCTCTCTTCACCAGCAGCAAGCGAAAGAGAGGAAGGAAAAAGCCACAACACCACTGACACAAATACCACATCTGCCGCCAATACCAGTGCCAACATCAGCAACAACAATAACAACAATAACAAAAACAAAAACTTTGCTGAAGCTTTGAAGCAAAGTGAAACTGTTGTGTCCTACACGACAAAGGAAATTATAGAAACGAGGAAGTTGATTACCAAAGAAAGCGGTGAAGTACATTTGAATATACCACAGCGCGTATGAGAGGAGACAAATAGGAAAACAATAATTTATAAAATAATAAACACAAAAAGTAGAAGGCCGGAACAGGCCAGTATAGACGAGATCGAAAGATGCTTGAGATCTATTTGGGACAAAAAATCCTATATCACTTATTATAGATTTTCACAAGTTCAGGTGATTTTTCGAAATGAAGAGTTCGCGAAGACGTATTCAGCGCTAACTCTTCACACACCTGAAATAACAATGTTACCCAGTTACCTTGGCCAAAAGGTAACAAAGGTAACAATAAAGCACGCACCTCCAACAATCGACACACTATGGTTGATATCGGCCATATGTGTTGATATGGACAACATCA
>NC_068981.1:4074757-4083068 GCF_001194135.2 Octopus bimaculoides | reverse complement strand
ATGTAGCAAGAATGGCACGTATAAATGACGAAGCCACCTTGACCATGATTTTATAAAACGTTTTAAAATTTCGTAAACAGAGAGTTACTTACGTTTCTTGCATAAATAAAAGGAATTTTATTTAACAAATTGTGACACTAAGGACCGAGGTTACCGTGGTCTTTTCGTAGGTTTTTCTTTCCACGGATAACCTCCCCATTTATTGGGAATTTTCTGTATTATTTCATATTTTTTGTAAATACCCCAAACGTTTTGCGATGTATTTTTTTTCATCGTTGTCCCCACTTTTGTTTTTTTCTTCTGCTTTGTTTTCGCCCCCCTTCGAAAAGAAAAACTCTACATTTGTATTTTGTCCCCTCTATGTTGAGCATTGTGTGGCTAATAAAGAAACATATCTATCTATCTATCTATGAAAACAGGAGATTGAGAAATATTCTTGGTGTTATTTATTCATCTATTTTGATATTATTACTCTGCTGAGAATATTTTCCAGTATTTTTCAACTCTTATGTATACTTCAGACAAATATAACATCTGCATACAGATTTTGGAAAACTGGAATAAGCAGAAGTGATTCAAGTGGACACAGCTTGGATTTTAACCATATCTACATAATATATATATATATATATATATATATATATATATATTTAGAGAGAGGGAGAGAGAGAGAGAAAATGTAGTGATCCGTGAAAGAAAATTCAACAAAAAAAGTACTCCATCTGGTGAGAGATAAATATTATTTATTTAAAGGTCACAATATATGTATTAGAGCGCTACTAATACATGTAGCACTTTAACCCATATATGCCCATAAAAAAAAATGAAATCTTAAAATTTCACTGTATTTAGATTAAATGTTATGGTAAGCTTTTACAATCTGGAAGAGAAGGACAGCATGCAACTGTTAGCTATGGATGTAGACTACCTCCTGGACATTTTGTATGCTCAGTCAAATGCTTCCCAGTGAGTTCATGTTCAAACAAGTAGGAGCAGGTTTTGCATTGCGAAAATGCAAGCAGAGGTATATCTGGGTTTTAATACATGTATTTTGACCTTTAAATAAATAATCTTTCTCTCTCTCTATCTATCTATCTATATATATATGTTCATCCATCCATCTATCTATCTATCTATCTATCTATCTATCTATCTATCTATCTATCTATCTGCCTGTCTGTCTATCTATCTATCTACCTATCTATCTATCTACCTATCTATCTGTATTTATCTATCTATCTGTCTGTCTGTCTGTCTATCTATCTATCTGTCTGTCTGTCTATCTGTCTATCTATCTATCTATCTATCTATCTATCTATCTGCCTGTCTATCTATCTGTCTATCTATCTATTTTTTGTCTATCTATCTATCTATTTGTCTATCTATCTATTTATCTATCTATCTGTCTGTCTATCTATCTATCTATCTATCTATCTATCTATCTATCTATCTATGTCTGTCTGTCTATTTATTTATCTATCTGTCTGTCTATCTATCCATCCATCCATCTAGACAGATAGATAGATGGGTAGATAGGTGGATGGATGGATATTCTCATCATCATTTTGACATCCACTTCTCCTAGAACTTGCTGCGTCAGATTTTCAACATCCAGATACCTTTCCTGTCATCAACCCTCACTCATCCTCAGGTAAGGTAATATTTCCACATGGCCAGACATGTTTTTCACAAGAGACTGGAAATGAAGGGCACTATTTGTATGACGGTTACACTCATTTCCAACTATCACACAACGTTAAGAAAAGACACGCACACACACAAGGGGCTTCTTTCAGTTTCCACCCACCGAATCCACTCACAAGGCTTTGGTTAAACAGGGGATGTAGCAGCAGGGACTTGCCCATGGTGCCATGCAGTGAGAGTGAACCCCAAACCATGCCACACCTATAAACAATAATTAGAATTCACAGATAATCATTCTAATGAGATTATTAAAATATTTTAACCATCTAAGGAATAAATGGAAAAAGAAAAATGATAGGAAAGACTGTAAAATGACGGTGGTGGAGGTAGGGGGTAACAGTCTGAAACGATGCCAAAAAGGAGTGAACTACAGATCAGATTGAACTCACAGAATTCTCTCTCACTCTCTTTCTTTCTGTACACGTGTGCATGTGTGTCCGTGTGTCCAAAGTATTGCCAATCCTTAGCACACACTGACAACCATCAAAATTGTTAGTAGTTTGCAAAATGTGAATTTCTTCGTTATTTGACATTTTCAGGTATTATGGTAAAGAAGGCAGAAAAAAAAAATCCCGGTTATTCTTTTATGTGTTTCAGTCGTTTGACTGCAGCCATGCTGGAGCACCACCTTTAGACATACAAATCAACCCCCAGGACTTATTCTTTGTAAGCCTAGTACTTATTCTATCGGACTCTTTTGCTGAACCGCTACGTTTTGAGGACGTAAACACACCAACATCAGTTGTCAAGTGATGGTGGGGAGGACAAACACAGACGCACACACACAAATACACACACACACATATATATACGACAGGCTTCTTTCAGTTTCCATCTGCCAAATCCACTCACAAGGCTTTGGTCAGCCTGAGGCTATAGTAGAAGACAATGGCCCAAGGTGCCACAAAGTGGGACTGAACCCGGAACCATGTGGTTGGGAAGCAAGCTTCTTACCACACTGCCACGTTGCACCTATATTTACAACAACATCTTATTTATATTATTTACATTTGACAGATATTTGTCCTCATCTCGAGTGCCAATCAGGCGGTACAGTCATCAGCCACATCAGCGATTTTGATTTTACTTGCCACAACAGGTCTTCGCAAGCAATGAATGAAGGGTACTCATAAGTGGGTTTGTTATACACCCCTGGCATAAGCCACGGGTTACGGTCTCACTTGGCTTGCCAGTCTTCTCAAGCACTGCATATCTCCAAAGGTCTTTCAAACAATGTATGTGTGTGTGTGGATTGTGTGGTAAAAAACTTGCTTCTCAACCACATGGTTCCGGGTTCAGTCCCACTATCTGGCACCTTGGACAAGTGTCTTCTAACATAACCGTGGGCTGACTGAAGCTTAGTGTGTGGATTTGGTAGACTGGAAGTGAAAGAAACCCATTGTGTGTGTGTGTGTATGCATGTCCTTGTGTCTGTCTTTATCCCCCAGGACAGGTGTTGGTGTGTTTATGTCCCCTGTAGCTTAGCAGTTCGGCAGAAGAGACCGATAGAATACCAGACTTTAACAAAAAAAAAAAAATAAAAACAAAGTACAAGGATTAATTCATTTGACTAAAATACTTCAAGGTGATGCTCCAGCATGGTCGCAGTCTGAGGACTGAAACAAGTAAAACCACAATCACTACTACGACATCCAAAGCAAGGTAGAGGATCAAAAAGACTACACGTCTGCCTGGTAAGTACCCAACAGCCTGTAAATTGCTTTATCTGCAGAATCATGGGAAACAAGCATATAAAGAGTGATTAAGAGTGAGTAGCTTAATGAGTAATCCAATTAAAGTAGGCACACAGTGAGGCGGGGGGGGGATACAATTTAATATTTAAATCTGCTAAACACAAGCTACAGACTGAGAACAGATTGTTCTGTGCATCTGATATAAAAAGTAGAGCTAAGTTTGCATTGTAAAGAATAGGTGCAGGAGTGGCTGTGTGGTAAGTAGTTTGCTTACCAACCACATTGTTCTGGGTTCAGTCCCACTGCGTGGCACCTTGGCAAGTGTCTTCTACTAAAGCTTTGTGAGTGGATTTGGTAGACAGAAATTGAAAGAAGCCTGTCGTGTATGTGTGTGTGTGTGCGTGTGTGTGTGTGTGAGACTGTGTTTGTTCCCCCACTATCGCTTGACAACCAATGTTGGTGTGTTTACGTGCCCGTAACTTAGCGGTTCAGCAGAAGTCACTGATAGAATAAGTACTAGACTTACAAAGAATAAGTCCAGGAGTCGATTTGTTCAACTAAAGGCAGTGCTCCAGCATGGCTGCAGTCAAATGACGGAAACAAAAGAATAAAAGAATTAGCAGCATTTAATTAGATGATATAACTGGCACTCCGTTGGTTATGGTGACAAGGGTTCACACCCATGACTGTGTGTGTGTGTGGGGGGGGGGGTCTAGACATCATCATGCAAGAAAAGTTGTTCATTTCTAGTTTTCTGTGATAATCATGTTTGGTCAAAGGGCAAAATATTCTGTTGCATGGAAACAGGCGAGGGTTGGCAACTGGATAAGCATCTGGCTGTATAAAATCTGCCTCAACAAATACCATCTGATCCATGCTGGCATGGAAATGTAGACATCAACTGATGATGATAATGATGCCTAAGATGATGATGATGATGATGAACAGAGTCTGGTTAGCAATAGAGAAATACCTTCATGTTTCACAATAGCAAGGAGTGAGAAGAAAAAAATTTAAGAAATTTGATGAGTTATAGACATTCTTATTTCTTTTATTTTTACAAATAAAAAATATAGATGAAATTCACAAACGTGGGGCACAAGGTCCCCTAAATTTTAAGGGGACAGATAGTTGATTATATCCACACCAGTACTTGATTGGTACTTTATTTTATCTAACCCCACCATTGAATAATGAAAGACAAAGTTGGTTTCCTAGTGAGAACTGAATTCAGGACATGAAGAGATGTAACTAAATATTATAAGGCGTTTCGCTAGATGCTTTACCGTTTCTCTTACTCCACCATCCTGAAATTGCTAATGATACTGCTAACATACCAATATGTATATATGGCATATAAACAACTGAAACCGCCCCTAACTAAGTCAACATGTCACACCGTCTCTAAAAATGACTGATGAATTAACTAACCTGTTACTTCAGCTACCTACTCTGAAGATATGATATAGAAACTGTAAGACAGAAGAAAGAGGAAAATTGTTCAATGGCAGACAATACTGTTAAAATGGAGCAAACACAAGGTCACTCAGCCCTCTGAAAACAGCAGCCATAAACTCTTATTACACCCTTCTGTCTTCAATAAAAATTATACTTAACAATATGGTTTCTAATATACAAATGGTGGGGTTGTTGTGAGAAGAACACCTTTCATTATCTCATCTGAGAACATGCAACAACAAAGTCTACTTTGTGCAGAAAAAAAATGAAAACTTCTGGAAGGTGTTCAGCCAGCAGGATATAGCAGCCAATTTTTCCTCAACTTATACTCTACCATTTTAAATAAAGAACAATTTGGATAATGCACTCCCCACATATTCAAACAAGTAAGTAGCATGCATACAAATATCTATGTATGTGCATGCACGCATACATACATCAATAAGTTACTGTCAGAAATAATGAAACACCACATAAATTTTCAGTCAGTTAAAGCAAAATAGTGTCACTGAATCTTGCACAATTCTCTGTTCTCACTCATCAAAATTTAAATGTGTAATATAGGAGTGGTGTGCGGTAAGAAGCTTGTTTCCCAACCACACGGTTCCGGGTTCAGTCCCACTGCATGGCACCTTCGGCGAGTGTCTTCTACTATAGCCTCGGGCCGACCAAAGCCTTGTGAGTGGATTTGGTAGATGGAAACTGAAAGAAGCCCATTGTATATATATGTATATATATATGTATGTATGGATGTATTTGTGTGTCTGTGTTTGTCCCCCCACCTTTGCTTGACAGCCAATGTTGGTGTGCTTATGTCCCTGTAACTTAGCAGTTTGGCAAAAGTAACCGATAAAACAAGTGCCAGGCTTACAGAGACTAAGTCCTGGGGTCAATTTGTTTGACTAAAGGTGGTGCTCCAGCATGGTCGCTGTCAAATGACTAAAACAAGTAAAAGAATAAAAGAATATAAAATTGAATTTCTGTTTGTCTGTCTGTCTGTCAAAATGAAAGTAAAAACAGCAAATCTGTACATGTAGTCCCACCCTGGTTCAGATTCGAAACTGAATCTTTCAATTCTCCTTGGGCATATTCAAATGTCAAACGGGTGTTCCACTTGATCTGTGGCCTTTTCTTCAGTGCCATCGCACAGATCAAGTGGATTTGGTAAAGCTATTGTTCTATATAGCTATTTTTCTAGCTTATCAGTTCAGGCATAAAATATACAAACTTCTTTGAGACAGGCAGAGAGAATCTTACAGCAAAGTGAGATGCCTGACACACACACAGAGAACTTGACAGGGAAACAACTAACATCGACACACCCACAAAAAGACAATTCACACATGCATTCTGACTTGACTTACAGATCTGCTTCGCTTTAACTACCGACTGTTATAGTTAAACTTCTCTATCACACAATGCCTTGCTTTGCATTCCTGTAATATAGTGTCAGAAATTCAGTGCTAACACCGACAGGACACAGCATTTGTAACTTCATTTGACTATTACATACGAACACCAAAGAAATGCACAATGTGCACCAGAAATGCCATTAAGCATCTTGACCAGCGTGCAAACAATTCTGCCAGCTCGCTACCTTAATAATAATAACGAGCTGGACCCGTGAAAAATTCACGGGAAACATAAAAAATGTAAGCATCTGTAATTTGTGTGCTGTTGCCATGAGAAATGAAGAACTATGAAAGACATGAAGAACTATGAAAGACATGAAGAACTATGAAAGAAAGCGAATAAGTACCGGGGGTGAGGGAAAGAAGAGAGAACTAACACTGGATCATTCTAGAACTCTCACAATAAAAAAGTAAGCACCTGAAAGACTTTCCCTCTATTCATTACTAAATGTCTTTCCCGCTTCTTCATTGTTAAATGTAAAGAAGCTAGAAAAGATTAATTGTATTTCAGTCTAATTATCATTGTAAATGACTGAGGCTTTCCTTTCTCTGTCTCTATCGCTTCAATTCTTTTCTCTATAGTTAAGAGAGTGAAGGTGCATGGCTCAGTGGTTAGGGGTATTCAGCCCACGATCGTAAAGTCATGAATATGATTCCCTGCAGCGCACTGTTTTCTTGAGCAAGGTACTCTACTTCACCTTACTGCAGTCTACTCAGCTGGCAAAAATGAGTTGTAGCTGTAATTTAAAGGGGCCAGCCTTGTCACATTCTGTGTGAGGCTGAATCTCCCAGAGAACTCCCTTATGGTATGCATGTCTGTGGAGTACTCAGTCATTTGCAAATTAATTTTATCCTCGTGTGGTAATGAAAAGTGAAAGTGATATCCAATATTTGCTGTAGTTGTCTTTAATTTAACAATGTATCTATGTATCAACTTTCTTTCGATCTTTGTATCTACTGTCTCTCTCACTTCCTGTGTCCCTCCTCCCTTCCACTTTTAATTTAACAATGTGTCTATATATCTATGTATCAACTTTTCTTGCAATGTGATAATCATTTAAAAACACAAAACGAACGCCGTCACCACTCACTGTCTCTCTCACTCTCTCTTTCTCTCTCACTTCCTCTCTCCTGCTTTGCCTCTCACTTCTTTTGAGGTAAAGTGTTACACACACCACAGGTACAGACATACAAAAACAACAAGTTGGCCTATTAATATTATTGATTATTTCAAATTTTTGCCACAAGGGCAGCTTGGGGGATGTGGGGATTTTTCAATTACATTGACCCCAGTACGTAGCTGGTACTTATTTAATCGACCCCAAAAGGATGAAAGGCAAAGTCGACCTTGGCAGAATTTGAACTCAGAATGTAGTGGCAAGCGAAATACCGCCAAGCATTTCGCCCTGTACGCTAACGATTCTGCCAGTACCTTAATAATAATAATATCATCATCATCATCATCATCGTTTAACGTCCGCTTTCCATGCTAGCATGGGTTGGACGATTTGACTGAGGACTAATAAAAATAATAATAATAATAATAATAACAACAATTTGTTTTAAACAATCAAAGTCATCCATTTAAAATTTAGACTGATTTACCAAAGAATGTAAATAACATTTTGTTTTTTTAAACAACTGTTGCTAGTAATTAAAAAAGGCAATAATCTTCACACATAGATTCACTTCAAATGATATCTTAATTAAAATCCTATCATGCTGAAAATGGAAAAATTTATCAAGATAACAAGAGATGTAATTATGTTACTAATTGTGTTTTCTACAATAAGATTTATCAGACTGTAAAGACCTTCTTTGTTATGAAACATTTAATAAAATTGAACAAATGAGCTAATAAAGAAGCCTCTATGGGATTGTCTCACTTGCTAGAAATAGCAGCTAAATTTCTCAAAACAGATTCACACTCGTTAGTGTTAACTCACATCTGAGTAGTAGATCTGTAGCCAGTGACTGAGCCTTTTAATCTTGGTGGGTATGAAGAGTGTGAGTACCTGAGGTGGCTGTTCAGGTCGGGGGGGG
>NC_068981.1:4072837-4074745 GCF_001194135.2 Octopus bimaculoides | reverse complement strand
GGGGGGGGGGGTAGAAGAGCTGGGGGCATTTGTTATGGAGGAGATTTGGAGAGATCCAAATTGCCACTAAAATTTTTAAAAAAAACGAAGGACACACGAGATAATAATTGTAGATCTCAGCTGAAACTACTATAATCCTGTATTTGATGGATTAGGAGACACAAACACTCACACAAATGTACATATGCCCTACCACACACACACACACACACAATTTAACTAATGCTAGCATGGGACATGGAAAGATGAGGAGAAGAAGAAAATGCGTCCGCCACAAGTTGCAGCAATGAAATGGAAGAACAAGGAAGGCACCTCTTTCTCTGTCTTTCTCATCAACCGTTTGCAATTCAAAAATGATGGAAGTTAAGAAATTGAAGTCAGACGTGGATTAAGACCCACAGAGGTCCTAAGCACATAGAAGCTTGTGGTAACCCCTTATATCTGTAATTTCACAATATTTTAATTTTTTCTTTTATTCGTTTCAGTCATTTGACTCCGGCCATGCTGGAGTACTGCCTTCAGTCGAACAGATCGACCCCAGTACTTATTCTTTTGTGAGCCTAGTACTTATCCTATCGGACTCTTTTGCCGAACCACTAGGTTATGGGGATGTAAACACACCAACGTTGGTTGTCAAGCAATGATGGGCAGTCAAACACACACACACACACACACACACAAACACACGATAGGCTTCTTTCAGTTTCTGCCTACCAAATTCACTTACAAGTGTTTGGTCAGTCTGAGGCTATAGTAGAAGACACTGACCCAAGGTACCACACAGTGGAACTGAACCTGGAACCATGTGGCTGGGAAGCAAACTTTTTACCATACAGCCACACCTGCACCTATTTTAATTAATTAATTTTTTCTATATCTTCCTAAGTCAAAAGGATATAAAAATAATAACATTGTAACTTTAGAATCTTCAGTACCACAAATTCCAAATGCATGAACCGTAAATGAAATCAAATAATATACATTATCTTTTGTTGTATTTCCCTCTGTTTTGCTATTAAAATAAGAATATATAAAAAAATGATGATGATGATGATGATGCAATAAAAACAGACAAATAAAACTCTTCACTAACAAGAGGGAAGATACAGAGAGGTAGTAATTGGAAATTTATAATCAGGTAAATGGGAAAATGGTGCTGAAGCCATAGAAATGGTTGTACTGGACTGTGTTGTGGCATTTAAAGTCTTCTGCAGCATGGTAGACTCTGCATCATGGAAGATGTACCCTGATTTAGGAAATGTAGTTTTAGGTGAAATATTTTTGATACATAAAGCTTTGCCTATATACAACTGAGCAGCACCTAGCAAGCACTCAATGAATACCTGTAATCAGACAGCCTTGGCAGACAACCCATCAGAATGCTCATAGCTGTCATTGAGCGAAATCCGACCATGCCACCTACACTGGTTCGCTGCCAGCTGTTATTATAGTACATAACACTACGCTCTTTGTTTTAACTGCTCTGTGTTTATTTATACAGAATACCAGGGTGATTATACCACACCCACCATTGCTGGCTACCTACTGGCTACCAGTGCCTGACTACAACTGCCACTGACCACCCTGTTTATACAACAACACTGCTGAGTGCTGCTTGATTGTATGGACAGGGCCTTGACTAACACCTGTCACTATATCGGTCATTATGTCATCAATTTTTAATAAAGAATCTGTAAAAGAAGTGGAAACCACACCTTTTCTACACATCTAACAGACTCTAATGTTTAAATTGCAATGGATAAGTAATGAAATGAGTCTTTATAAGGGGTTGATTTCATATACAATATATATATATATGTACATATATAGGTATATGTGTATATATATGTGTGTGTGTATATATATATATATATATATATATATATATATATATATATATATATATAT
>NC_068981.1:4071226-4072291 GCF_001194135.2 Octopus bimaculoides | reverse complement strand
AGATTGCTCTTCATATTGCATTTAAGGTAATGCTCACATTACTTAAATAAATTGAAGTAGCATGAAACGTGCGTACTGCAATCACTTTTGAAATCCGTGTTGCTTATTGTTTGATTTTAATCACCCATCCTTTTGGGATGCGATATTCGGGTGCCTTCGCATAAGTACCATATTCAAGCCTTGAATCTATATATATATATATATATATTATAACAGTGTGAGTTACCACTTTTATAAGGGTGATTTATCTAACTCATATAATGGGCTGAGATTATCTTATTTGTATGGTTTCAACTTGAAATAGATAATAAATATATTCTATTTCTTGAGTAGGAATCTATGGTGATAAACCCGTCACTTATAACTTAATTATAAGTATTATCACTTTACATAAATCTTAACTCAGGCTGCATAAACACTGTGATGAATTATATACACCAAGACGCTGAAACGAACATGTTGAAACGTAAATGCATGTAGAAGATAATAAGTTCGTGTTCTTTTTCATTGCTATAAAAACAGTTTCATGGTTACAGAAACAAATTTCATTAACAAGTTGAAGAAAATGAAGAAAGAGAAATTATTTACTAAATTAGTTTATTTACTTTCATTGAATATTTACAGTATGTTTAAAAGTCAAAGAAAATTATCGCAGAGGGTTACGAATATAAAATGTATGTTAGCTAATTCTTTCATACTAACCTACTAGAGTTTTACACAACCATTCAAAATAGTCTTGTTGGAATTAGATATCATCATCGTTTAACGTCCGCTTTCCATGCTAGCATGGGTTGGATGATTTGACTGAGGACTGGTGAAACCGGATGGCAACACCAGGCTCCAATCTAATTTGGCAGAGTTTCTACAGCTGGATGCCCTTCCTAACGCCAACCACTCAGAGAGTGTAGTGGGTGCTTTTACGTGTCACCCGCACGAAGGCCAGTCAGGCGGTACTGGCAACGGCCACGCTCGAAAATGGTGTCTTTTATGTGCCACCCGCACAAGAGCCAGTCCAGGGGCACTGGCAACGATCTCGCTCAAAAACCCTACGAAGGCCAGTCAGGC
>NC_068981.1:4069960-4070954 GCF_001194135.2 Octopus bimaculoides | reverse complement strand
TGTCCGTACCAGCGCAATCGTCTCTCTTGCACACCACAACTGATGCTTCTTATGTTCAGCTTTTCTCTCAAGATACTTACACTCTGACGGGTATGCACATTGACATTACACATCCAGCGGAGCATACTGGCTTCATTCCTTGCGAGCTTACGCATGTCCTCAGCAGTCACAGCCCGTGTTTCACTGCCATGTAGCATGGTTGTTCGTACACATGCATCATACAGTCTGCCTTTTACTCTGAGTGAGAGTCCCTTTGTCGCCAGCAGAGGTAAGAGCTCGCTAAACTTTGCCCAGGCTATTCTTATTCTAGCAGCTATGCTTTCAGCGCACCCACCCCCACTACTAACTTGGTTACCCAGATAGCAGAAGCTATCGACTACCTCTAGTTTTTCTCCCTGTAATGAGATAGAAATTGTTTCCTGTTTGTTTACAGTGTTTATTGCACCTGAACATCTGCCACATACAAAAACTAACTTCGTAGTTAATCTGCCTTTGATATTGCTGCACCTCTTATGTGTCCATAGCTTGCACCGTGTACATCTTATAGAGTTACTACCTACTCCTTTTCTACATACTGAGCAGGGCCATCTACCTGAAGGGGTTTGTGTTTTATATATAGATAGACATGGCATAAAAATAACCAGTATCTCAAATGAGTGAGTGTCATGGAAATGAGTGACAACCAACAAACACTGGTGTGAGTGTTGTGGAATCTAGTGACAACCAACGATCACTCATTAATCTCCCAAAAATCAGGGTTTTTATAACTGCTCATACTTGAAGTCTAAGAAGTGCATTTTGTAAAAGATTTTTCTTGGACAAAAGTTTAGAATTCAAATATGGGAAGGAATTTGAACCAATGGCAAATTAACAATTATACTTGTTCAATTATACATGGCCATTACGTCATATTACCGCCAATAAAGTTTATTTATGGATTGCGTTGCTACAATATATATATATATATATATATATATATATATATATATATATA
>NC_068981.1:4061812-4068798 GCF_001194135.2 Octopus bimaculoides | reverse complement strand
TATATATATATATATATATATATATATATATATATATGTATGTATGTATGTGTGTGTGTGTATGTTTGTGTGTCTGTGTTTGTTCCCCCAACATTGCTTGACAACCGATGCTGGCGTGTTTACGTCCCCGTAACTTAGCGGTTCAGCAAAAGAGACCAATAGAATAAGTACTAGGCTTCCAAAGAATAAGTCCTGGGGTCAATTTGCTCGACTAAAGGTGGTGCTCCAGCATGGCCGCAGTCAAATGACTGAAACAGGTAAAGAGTAATATAAAACTGAAATACTGTAATTGATTCATTTGGCTAAAACTGTGCATGGCAGTGCCCCAGCTTGGCCCCTGATTGAAAGGAGAAGAGGAAAAATAATACATATGTATATTGGAGTACTTACTCTGGTGCAGCAATTCTAGCCTCAGCCGGTAGAGACTGATCAACAAGGACATGTTCAATTAGCTGATAAGTTTGGGGATCTGTACAATAAAACAAGACATTGAATTATTAGTGAGGAATAACCAGAAAAGGGAAGTGTTCGGATAATTGCATGGAAATAAATGTCATGAATAATTAAGATAGCACATACAGGGAATTAAAATAGTGTACTAATTACCATGGAACCATTTAATGAGAATCAAAAATGTACATGGAAACGTTTATTTTGCCCTAATGCAGTTGTTCTATACCAGTAATATAATTGTTTTACGTTGGTAATACAATAGTTTTATATGACTAATATAACTGTTCTCTCTCAATCTGTTGTTTGAGAAATAGAATTGTTCCATGCCATTATTATAATTATTCAATGTCAGTAATACAATTTTTCTATGTGAGAAATACAATTGTGCCTCATCAAAATTATTATGTTGCAATATTTTGGTAAATTAAGGCGGCAAAGTAGTCAAGTATCTCTTCTACAACAACAAACCTGACCCCCTCCTTTCTCTCATCCTTTACTCTCTCAACATTTAATATATAAACCCAACTCCTTCTCTCTTCCACTTCTAACTCAATCGAGTGGGATAGTCGTGCAACCATGGTGACTTCGTCAATCTTGGTATCATGCCAGTGGAATGTTAAAAGCACATCTGAGCGTGAGCGTTGCCAGGGCCACGGATTGGCTCCCATGCTGGTGACACATGAAAAGCATCATTTGAATGTGATTGTTGCCAGTGTCGCATTACTGGCACATGTGCTGGTGGCACATGTAAAACAACATTCGATCGTGGTCATTGCCAGTGCCGCCGAACTGGCTCCTGTGCAGGTAGCATGTAAAAACACATTTTGAGCGTGGTCGTTGCAAGAACTGCCTGACTAGCCCTCATGCTGGTGGCACATAAAAAGCACCCACTACACTCTCGGAGTGACTGGTGTTAGGAAGGGCATCCAACTGTAGAAACTTTGCCAGATCAGATTGAGCCTGGTGCAGCCTCTGGCTCACCAGTCCTGAATCAAACCGTCCAACCCATGCCAGCATGGAAAACAGACGTAAAACGATTATGATGATGATAATGATTTAAAAAGAAAGAACTCAATACACTCTATAAAGTGGTTGGTGTTAGGAAGGGCATCCAGTCATTGAAACCATGCCAAAACTGAGACACTGGATTCAGACGTGGTCATCTGACCTGTTGGATCCCATCTAAGTGGTCTTTGTCTTGCAAGTTACTTGGTGACCCTGCTGATGTTGGTGTCATGTAAAAAGCACCAGTGCTGGTGCCACATACAGAGCACCCAGTTCAATGTGTCAAGTGGTTGGCATCAGGAAGAGCATCCAGCCATAGAAACCATGCCAAAGCCGACAATGGAGCCCAGTGCAGCCCTCCAGCTCCTGTCCAACCATGCCAACAGGGATGTTAATTGATGACACTGATGTGTCAGTGAAACAATTGCTATCGAGGAGCAACACAATTACTGTCTCTTATCACCATCATCATTGTTTCAACATCTACTTTTCCGTGCTTCCATGGGTCAGATGGAATTTATTGAGGCAGATCTTCTACAGCCAGACGCTCTGCTCTGTTGCTAATTCTCACCTGTCTCCAAGCAAGGTAATATCTTCCGATGACTAGACATGTTTTTAGGGAAGATTTGGAATGAAGGACACTACTTGTATGATGGTGATACTTGTTTACAATTATCATGTCAAGTCAAGACAAGGGGACAGTAACATGCACACACACACACACACACACATACATGATGGGCTTCTTTCAGTTTCCATCTTCCAAATCCACTGGCAAGGATTTGGTTGGCCCAGGACTGTGGAAGTACCACGCAGTGAGACTTGAATATAAAGAAAAACTGAAAAACGAAAATATAATAACAATATAAATAAAGTCATGAATAAAATAATTAGTGGCATCCAAGGTAAACTTAGGTCAAAAATATTTAGAGTGAAAATGGGATAATGAAAAAGAAGAAACAGGTTAACAAAAAGAGAAGAAAAAAAAGATGATGGAAATGTAGAGTTTTTGTACAACATTGCTTTTTTATGCATTAACTTTACACGCTATGGACGTTTATTCAGATATTATGAAGTAATATTTCATTGGCTCCTACATAAAAGATTTATCTGTTCACTTTTGTCACTGTAGGCTTAGTGTAAGCTGAACAAGCTACTTATGTACTAGAGAAATGCTGTCCTAACCTGCTATACACCCGACGCAATCTCTCTGCTTCAACTACCGACACAACGATAAAAGGTAAACTAGTGAGGAGAGACTATGAAGCCATTTAACCTGCGAGGAAAGAAATGAAGAAAAACAGCCAAGACTCCCTGAAATCACAGCCAAACAACTTTAAAAGAAAAGAAAAAGAAGGAAACAATACCTTAGGATATAGAGAGAAATGCTGAGAAATGATTTCGGTTTCTTCGGGGGGTGGGTGGGGTGGACAGAGACACAAGTGTATAGCAGAGTGTAGAAATAATGATTACTCTCTTTTACTTGTTTCAGTCATTTGACTGCGGCCATGCTGGAGCACCACCTTTAGTCGAGTAAATCGACCCCAGGACTTATTCTTTGTAAGCCTAGTACTTATTCTATTGGTATTTTTTGCTGAAACGCTAAGTTACGAGGACGTAAACACACCAGCATCGGTTGTCAAGCGATGTTGGGAGACAAACACACACACATATATACGACGGGCTTCTTTCAGTTTCCGTCTACCAAATCCACTCACAAGGCTTTGGCCGGCCCGAGGCTATAGTAGAAGACACTTGTTCAAGGTGCCACGCAGTGGGACTGAACCCGGAACCATGTAGTTCGTAAGCAAGCTACTTACCACACAGTCACTCCTACGCCTTGCAGACTTTGGCAAAGTTACATGAAGACACTTTTCCAAAACAGAGACTTATACACACACACATACAACACCTTCTTTCTGCTTCTATCCACCAAGTCTTCTCACAAGGTTTTGGTTGGTTTCAGGGGTTACAGTAGAAAACACTTGCCTTAGGTGGGACTGAACCCAGAACCATGTGGTTCGGAAACAAACTTCCTTCAATACATACACACATATGTGTGCATACAACAGGCCACTTTCCATTTTTGCCTGCTGTCCACTTGTAAAGAAGGGAGGCTGGGTGAAATGAAGCATGGCTCACAGGCTGTCGCTTACTGGATTCTGAATTATATTCTTCTTCTTTTTCAAGCAGCCACAACCAAGATGTGCTTCACAACACCACACCAAGAAGCTCTGCAACACCCCATCCATTAGCTTTGGTAGATCCTCAGTTTCATGTTTGTTTCTCAACAACAACATTAATGCAGCTGAGTGAGCTCCATCCTCTAATCCAGTGCTTCTTAACCCTTTTTTACCCTATGGACCTCTTTAATTCCTATTTTACTCAACTGGACCCCATAGCCATTTGATGTTTAAAAAATCCTTTAAGATTTTTATAATTAAATATTATTAGGAACTGTATAGATACTTGTTAAAATATTTGGTGTATTGTATAATAATAATTTATTGCACATCAATTTTAATAACAAAATCTTACGTGGTCCCCCAAAGGTCATGTGGAGTCCAGCTGAAGGAACACTATTCTATCAGGATGTAGAAGCCTCCAAAATTAAACATCTAAGGATGCCGAAGCATGGCCATACTCAAGCAGGTTACCTGAACAGAATGTATGTAGATCAACTTATCAGAGACACTAATGCAGGACTGAGATGGATGGCATACATAGGTTTAAAATGTCTGAGCAAGCTTGACCTGATGATGATGCAGCCTGGTGTTGGGCATGATAGCAGTGGTCAGTAAAAGACTATCAAACATTATACAACAATAACAAATGGCTAGAATGTATCTATAAATCTCCTTAGTTTTGTGCTAATGCCATGAGAAGCCTGGTGTATCTACTGCCATCAAAGCAATCTTGAAACTTGTTTATTATAGTCCAGGCGTTGTCTACACAGAAAAGAATGCTCTGAGCGCATGCCCTGGAGAAGGTGAGCCGTCTAAACTGAAATACTTGATTGCTAGAGGTCTAGTTCAGTCACCAGTTAGAACTTTCATTGAACATCTCTTTACCAACTTTAGCAATAAGGTCGTGAAGTTGTTTACAACAACACACACTAATAAGCATAACCAGTAGAGAGAGAGAGAGAGAGAGAGAGCTGCACAGAAGTAGCCTTTCCTTTTGATAATAAACAAAGATAAACAAAATACATTTGTACTAATTTCCTGTTAAGTTGCTTAAAAGATTTTCTGGTTTTAAGTAAATGTAGGTTGTAGGAATACTTATTTTTTTGAAAAGTACTAAAAACACAAAAGCTTGCACCACCCACAGACAACATGACTGGCAACAGATGTGAGTTGGAGCAGATAATGATCAGCTTTAGCAACTCATACACTCAAATACTTATATAAACATTGACTGAAACCAATTTAAAATACTCGTTTTATTAACCCCCCCCCCCTTGAATGCCATCAATTTATACTCACACAAACCTTAGTAATCACAGATGCGAGTTGCTCTCGCTCTCTCTCTGTCTGCCTGTCTCTCTGTTTCTCTCTCTCTCTCTCTCTCTCTCTCTCTCTCTCTCTCTCTCTCTGTCTGCCTGTCTCTCTGTTTCTCTCTCTCTCTCTCTCTCTCGTGTGTGTGTGTGTGTGTGTGTGTGTATCTTTGCTTTGGAAAAAGTGTCTTCATGCGAGTGGACAGCAGGCAAAAATGGAAAGCGGCCTGTTGTATACACACATATATGTAAGTGTGTATGTATGGTAGGAAGTTTGCTCCCCAACCACATGGTTCTGAGTTCAGTCCCACCTTAGGCGAGTGTTTTCTACTATAGCCTGAAGCTAACCAAAACCTTGTGAGAGGACTTGGTGGATGGAAACTGAAAGAAGGTGTTGTATGTGTGTGTTTTTGTCCCCCACAACTGCCTGGCAACTGGTGTAGGCTTATTTACATCCCTGTTCAGATGCTGTTTCTTTATCAGAAGATAAGGTAGATTTGAAAAGATAAAAGAATAAGAAAAGCTGATTGGGAAGAAAAGTGATTTCCTATAGGATTGAAAATAGCAATCCCACAAGATTACAGTACTTAGTTGAGAAATAGTGGTTCCTTGTTTGAATCCAGTACAGAACCAGCTATATATTCAGGGATAAGACATCTGATGATGAGTTCAAATCATCATCATCATTTAATATCTGTTTTCCATGCTGTGTCATGGATTGGACAGTTTGATAGGAGCTGGTAGGGCTGGGAGATGTACTAGGGTCCATTGTCTGTTTTGGCATGGTTTCTATGGCTGGATGCCCTTCCTAATGCCAACCACTTCAGAGAGTGTACTGGGTGCTTTTTATGCAGCACCAGCACTGATGCTTTTTTATGTGGCACCAGCACCAGTGGGGTTGCCAGATAGTTTGCAAGACAAAGACCTCTCAGCTGAGAGAGAGAGAGAGAGAGAGAGAGACTAGTACTAAGAGAAGTGACCATGTGCCAGATGAGAGGTTAGAATATGATAGAGGGACAGAGATGATTGTCTTACAACAGACAAGATACTTGGCTACCCTGGCAGGACAAGGAAGAAGAGGAAGATGGGAGAGAGTTAGGGAGAAAAACAAAGAGACAGTCAGAATGAGAGAGAAGGCCTAACCACAGGGAACAGTGGGGGGGGGGTATAAATAGTAGAGGGGATAGAGGTAGGTGTTTCATAAGAATGTAAAGGAGATCAGCTTTGGCATGATTTTTATGGCTGGATGCTCTGTAATTCACACCAAAATGTGAAATCAATAGTGTGGAGAAGTATAAGTTTATGAGGAAATTCACACCTGCATTGATGTAAACTATTAAACATATATTTCTATATATTTCTTGTCAAACAAAATATTTCTATTGGATGTATTTTATATGTCTTCAAGAATGATTATTTTTGTTAATATAGTAAAGAATTTTTAATGACCAGATGCTTTTCCTGTTTCCAAGCAAGATGACATGTCCCATACTCTTTTAAATATGAACAGTACAATGATCAGGCATGTTTTCATGGAAGATTGCAAAAAAAAAACAAAAAAACCCAATGTTTTCATAATGGTGACATTTCTTTACACATAGCACATGATGTCAAGACAAAGAGACACAAACATACACACCTTTATTACATACAAACATTATGGGCTTCTCTCAGATTACATCTTCTAAATTCACTCATGTGTCTTTGGTTAGCTCAGGGCATAATGTCGATGACACTTGACCACAGTGAGACCAGGTTCGATCTCACTGTGGTTAAGAAGTAAATTTCTTAACAATACAACCAAAATAGTATCAACATCATCGTTATCATCTTCATTGTTTTTTTACATCTACTTGACATGGGTCAGACAGAATTTTGTTGAGCCAAATTTTCTACAGATGGATGTCCTTCTTGTTGCCAAGCGAAGTAATATTTCCCTATGAGCAGACATGTTTTTCACAAAAGACTGGAAATGAACAACATCACTTGTCTGACGATGATACTCATTTACCACCAGTATCTATAGATATGT
>NC_068981.1:4053371-4061483 GCF_001194135.2 Octopus bimaculoides | reverse complement strand
ATAATAATAATAATAATAATAATAATAATAATAATAATAATAATAATAATAATAATGATAATAATAACATTGAAAAATACCTTAGGAATGAGAACCCAGGTTCAAAATTTCCCCAAGACACCTGATGAAGGCTGGAGGGTATATATCAGCCGAAACATTATGTTAGCAACAAACAAGATGAGGACAAATATCCGTCAAATGTAAATAATGTACATAATTCCTCATCTCTTAAATATAGAACTGTCTATAGACATGGTGGAAGCGTGCGGCCTAGTGGTGAAGGTATTGGACTCATGATCACAAGATTGTGGTGAAGGTATTGGACTCATGATCACAAGATTGTGGTTTCAATTCTTGGACCAGGCAATGCATTGTGTTCTTGAGCAAAACACTTCATTTCACCTTGCTCCAGTCCACTCAGCTGGCAAAAATGAGTAATCCTGCAATGGGCTGGCATCCCATCCAGGAGGTAACTATATATATGCCACAGAAACCAGGAAGCCGCCAGCCCTTATGAATCCACAGGGCTTGAGAACGATGCTTTGTCCTTTTATATGTGTGTGTTTGTGTGTGTGTGTGCATCTCTGTATGTATGTACAGGATACAAATGTTTTAACTATGAATTACCAACAAATAATAAAATATAGTTGGTACTTTTTCTATCTCTCTACATTAACCCTTTCATTACCAACCTGGCTGAAACTGCCTCTGGCTCTGTAGTACAAATATCTTGCACTCAGGCCAGGTCTCCAGCTTAAGGACATCATTCTCCCTCTCTTCCACCAACCTCAGAAGCCTGTTAAAGGGTCACTGGCACTGTTTTCCCCTTTGACTAAAGCATAAATAAATTAAAAACTTGTACAGATATCATGTCATCCACCCATACAACCTTCCCTCATGACATCAATAAAGAGGCTAGACTGAAAAAGAGGGTAAACGACATTGTTTCCTCACACCGACCCTCTATAGACAAACACTGAAGGAACATCAAACATCACTGCTTTTACACATACAAAATTTAGCATTTGTCAAATGGTAACTTTTCACTCCATGAAAGTTAAAAACTCCCTAGGATTGAAAGAGCTGAAGAAAAAAAAAATAATAATCTTTTCTTCTATAAACACAAAACCTTAAAATAAGGAAGTAAATTTCTTAACAATACAACCAAAATAGTATCAACATCATCGTTATCATCTTCATTGTTTTTTTACATCTACTTGACATGGGTCAGACAGAATTTTGTTGAGCCAAATTTTCTACAGATGGATGTCCTTCTTGTTGCCAAGCGAAGTAATATTTCCCTATGAGCAGACATGTTTTTCACAAAAGACTGGAAATGAACAACATCACTTGTCTGACGATGATACTCATTTACCACCAGTATCTATAGATATGTACAGTATTTACATTTGATGGATATTTGTCTTCATCATGTTTGTTGTTAACACAATGTTTCAGTTGATATACCCTCCAACCTTCATCAGGTGTCTTGGGGAAATTTCAAACCAGTTGATTACACTGACCCTCAGGGCTCAAATGGCAGTAATTTCATTGATCCTGAAAGGATGAAAGGCAAAGACAACCTAAAAAGCACCATCCAAACATGGCCAATGCCAGCCCCCTCCCTCTGACTGGCTCCCATGCCAGTGGCACATAAATAGCACTACCCGAACGTGATCGATGCCAGGACCCCCTGACTGGCTCCCATGCTGGTGGCATGTAAAAAGCACTATCCGAACGTGATCGATGCCAAGGCCGCCTGACTGGCTCTTCTGCTAGTGGCACATAAAAAGCACCCACTACACTCTCAGAGTGGTTGGTGTTAGGAAGGGCATCCAGCTGTAGAAACACTGCCAGATCAGATTGGAGCCTGGTGCAGCCTTCTGGCTTTCCAGACCTCAGTCAAACTGTCCAACCCATGCCAGCATGGAAAACAGATGCTAATCAATGATGATGATAATGATGTTAGCTAAATCAATCTAAACTTGGCCATATGGTTTGTGGAACATGAACAAGTAGTTAAGTAGTAAAATATTTTGGCTCTATAACTCATGTAAACATATTTACGGTGGTTGGCGCTGGAGATTAAAATTTAAACCTTCTGTCGATAAATTCCACACATACATTTGTATGTCTACTCATGCACACATACTGCTGGTTTAAATAGAAAACAGGATTTCAAATAGTTTAGAGGACCGAGTCAAACGGATTTAAAATAATAATTTGAGAGACAATTAGTGTTTTAAGCTAGCATTTCATTTCAACAGTAATGCTTCCTCTCAGTGCATCTGGGTATATGTATGTGTGTGAGTGTGTGTGTGTGTGTGTGTGTGCATACCAACTCAAGTGCACATTTCCGACTTTGTTTCCTCATAACTTTCGGGAAAATGGATATTTTTAAATGAAATGTTCTACAAATACGTTTCAGATAGTGTAGATTTCGATTATGTCGGAATTTGAGGTTAAAACGAAAATTCCTGGAGTTGGAGAAAGAAGTTTCGAAAAATTCGCATGAGTTTGCTTTGTTTCCTCATAACTTTCAGAAAAACGGGTATTTTTTTTAATGAAATTTTCTACAGATGCCTTTCAGATGATGGAGATTACGATTATATTGGAATCCGATATGACAAAAAAAAAAGAAAAAAAGAACTTGGTGGGCTCGTTTGATACACGATTTATAGTATCTACAAAATGAAACTTGAAATTTCGAAAAATAATTACGATGTATGTCAAAATATTTGTATGCATGCACAGTAGCTTTATTTTTCACATTAAACTGTGATATAATGGTGATCTGCACCATCTGAGATGTATTTGTAGAAAATTTCATTCAAAAATATCCATTTTGCTGGAAGCTATGAATAAACAAAGTCGGGTGGGGAGTACACTTGTGTAGGTATGCCACACACACGCACCTTAATTATATCATGTATCATCTGTGTCTGTGAGATACGAGATGATGTCACTTGGATAAGTAAAGATTTACGACACTGCGACAAGTTAGTGAGGCAGTTACAGACTGACGAGCCAACCTCCGGGTGGATGACATTTCAACAGATTCCTCAGCATTCGTGCACTTTTAAAAATAAATGCAGACGTTCGTTTTATCTTGTTTGGGTTTTTTTTCACCGAAATCGCTAAATTAGCTCAATAAATTTATGAATTATTATATGCAAGCGAGAGCAGATATGACGACGGTCGGCACCTCTCACTTGCGATTATTTTCGCAGTCTGGATTTACAAAGACAAAAATAAAAGAACCCAAATGTTACCCCGCCCTTAAGAGACCCAAAGAGAAGGCCAAGAGGAAAATTAACAGACATTAGTGACGGGAAGTGTTGCTCAAGGGAATCCATGAGCTTAGTTATCAGTGAAATGATATTGTAGAGAAAGAGAGAGACATACACACAAAGAGAAAGAAAGAAAATAGAAGTGAGAGAGAGGAAGGGAGAGGGTAAAAAGACGGAGAGAGAGAGAGTGAAGGAGCAAAAAAAGAAAGAGAGATGTAGAGAACAGAAGGTGGAGAGGGAGCAATAGAGAGAACTGGAAGACATAAAGGGAGAGAGACAGAACAGAAGATAAATAAAGAGAGGGTAAGAGAGAGAGAGAGGAGAGAAAAGGGAGAAAGAAGGAGACAACAGGAGAGAGAGAGAGAGGGGAGAAGAAGATAGAGAAGGACAGAAGGCACGAGAGAGAAAGACGGGGAGGAGGAGGAGGGGAGACCATTCCTGAATGTTAAATGGAACTTTTTAAACAGAAATGAAGAAAAATATTGGATCTGTTTGAGAAATAATGTAACCTTTATATGAAAACTTACAGTAAAGTATTAACAACTAAAATGCGACAGGTAGATAGAAATAATGGGAAAATGAGAGAGAGGGAATACAGAACTATTAAAGAAAAAACTATTTAACCCCTCCCTTACAGAATTCGTTTAAATTTAAATAACTATTTGAGGTGAAGTAAAAAAAAAAGTATGAAATACCAATAATTTATTGTGTGATAATTTATTATTCGAAAGTTCATTAAAACTATGCAAAAATTATCAAAATTGAAAGCATTATTTTGTGGGTGGGGGTCGTTTCTGGTTGCAAGCGTTACCTTGGAGCTAAAAACGAAAATAACAGAAAAGGAAACGAATGTTTATTATTAGATATATGGAAGAGACACACAGCACTTAACTTGTACATTTATTAGGGTATTTTTAGTGTAGTAATTAGACATTTCTCGTTAATTAATGGCATACTTAAAAGGGAAAGAAAACAAACTTTGAAATCGAGGAAGAGAGCAAGATCGGAGTTGGAAACCAACTTTAAAAAGATTTAGAAATAAAAGTGACGCAGAAATCACCAGAAAAATGTGGACAATATTTACAAGATTCTAGTAAAATGTTGGCAATATTTCTAATATTTTAGTAACATACTGGTTGTATTCACAATATTCTAGTAAAATACCAGTAATATCTACAATATTCCTGTAAAATACTGACAATATTTACATTCCTACAAAATACTGGCCATATTCATAATATACCTACGAAATGTTGGTTATTTTACTATATCCAAGTAAAATACCAGTTATATTTACTAATATACCTGTGAAATACTGATGATATTTACACTCTACCTGTTAAATACCCGTTATATTTACAATATTCCTGTGAACTATAGACAGTATTTATAATATTCCGGAAAAATACTGGCAATATTTACAGCATTCCTATAATATGCTAACTGAAGTTATGTTCCACAATTGTTATAATAAAGAAATTAAATCATTTATTAACATTCAACGTTGATTAACAACACATAGGTCTGTCTACTTGTAAAGCTTCGACTTGGTTTACAAAACAATAAATAAATGTATTCCAATTAAGTTTTCTTCTGTTAATTAATTACACATCAGCCACACAAAAATTGTTTTTATTTTTAAAAAGGAAAATGATAATAATAATAAATGTGCGATAGTTGGGATACCTTGTTGTGTTGGTTGTTTGATGATTGCGTGATTAACAATAATATAAGGATGTTTGTTATGGCATGTTGTTACAGGACAATAAAGAAATATTATCAATGCAGGAATCGGTTTTAAGAGTTTCAAACAAATTGATCTTACCCATAGAACTACGGGCCTGCTTTTGGTAGTGGGGAGGATCCCGATTATTCGATTTCTTAGGGATTGCAGAAGAAGAGCAGCATCCGTCTGCGGTCCCTGGGTTTTTGTTAGAATCAGCCATGGAATAATAATATAAACCGAAGTGATAAAAAAGATGAAAATATATGACGATCTCTCAACGATTGCCCCCTTTTTTCCCTCTCTCTCTCGTTTAAATACGTTTCTTTGGTTTTCCTCTTTCGTTACAGCATTACTTCGGTGGATTTGGAGAGAGCTGCAAGCTTTGCTTTGACCTCTCCGCTGATGGTGTCATCAGCGCCGTTCTTCTCTCCGCCGATCTTCATTGTTGCTCATCTCACCGTGCAAGAGGTGGTGGTGGGGGCAGACGAAACAAATCTCAACCATTTAGAAAAAATAAATCCAAATTTAATTAAAGCGTCAAATTATATATTAGATTGCGATTACGTTTTTCTAAGTTTGCTTTTCTATTCGATTATGCACCCATCGCATTTATTATAAAGTTGTATTTTGCCTCACGACATAACCTGTCCGAATTTCGGTAAAGGCGCTGTCAAAGCTATCAGCATGCCTTCGCAATCGGTTTGTCAAGAGACATTCTTTTCAACTCTTCACGAAGGATGCAAAACAAACAAATTACTTGATGTTTGTGAAATACAATAAAAATAAATACTTGTTCTTTTCATTCTGCCTATAAAATAACTTTTTGTTTGTTGTTATTCTTATTTATACCTGTTTTTCACGGTGTGACTACAAAATTTGGTAACCGGTTTTTTTTTTAATACATACATACATACATATATATATATATATATATATATATATATAAATGTGTGTTTATCGTATATGTAGGTGTGTATATATATGTGTGTATATATATATATATATATATATATATATATATACACACATATATATATATATGTTTGTGTGTGTGTAGTTATCTTTCATGTAGTTTTTAAAAATCACTTGGTCTAATTTTTAAATGCAGAAATAAATTATGTAATATTCTTCGGGGAAGATATTACATAATTTTTAATTTAAAAAATGATGTCATTTAATATTAATTTAAAAGCAATATTTTTTTCACAAGCTATTCGATATTTCTAAGTAATTATTTTTGAAAAATACGAAAAAACTAATTTATTTTTATTTGAGCAATTTTGCAAAGTTCGCTAAATAAATTAAATGACCCGGAAATGATTACAACCGTGGAGGTCAATTACATTTATTATCGTTTAGGAAGTTTCAATTGTATGAATACATGTTTGTTATTTAAATAATTATTACCAAAAGAAAAGATTAACTTCAATAAGAATTAGGATCGAAGACGATGTCTGAAAGCATCGATATTTGTTACAAAAAATTATCTTCTAACTGCGAACTATATTATTTCACGGCGCCTCGTTACGTCTCCATAACGCAATCACAGCCGTCCTAATGAAGAATTCCTCCCTCTCTATCATTAATGTTTAGTAATTGTAGTAGTAATGGTGCAGCTGCTTTCTTGTTAACTCACAGCACTATAGCTTGTGGAACCTTCTAACTGCTTCCTCCGCTATACATGTCGTCAAATCAATTCATACGCCGCAACAGGCCAGCATTATCACCACCATCGTAATTACTATAGTAGTAGCACCACCTAAATTATTAGTAACATAGCAGCCACCGCCTCCACCACCATCACCGCCAGTGAGGCACCAGCCACCACTATCATCATCATCAGCAGTAATACAACAACCATTACCACCAGCACCATTATCAGCAGTAGCAGCGTCACCACTGCTACCGTCACTGTTCCTCACTATCACCCCCATTAGCAGTCATACATCCGTTACCATCACCATCAGCAGTAATACAGCAGCTACCTCCACCACCATCAGCAGTTCTTCAGCCGCTACCACCACCAGTACTACAGCAGCCACCATATTTTATGTCAACTCACAGCCATCTTGTTTCCAGAGATTCTCCTTTTTCACCAATTTATAAATCGAATTGACCAAAGAATTACAAGTGTTTTTTTTAAAAACCCTCCCTATTTAATTTCTGTTCACATTATATCACAAATCTACTCAACATGGATGAGACTTACGATGTTATTGTCTTAGGCACTGGGCTTAAGGTAAGAATTTGCCAACCTTTTTTTTTTTCTTTCATACATTTCACAGCAAATTACACAAAACGATTCTGGCTTCTTTCTTTTTTTCCTCCCTCTCTTATAAACGATCATACATGAAAATGCAGCCACAAAATATATCATAAATAAATTCATATTTCATCTAAATTATATTGTGTGTGTATTAATTCTTCAATGATGCTTATTGCTTTTTGTGCAAGTGGGTGGGTATTTTGATCGAATTATTCCTTATTCTTTCCAAACCATTTAATTACCACTCAAGTGGTTATAAATTTATATTGTTACATCTCATCTGAAGACTATTTGATGTCTTGATCGCTTTATCCTGCTTGTAATATCTATATATATCTCTATATATATTTTCTATTTCTTGATTCCCTTTTTCTTTCTATATCTTGTTATAGAAAATAAAATAAAATACAAAATGTCAAATTTATCCATGTACTCCGGCTTTCTTCGTCTATATTTGCATATATTTTAAATGGGGAATCATCAAGCGAGCCGACTATTCGTTAGATTAAAAGCTGTATCTTCACTGAATCTGTTGTAACTCTGCTAAGGAATTCTAACGTCAGGTTGGATGGTATGCAGCTCTCCTCACACACTCTCTAAATTATTACTGTTGCGTTGAAATGAATATATATTATCGATATATATATATATATATACATTTGTGTGTGGCAGAGAGAGTTGCATATCTATATACACAGATTGGTGTGTGTGAGTAGATATAATCATACAGATATATATGTATCTATCTATCTATATATATATGTGTGTGTATATACACACACACACACACACACACACACACACACACACACACACACACACACACACAC
>NC_068981.1:4045423-4052678 GCF_001194135.2 Octopus bimaculoides | reverse complement strand
ACGCCCACTTCTTGTACGCTTTGTACGACATTAATAGTCTTTTATCGCTATTTCCATCTTGTATATTATAAATTCCTAATTATACCTTGTTGTCCTTTTTTTTTTTTTTAATTCGATATTTTCATAAATTTAATTACGCGCACCCGCGATTGTGTTCTTGATTGAGCTTCTGTGAAATCGGCGTACCTTAACCAGCCTCTAAGAAGACTTGTATGCGTGTCACACATTTCATGAACGATCGTCTTCAAATTTAATTCATTTCTTAGCAAAAACTATTTTTCTTCCTTTTTAGATAACCTAATTCTGACATTTATGGGCTTGTATTTCACCATATGTTTTAATACACTATTGATCACAAACGTACACTACATTGTACAACTTAGCTTGAAGACAATTTCTTCTTTTTTTTTTATTTTATTTTTTATTAAAAAGCGAAAGAGAGAAAAGAAACCTACTCATGGTTAATAGCTTATTGCATTGCTTGTTCGATCATCGATACTTGTTTCTCCTCTCACAATATGTGAGAGGAGAAACAAGCTACTCAACACTTCACACTGAAAGACATAATTTTCGACGAGAATCTGCGACAAAATTTGTCTGACCTCCCTATCTTCTGTCCTTGTCTATGACTGGACGGGGCGTGTATCCTATTGAAAACCAAAATGGTTCTATCAGGGAGTATCTAAAAAAAAAAAAATTCCAAATAAAAATGAAAATAAGACGAGATGGTCGTGATTGGAATGCTTTGATCAGAGGTCTGATTGATCAAAGTTGCAGAAATCCTCCTTTTTTTTTTTACCCCCAGGAAACATAGTGTAGTTTAATTGAAAAGAAAAGATGAGCCAAGTGGTTGATGGAAAGCGCAAAGCTGTCCTTAGTTGGTGGGGAGAGGGGAAATATATATCGTTTGTAAAAAACATAAATTCGAAAGAAGTGCACTCTGAGATGTAGAGCAGTATATATTGAAAATGGGGAAGGCTTTTCCCATTTTTGATATACACACACGGAGCCTGGTGTTGCCATCCGGTTTCACCAGTCCTCAGTCAAGTCGTCCAACCCATGCTAGCATGGAAAGCGGACGTTAAACGATGATGATATATATACATATATATAAAGTTATTTTTCATACAAGCCAGATGTACTTATAGCAGGAAGGATGTTGAGTAGCACATGGTAATAAGTACTATTGACCAGACCTTATATGGAGACTCTTAAAACCTGTAACATTTCTTATTAGCTAATCTTCAGACACTTATTTAGTTCCTGGAGATTTTAAAGCTGTAAATAACACCACTATGAGTTCTCTCTTCACGACTTCTCCCAAAATTTCACTCACAGTTCTTCAAAAGCACTTGTGCCGGACAATCTGTTTGGAACAAAGCGGAGGATCATTCTTCATACTTAGCTCCATATCTTTAATAGAATTAGGAAGATCAATATGTGGAAGCTCTGGAGAAATGTCCCCACATTTAAAAAGGAAGATCCTAACTAGAATTCTCTTCAACAGATTACAGAAAAACACAGAAGAGATCTTCCCAGACACAGTCTGCTATGCAGAGGACAACTGACATCAACTGAAGCCGGCCTATTTTTTTCTTTTCTTTTTTTTTTAATTCAGAACGAAGGGGAGGAGTGCTTGTAACCTTTACAGGCACTTCCCTGTTTAGTGAAGTTGAAGTTCATTTTCTGATTGAACTCTTGCAGGCTGATGCTTGTGAGGAAGTTGTAGGGAGGGTTACAATTCTGAACAAAGAATTTTGTTTGTGCATTATCTCTACCACTGTCTTGCCCCAATTCTTCAGTTTTTATCCTCATAGTCTTGATTCTACCATTCACTTTCTCAGTCTATGCTTTGATTGGAATGACACATCATAGAGTAGTAACGATTCTTTAGTCATGTAGGTAACAGGACAATCTTACTACTGCTGGTACAAAGGTAAAACATCCAATAGTCTTTGTGTAATGGCTGGGTAAATTAGGGGAGACAACATTGAGTTGAAAAGATTCTTTAGTCTTGTTGAGGAAATGACAACCTCTCTAATGCTGGTGCCATAACAAAATGCATCCAGTACTTTCCATAAAGGGCATTTGGCTATAAAAACCACAAATGAAAATGTATCTTTCAAGCCATCTTGGAAGGCAGTGACTCCAAAAAAAAGAGCTGCCTCAGGAAGTGTGATGACCCATCCAACCTATGTCAGTATGAAAGAATTGATGTAAAAATGAAGATAATGAGATTTAAACACATTAGTAATGACAAGAGGGACAAATCAATTGGAAGGTGATGTCAACAATATTGAGTGGAGGAGGAATGTTGGTGGCAGTGATGATGGATATCTGTGATTTAATGATTAGGTGCCAATTGTTTGATCAACTGAATCAACAAGTTGCTGAGTATTCCTAAGATAAACGTACCCTAAATGTTATTTTCAGGCAGAATCATTGTGACATGGTATATGTGAAAAGGATGTACCTTTTGAATTACAGGTACAGTCCACCTAAGAAGCTTCTATGCAGTTTCCATCTACCTAATCTCACAAGATATGGGCTAACCCAAGGCTAAGGGAACTGACATTTGCCGAAGATGCCATGCAGTGGGATCAAACCTGTGATCTTGTGGTTTGGAAGCCAACTCCTTAACCATTCAGCCATATTGCACCTTCAAGAATTCTTATGCTAAAGGGTGAATGTTACACATCATTTGGCCTCTGGTTTGAAATTGATGAAAAGGGAAAATTTTAGCCACACAGTAATTTTTAATAATGCAGCCTGAGTGTGTGTCTGTCAGATAAAGGCATCATTTATAGATGAATGAATGATCCATTTGGGGGATCATTAGGACTTTGGAGAAGGTGTTGGTATCTAGTAAATTCAGTTCTTGAAGAAGAAACACTATGTCTTTGAGAAACGGTTTTGTTTAAATTTTAGAAGTGTGATCACCATAAAAGCTGTTCAGATTACAAGGTCCAGCATTTATTATGACTCGAGTATTTTAGTTGTGTACTCTTCATAAATAGGAAGATGTATATTGGAGAAGTTAAGGGTCAGAACACTTTCCAGGGGGGCGGGATTTCTTCTCTGAAGACCTGCTGTTCAGCTCTTGAGAGGAATAAAGATGGTCCCTTGCTATCATGTTCATTGTTTTTGAGATTTTAAAAGTGAGGATGAGAGTTACTGTGGTCAGAAAGTTCACTTTCCTTGGGGCTGGAGCACACACTTGCATCATTTTGTGAGTCTGAAAGGTTTGGTAAAAGGTACAAGGTAGCCGAGCACACTGTTGGTGGCTGATGGCAAAGACACTGCCAAAACTAGTTGGCCTTTTGGCTTAAAAAGACCTCGTAGCATTTTTGCACTTGCGGAGTGGTTGGCGTTAGGAAGGGCATCCAGCTGTAAAAACTCTGCCAAATCAGATTGGAGCCTGGTGTAGCCATCTGGTTCACCAGTCCTCAGTTAAATCATCCAACCCATGCTAGCATGGAAGGTGGACGTTAAACAATGATGATGATGATGACATTATCTGTGTGTGCATGTGAGGTCTGGTGGGGGGGGGGTCAAGGAGTGCAAAGTAAAGGTGAGTCATCTTTGTTGAAAAGGGAACTAGTTGAAGGATTCTGAAAAGTTAGTAGAGAGATCTTGTCAAGTAAGGACCTAATAATGTCTGAAGCTGTGGCTAAGTACAAAAGCAGCTTTTGCTGTTCTCATGGTGAACACCTTGTCCTTGATGGTGGCAATAGCGGAGTGAGCACCTTTTTCTTAATGGTAGTCATGGTGGGGGCAATGAATACCTCTCTGTTATTGATGGTGTGGAAATGCTTCTTGGTGTTTGTGGGAGATTTTCTCAAGTAATTGTAAAAGGTATCCTACTGTATACCTGCAGCACGGTTTACTGTGACCCATTGGGATTATTGTTGGATTGAGGGCTCTGGCTGTGTGAAAGATTGGAAGGACATGTGTAACAAGAGGGTTTCAAATATCTTCTTGGCTGACTCAATTAGATCAGGGGTAACAAGCACTCCCTGATATTGTATTGATGGTGTGGGTGTGTGGTAAGGTTTCTTCCCAACCACACATGGTTCTGGGTTCAGTCCCAATTTGTGCAGCCATATATATTACAATGTAGGTAAAAGAGGTAGGTCATGTGTCATGTAAAAAGTGGTTGGCATTAGGAAGAGCATAAGGGCATCCAGCCCTAGAAACCCTGTCAACCATTCAACACATACCTTCATGGAAAATGGGTATTAAATAATGAAAACCATTAGCATCCAATAAGTCATATGGAACATTATCAACCATCAGCTTCCTGCTGTGCTGCTTTTAACTGGTTCTTAAAAACGAGAACTGAACTGCTGGCTTCTTTTAATAATTTCATTAAAGAATATTTTTGAAGCACATTAAATGCCATATTCCCAGATCAGAGAAGTCAATATTTCCCTTTTTTTTTTTCCATTTGGAGACAATGGTGAGATGCTGAAACCTGGTGTTTTGCGTTATTCTATCTTGTCCCCCCCAAATATTTAGTATTTTTGATGTCTGTAAACCTCATTCTTGTACCATTTGTCTGCAGACAGGTTTCCCTTTCTTAAGCTCAACCTTTCACAACAACCATTCACCCTCCAAACTGTTTGGTCTAGTATTCAAGTTTCAAGCCAGCTAATTGGTCAAATTTTTTGTTTCAGTAATTAGACTGTGCCCATGCTGGGGCACCACCTTCAATTTTTAGTCAAATGAATCAACCCCAATACTTTTTTTTAAGAGACTGATACTTATTCTGTTGGTGTCTTTTGCCAAACCACTAAGTTGCAGGAACATAAACACACTAACACTAGTTGTAAGTGGTGGTGAGGGACAGACACACACGTGTGTGTGTGTGTGTGTGTGTGTATGTATATATATGTATATATATATAAGTTTAAAAAAAAGACAAAAGACAACGTGATACGGATAGTGTTAGTAGACGCTCGGGAAAGGAAAGAGGGAGAGTATGACGTTTCGGTTGGAGCATTTCATCGGAAACAAGGAAAGTTCAGAGAAGGGAAAAACAGAGAAAGAAAAAATCAACACCGATGTCCACGAGGTTACATTGTGGAAGGTATATATATATATATATAGATAGATCAGAGGTAAAACACTCAAGTTTTTTTCATTCTCTCTCTGTTTATCTTTCTCTTATTCCTTTCTGTTGAAGAGCGTAGGCTTGAAACGTAAAAGACTTCTTCATTTTCCCGAGCGTCAAACTAATACACTTGCTTGTTGTCCATACACATGTTTTCGTCTTTTGTTTTTCCATAAATTTCAACTATATATATAGAAAGATATAGATATGGATATATATGTAGATACAGATATATACACATACAATGGGCACCTTTCAGTTTCTGTCAACCACATTCTCTTAGAAGGCTTGACCTGAGCCAATAGCAGAAGATACTTGCCCATGGTGCCATGCAGTGGGACTGAACCTGGATCAATGTGGTTGGGAAGAAAACTTCTTATCACATAGCTAATGCAAGGAGGAATACTAGAACTCAAAACTTGAGTTCCCATATGTTTCTCTGCTATTAATATTTAGCTGGAGCCACAGAGTGTCGAGGGTCGAGAGTTTCATGCATCAGCGCATATCAAACTCCCTTTCATGAGTGCTAATCCATGAAACTCCTGGCCCTTGAGTCACTCTGTTGTTTCATCTAAATATTAATGAAAGAAATAAATACACACACATGCACACTTTAAGTTTTTGGGTTAACCCAGGACTATAGTGGGAAGCAGTTGGCCAAGGTGACATGTAGTGGGATTGAAACTGAAACTGTAGATTTGGGATTTGAACTTCTCAACTTCATAGCAGTATCTGTGTCTGCACAAGAACAAACTCTGATGCAAAGTCTCTATTGTTTATTGTATCAAAGTCTATATTTAATCTCAAATCAGTGACATTAATTTTGACTTTAATCAAAATTTAAGCTTATAATGAAATTCATTTGTCAGCTCATGTGATAAAGATTTTTTTTTTTTAACTAACACTTGTTTCTTTTGTTTGTTTGTTTGTTTTTCTGCCCCCCCCCCTCATAGTTTGTTCTGTAATTTTTTGTATTGCATAAATACAACTTGGCAATTTAAAACATTTTATTTAAATGGTTTTTAACTGAATCCTCAATCATATGACACATAGCCCTTTCGATTTCCAACCCGGCTGAACCCGCCTCTGGCTCTGAGTACAAATGTCTTGTTTTCATTACTTTTGAATTAAAATCTTCCACCAAACCTTAGTCACAATTAATGTTCCTAGCACTAGCTTAATGATAACTAAGTTCTTTTACTAAATTCTTTGTTATATTCAAAAGTAATTGAAAGAAACGCAGAGCATCTCAGAATAAATACAGTAACAAAAGGGTTAAAGTAAGTTATATATGAATGAAGCTGCTGCTTAATATGATCAATTTGGGACAGCTTTTTAAATAAGAATAACCAGTGTGGTGAGAAGCTTACTTCTCAACCACATGGTTCCAGGTTCAGTCCCACTGCATGGCACCTTGGACAAATGTCTTCTATTATAGTCCCAGGCTGACCAGAGCCTTGTGGGTGGATTTGATAGATGGAAGCATCGTATATATATATATATAATTTTTTTTTAAATGAAGAATAAAACAACGATGCAAAGTATTAAAAGATGCTCAGAGAAAGAATGAAAGGGTGTTTTATGTTTTGAGCAAAGCTCTTCTTCAGAAACAGGAGACAGAGGAAAGTCCAATAGAAAAGGAAGACGGAGGGAAAAAAAATCACCAACGACTACCTCGTCGACGAGTGACAGGGACCTTCTCTTTGTGGCTGGAGACTTCAATGGTCATGTTGGACGTTGTGCTGGAGGCTTCCATGGCATACATGGAGGCTATGGCTTCGGTTAACGCAACAAGGAGGGAACCAGACTACTGGAGTTCTGTGATGCAACCGATCTTATGGTCTGCAATACCAACTTCAGGAAACCTGCCAGTCACCTAGTAACCTACCGCTCCGGCAGACACTCTAGCCAAATCGACTACATCCTCGCCAGAAATAGGGAAAGAGGGCGGCTTATAAATGCCAAAACCTACCCTGGCGAAGAATGTACCCCACAACATAGATTAGTAGTTAGCGACTTTGGGATCAAGGCAAAATGGGTGTCCAGAATTAGACCGGCTTGGAGGAGAAGGGTGTGGAAGCTTAAAGACCCTGCAAATGGACAGAGACTTAGAGACAAGTTACTTGAAGAATTTAACGAAAT
>NC_068981.1:4035707-4042509 GCF_001194135.2 Octopus bimaculoides | reverse complement strand
GATAACATTAGAGATTTGAGAATATATCCTTTCTGCATCACAAGACCTGATGTTGGTGGGGTGGGGAGGGGGGGGGCTAGTTAATTACATTGACTCTCCCAGTATTCAACTGGTATCTATGTTATCAACCTAAAGGGAATAAAGGCCAAGTCAACCGCTGCAGCATTTGAACTCGTATCATAAAGATGGGTGAAATGCCGCTAAGTTGCTAATGATTCTGCCAGCCTTAGGGGACCTGAAAATATAAACGATCTGTATATTAATTGGTTTGTTTGTAGTTGTCTACCGACATTTCTGTAGTGTATGATTAAGAAGTTCGCTTCTCAGCTACATGATTTGGGGATAATTTCTATTCTACATCACCTTGGCATGTCTTCTTCTGTTACAAGCCTTGTGAGTGAATATGACAGATGGAAACAGTCTTGGTGATAAATATATATATATATATATACATATATATATAAAAACTTAGATAAGTTTCAACCAAAGATTAGTCCAGGCCACGTCTAACTTAATAGCACTACCTGATAGGATTATCTAAATCTTTTTTAAGTCAAGTTTTGTGGTATCATGGTCCATTCAAGTAGGAAGTTCTTGTTGAGTGAGTTGCATCCACGTGTGGGTGGCTTTTCCGGTATCCCTTGAAGAAATTTGTCCAGATTCCATTTAAAGGTGTATCCCTCTTTGATCTGTTTTGGGACAATGTTAAATAGGGCAGGGCCTGTTGGGGAAAAGAAATTGTGTTGCAGTGTATTTATGTGTTGT
The DNA here is from genome assembly GCF_001194135.2 of Octopus bimaculoides. NCBI lineage: Eukaryota > Metazoa > Mollusca > Cephalopoda > Octopoda > Octopodidae > Octopus > Octopus bimaculoides. The sequence goes on along the minus strand of NC_068981.1, from coordinate 4,041,744 downwards.
GATTCTGAATTGGGTAGGGGACGAATGGCCCGTGGTCCTAGCCTTGGATGAATTTTGAAGCTAATGTTGAGGTCGTTTATGCAATGCTGGCAGTATATTCTTCACATCATGCAAATGATGTATCGTTTGCAGCAGCCCTGGAGAGGATTAGAGTTTCAGTGCTTGAAGGCAGTCCCAGAAATTGAGATCAGTCATGCCCTTAATTTGTTTAGTGAATGCTCTCTGGGGTGATTCAATTTTCGAGATGTTTTGTTTTGTATGGGATGACCGGGGGTGGGGGGGGGCAGTATTCGAGGTGTGGCCGTACAAAGGAGAATAGTGGAATGATGACACCCTGTTCTCTGGACTGGAATGTGTAATGTGAAGAAACAAGACCTGGTAATTCCATCCACAAACATGACTCCAATTAGAGATGGATTTAAAAGACAAATGTACATGATAGAATAAAAATATATAAATACAGACATTTTTTTCAAGGATCTATAAATAAATAAATATATTAAGAATATATTTGTATAAATTAATAGATTTAAAAAAAAATCTCCAGATGGAAGTATAAAAATGTTAAAACATGCGTGTATAAGTAAAAATATTGGAGAGAGTCTGAAGCGGTGATGGAAGCGAAGTAAAAAATACGAGGAGAGCAAAATTAATATATATATATATATATATATATATGTATATGTATATATATATGTATATATATGTATATGTATATATATATGTATATATTTATGTAAATGTATATATTTATATGCATATATATATATATGAGGGATTTCCAGTTTGCTCACTTGGTTCGGGTTTTTAGCTTTATTTCATTAGCTCTGAATAGTTGTTTTATCAGTAGCGTCTAATGATGAAATAATGGTGAGTCTCTCTACTGTCAGTCGTATGGAGAGAAGCACCATAGCATCACGTGCTGGCTTTCCTTTAACATCTGTTGTGGACTTTTTTTTTTCTTCTAAGTAGATTTCTGAGAGCCTTGTTGTTTCAACTGTCCTTTACCCTTGAATGTCTATAGTATTCATTATTTTGCTGGCTTATTATTTGTATTATATATACATACATATATATATATATGTGTGTGTGTGTATATATATATTTATAATACATACACGCACACACATACATTAGTAAATGTCAAGTCCGACATAAGATTGATTTTTCTTTTCCTTCAATATTTCACTGCACTCCACTCTTTTCATTTTATAATAGCTGTTTGAATTTGAGTTTTTTATGTTTTGTTTTTTATTATTTTTGACTTGTTTCAGTCATTTGATTGTGGCCATACTGGGGCACTGCCTTGAAGGATTTTTAGTCGACTGAATCAACCCCAGTATTTATTAAAAAAAAATTTTTTTTTTAAGCTTGCTATTTATCCTATTGGTCTTTTTGTTGAGCTGCTAAGTTACAGGGATGTAAATATACCAACACCAGTTGCAAGTGGGGGTAGGAGATAAACACTGACGCACACACACATGACAGGCTTCTTTCAGTTTCCATCTACCAAATCCACTCACAAGGCTTTGGTTGGTCCAAGGCTACAAAGGAAGATACTTGCCCAAAGTGCCATGCATTGGAACTGAACCCAGAACCATGTGGTTGAGGAGCAAGCTTCTTACCAACACAGCCATGTCTAGAAAATTACTATTTTTAAATTTCACAAGGTGAGATATTATTCAGCAACAGTACTTTGTAGTAACGATTGTTTGCCAACATAACATGGCAGTCCTGGTTTAGGACACAGATCGTGTTGTATAGCCAGCTGGAGACTGTCTCCTGGGGCTAAATTACAGCAACATTCGTCCTAAACCAGGACTGCCATGTTGTGTTGGCAAATAATCTTTACTACATAGCCATGTCTAGTTTGCCAACTAATCTGCAATGTTAGTCGAGAAGCATTGGAACAAATATACTTTACAGTAGTCATTTGGTCTCTTTACAAGTTCAAATTCCACCAATGTTTCGTGTTTCTAGTGGACGGTGGTGGTGGTGAGGGAGGCCGTAAAATAAGTCGGATACGGAGGTTGATGGTAATCAACTGCTTCCCCTCCTCTCAAAATTGCTTGCCTTCAGTCTAAATCAGAAATCTTCATTTTATTGAAGAAGCAGCAGTTTGCTAAGTCATCAAATGGTGGCTTACTCATGCAAATAAACAAAATGAAGTTTTTGGTGAATTTTTTAATTTCATGGATCTTTGTGCAAAGATTTTGAAGAATACAAAATTGTCACTACACGTTCTTGTTTTATCTCCTAGAAGCTGTTAAATCAGCATTATTGATGATGGTTTAGAAATGGTTATATAATTATCAGTGTCTCAGATTCGATTGTGTAGTTAAGAAGCCTGCTTCTTGACCACATGGTTTTGGGTTCAGTTCCACATTGCAGTATTTCATGCAAATATCTTCTACTGTAGTCCCAGGCCAACCAAAGCCCTGTGGGTAGATCTGGTGGAGGGCAGCCAAAAGCCCATTGTATATGTATGTGTATATTTGTGTGTAGTCTTGTCGTGACATCATGTGATGATTGTTAATTATCATTAACCATCATACAAATGTTGTTGTTCATTTCCAATGTTCTGTGTGAATGTGTGTGGCCATGGAGATATTTCTCCACTATCATCATTAAACGATGATGATGGAGAAATATTACCTTTTAGAAACTGGTGAGGATTGGTGACGGGAAGAGCATCCAACTTTAGAAATTCTGCCTCAACAAATTCCATCTGAGCCATACAAGCATGGAAAAGTGGACATTAAAATGATGGTGTAAGTTCTTATTTCTTTATTGCTCACAAGGAGCTAAACATAGAGGGGACAAACAAGGACAGACTAACAGATTGTCATTTACATCGACCCCAATGCGTAACTGGTACTTAATGTATCGACCCCGAAAGGATGAAAGGCAAAGTCAACCTCATTTTGCCCGGCGTGCTAACGTTTCTGCCAGCTCACCGCCTTTTGGTGTAAGTTCTGTAAATGAAAAATGCAATTAATGTATTTACTCTGCTGGGTTTTTTTGTTTTTTCTTTTACTCAACTAATTTTTCTGAATGGTCTTAATTCAGATATGTGTTTTCCAGTCTTCTAAATTCTTTTATATTTATTACTTGCTTGTGTGTGTGTGTGTGTGTGTATGTTTCATTGGCATATTTAATATTTACTATGGCATCAGTTTGTCTTTTGCCGGTTTCCCACTTTCTCTGACTTATATATATATATTTATACATATACTCTTTCCTGGACAGGATACTGTCCATCACGTGATTGCTCATTTTTGCCAGCTAAGTGAACTGGCGCAACGTGAAATGAAGTATTTTACTCAAGAACACAATGCATTGGCTGGTCCAGGAATTGAAACCACAATCTTGTGATCTCTATTTTTATCGAACAGTTACTCAATGCTTTCTTACTGTTGCAGCTAGTAATCATTTGCATAGCAATAGTGTTTTCTGGTCCTTGCTTCTTGCTGCCCCTTAGTACAGCATAGTTTACCTCAATAACAGTGTGGTGAACTTAATTCAGTAGAGCTTGCTTCAAACTTGTTTTATGTTTTGTCATATTTGTTCCTGAAGGCCCTGAGTGCTATAAATGGTGTCCTCGAGAGAGTCCCGACTTAGTTGAGCATCTCCTTCTGGTAGGCTTTCAAAGGCATCAACCTCTACCAACTTGATGAATTCAGTCACCTCGGTTACTGGTTCTTAACCAATGTACTTCTTGCCTGCAGACATGGTGCAGGGCATCTCCTTTGATTGAAGTCTTATAACAATTCAAAAAGTGACACCAATATATTCTTTGAAACCAGCAGTTCTCAACTGGGATCCATTGAAGATTTTGTTGTTAAAATTTATGAACTATAAACTAGTAGGTTTCTACAATGCACAAAATGTTATGAACATTTTTTTTATACAATTCCTATTAATATTTAATCCTAAAAATATAATAGGATTGTTTGAATATCGAACAGTTATGAGGGTCCACTAGAGTAAAATAAGAACCAAAAGGGGTCCATAGAGAACCACTGTCCTAGACCAAAGTTCAGCTCAGTGTCTTGGCAATATCCTTGTCCCGAACACCTCTGCCAGCTTTTATGTACGATTGACACCTATTTTTGTTAGATGAGGAAAATAATTGTTTTTAATTCATCATTTGCAGTAGTTTCTCTTCTATATGTTCTTATACCAGTTTCAGTTTTCAGAATCTTAGACGTTTTATTAGTGAGACTAAACAACATTGTCATTTAATGTCCATATCTCATGTTGGTAGGGGTTGGTCAGTTTGACAGAATCCAATGGGTCCAAGGACTGCCTCATGTTTAGTGTCTGGTTTGGCATGGTTTTCTATGGCTGGATGCCCTTCCTAATGCCAACCACTTTACAGCACATACAGGGTGGGTTTCTTGTTCATACTCCAACACTAAGGAGGTTGCCATACAACTTGCAGTTTTTATGCTAGGGGGATGAGAGGTGGGGGTAAAGCAGGTTCTTGTAAGGGGGTTGCATGGCTATTCACACTTAGAAGAGAGAGAGACTGATTAGTGGGAACTACAAAGCGATAATGAACATAAGGTGTCCAGATGGCGCCTCAAGATATGAGTAGAAGTGGGAGAGGTGCGTGTGTAAGATTTATGAGGAGCAGGAGATGGTGGAGTGGGGGGGGGAAGACAGGCAACAACTGTAAAGACCGGGTACGATTGAAAAGCGGGTGACCAATAAGGGATGAGTTGGAGAAGGGAGCAGGAAGGAAATGACCAATTTTAAAATATTGAAGGCAAGTAAAATAAGAACTAGTTGTTAGAGATTGAACTGCTCATGTGGAGAGTCATCATCACCTGGTGAAGTTTGCTTGGACAATGTGGTGTGGTGATGAAAACCCCTATCGAGACCCCTGTTTGTGGATAGGGGAATGACCTGTAGATATATATAGGTTAACTGCAAATTCTCAATAAGCAGACCTGGACAACATTGTGGATTGTCCTTTGGCAGAGCATAGCACCTGTCTTCCACCCTGCCAGGGTCACAGTGAAATCCTGAAACCCTGAAAAGAGCAGAAATGCCACCATCAATGGAAAGCATGATGGGAGTCGGAAATGAAATGCAAAGCATAAAAAATACTTTGTCCTTTCTTCCCACTTCACAGAACAAATAACACTTTTATGGATCCTGGTCTGGGAAACCCATCAGCTTTTACTGGGCACTTCAGTCATCTATAGGATCTGCTACTGTAGACAAGGTCGAAAGACTGTACGAGTACTTGGGACTGAAGTGTCAGGTTGTTCATTTATAACTGATGTACAAAAATGTACCACTCCTGTTTAAAATTATGGAACATCAGTCAGAGTGCATGACTCACCTGCCAGGCTAATCATTATAGCTGATGTGTGTTTGTGTGGAATCACCCTCCCCTCGAGAATTATTTCAAATTAAGCATAGATTCTCATTCTTTAAATCCTGTGATGTTTCATTGAAATATTTAGAACAGTTGATATAAATCAAATCACTTTTGCATGAAGGATACGTTTTCAACTGTGATGCACAGTAGACACCTGAGATTCACCTGTCAGGTGGGTCAGATTTAGTATAAATTTTCAGTTTGGTATGTGAGTTAAGTCATTTGAAGGAAGCTTATTTTACTGAACACTATACTTCCATTGTCATTGAGATATATATATATCATCATCATCATCATCATTTAACGTCCGCTTTCCATGCTACCATGGGTTGGACGATTTGACTGGGGACTGGCAAACCAGATGGTTCCACCAGACTCCAATCTGATCTGGCAGACTTTCTACAGCTGGATGTCCTTCCTAACGCCAACCACTCCAAGAGTGTAGTGGGTGCTTTTTCCCTGCCACTGGCACGATATATGTGTGTGTGTGCAGGAGTGGCTGTGTTGTAAGTAGCTTGCTTACCAACCACATGATTCCGGGTTCAGTCCCACTGTGTGGCACCTTGGGCAAGTGTCTTCTACTATAGCCTTGGACCGACCAAAGCCCTGTGAGTGGATTTGGTAGATGGAAGCTCGAAGAAGCCC
>NC_068981.1:4028671-4035555 GCF_001194135.2 Octopus bimaculoides | reverse complement strand
TATATATATATATATATATATATATATATATATATATATATATTATATATATATGTATGTATGTATATGTTTGTGTGTCTGTGTTTGTCTCCCTACTATCGCTTGACAACTGATGTTGGTGTGTTTACGCCCCTGTAACTTAGCGGTTCGGCAAAAGAGACTGATAGAATAAGTACTAGGCTTACAAAGAATAAGTCCTGGGGTCGATTTGTTTTGACTAAAAGGTGGTGCTCCAGCATGACTGTAACAAATAGAAGAATAAAAGAATATATATTTATATATTGTGTGTGTGTCTAAGCATCTGTGTGCATGTCTGTGTGTCTGTCCCTCTTATATAAAAACACATTTCCTTTCTTGTTTTCTCATTTCTAGTTTATTACAGTAGTTACAGCTATCAAGCTTTGCTCTTAAAATGCCATGAAGTAATTTGTAATTTTGTTTGTTTGTTTTGTTTTATTACACAGGAAGGCCAATGGGTTGAGGCAGTCTGACTAGATTAGCAATTTCATGTTATGTCATTGCATATTTATCATACCTTTCCTAGTGTGTAATCATAGTTTTTTTAACATATGACAGCCAAGAAAGAAATGTGTGCAGCATGATCGGTAAAATTGTACTGATGTATTGTGGTTGTTTAGTCCCATATTGGCCTTGATCAAAGACATGCCACTTGTGGCCATCCAGTCTTTTTACGGGTGTCTAGGACTGTGTTAATGTTGTCATTTCTTCCTCCCAGATTGTAGATTGTGCTGCAAGTGAGATTTGGCTGCTGTTTCTAGTACGTTCAGCTACCGTCTGGTCTGTCAGTTTTAATAATTAACCTGGCAAAGGAGTCACAAGTACTTGTTATATCTCCGTTTTAAATATGTTTCTATAAAGGGTGAGGGTGGGATTTAATTTCGATCGGTCATAATAATCACTTGTGTGTCTCATACAACTTATGTGGCTGCATTACAGGTAATCAGCATAGCCTTCATAGTTATTCAGCCACTGCCCCCCACTCTCTCTCTCTATATATATATATATAAATGATAATATAAATAATATATGCATATGTGGGCACAGGAAGTCATGAAATGTGTACAACAAAAAAATACAAAGCATGAGTATGTGGAACATGAACTATTTTTTCGAACAACGAAAGACACAAATGGAAAACAAAACAAACAACATAAAGAACGACCCTTCATCTGTTGTTGGCTGTTTTTCTAGTCTTGTATTTCGGGCATTTAACAACAATATACGCTTTCAATAAAACAGTTGCTCCTGCAAAGCAAATTAAATAAAATAAAATCTGGGATTTTGCAGAAAACAAACAGGTAGGGCTGCTAAGCCTAAACGAGATTGTGGTGGTGAATGCATGAATCAAGCTAGGGAAGGAGACAAACAAGAACACGTCTTCCTTGTTCCGGAAAAAGGTTATTTTCATATTTAACAGTAGGCGACCAGGGTTGCCAGGTGTGCAAATAAGAATACTAGAGTTACAGAATGGAATAGATAAGATCCAGGCTACATATGTTTCATAGCGAGCGGAACCTCAGAAGTGGTAAATATCCAAGCGAGGTTTATACCATAGGCTACTTAGGCTAAGGATATCTTGATTAAATGAAAGTTTACAGTTTACATTGTCGCAAGGAGATACATGTTAACACGTGGAATATTCAATAGCTTGGATGTTTACCACTTCGGAGGTTCCGCTTGTGATGAAACCTATGTAGCCCGGATCTTACCTACTCCATTCTGTAACTCTTGTGTGTGTGTGTATAATAATAATAAAAGGGTAAAATTAATTAATTGATAATTTTATCAAGTAGTTCGGTATGTTGAAATAACCATTTTTGGTAAAATTATACAAATATTCTATAATTATAAACATAATTATAATCAGGGGTCAGCTAATTGCTTCACCACACACCGAATTTAGAAAAAGGAGTTAAAATGCCTTTTCTGCTACCATAAAAATCTCCCAGACAGCAACGTGCATGGTGAAGCAATTAGCTGACCCCTGATTATAATTATGTTCATAATTATAGAATATGCCTTTTATAGTATAGATATATATATATCCTTTATGATCTCGTGTGTATGTAATCATGAAAGTTACTTACAAGAGGGTATTTTTTCCCCTTTTCTTTTTATTTCAAATCTAGCTAATTCTTGCCAGGTACAACAATCTGTTTCTCAAGGACCCCAGACTGTTTTTCTCACTGATAAGAACTAGTCACAGCCAATTCTTTTCCTTGTTTCAGTCAATTAGACTGTGGCCATGCTGGGGTACTGCCACAAAGACATTTTAGTCAAATGGATCAACCCCAGTATGTATTTTTTTAAAGCCTTATTGTATTGGTCTTCTTTTGCTGAACTGCTAAGGTACTGGGATGTAAATATACCAACAGCGGTTCTCAAGCAGTACTGAGGGACAAACAGACACACGTGCGCACACACACACACACATATACGCACACACATATTCATGGAGGGTTTCTTTTAGTTTTCGTCTACCAAATCCATTCACAAGGCTTTGGTTGGCCCGGTGAGGCTACAGTAGAAGACTCTTGCCCAAGGTGCCACACAGTGGGACTGAACCCAGAACCATGTATCTGGGAAGCAGGCATCTTCCTACACAGCCACGCCTGTGAAGACTTCTTAAATGTGTTTCTACAATAGAAATGAAAATGATTGATTTTTGTTGTGTGAATCTCATCTATTCACCCCATATCAGTTTTACAAATATCTATTTATACACACATCAACATCATCGTCATCATTTAAATATTCGCTTTTTCATGCTTGCATGGGTTGGGTGGAATTTGTTTGAGCCAAATTTTCTATGGCAGGATGCCTTTCCTGTCGCCAACCCTCACCTGTTTCCATGCAGGGTAATAGTTTCTCCATGGCCAGACAGGTTTTTTTGACAGAATATTGGAAAGGAATGACACTGCTTGTATGACAGTGACACTCATTTACAATTATCACACAGTCTGTATGGGGACACACCACACACGTACACACGTGCGTGCACGCACATGTGTGTATGCACAAACACACGTATACACGCACGCATATATTCACTCGTATATACTCACACATGCACATACACAAACTATCGCAATGTCTATACGGGGATACGCCACACACATACACCACATACATATGCATACACTCATGCATATGCATGCATACACACACATTCACACGTACACACGCATATGCACACATACACACATGCATATGCATACATGTACACACTACATGTATGCACACACGCGCACGCATACAAGAAGACACTTGCCTAAGGTGCCAAGCAGTAATGCAGATTAATAATGACTAAGTTTTTTTTTTTTTTTTTTCACTCAATTCATTATTTTCCAATTTAATTGAAACAAAAGCAGTGTGTCTCAACTGAAATATGGTAACAAAAGAGTTACGTTTGATGGATATTTGTCCTCATCTTGTTTGTTGTTACAAATAAAATATCCGTCAAATGTAAATAATGTACATAATTCCTCATCTCTTGAATATGGAACTTCAAAAGAGCTAACCAGTTCATCTGCCTCCATTCCAATTAATTCTGGAAACGATCGTTTCCTTCTCGAACCATGCCAGGCTCACAAAGGCCAGATTCCCAGTTTCAGCATCATCATCCAGTGTTTTAAATCTGGCTTTTGTCCCCATTAATGGAGATAGCCGGATCTACTTCAATGCCATAGCAACCAAGGTAGACAGGTGCAGCCCACCCCAACCTTTGGGCTGGCTGGTGCCCATTCTCCTTTGCTATCATGAGGCTTTTTTGGAGCTGGATTCTCTACGGGGAGCATGCCCTTGCTTACCCCAACCTCAGTTTCTAGACATGAATGGTCCCATGACCAAGGCCTCTACCATGATTTTTAAGAAATGTGGTGGAGAACTAGCTCAGGAAGGCAGGGATGCTACTCCCTGAGACCCTTTTCGGAGCTCCCTACCTTGAGTGATGTGGATGGGATACTGGTCCGTCGCAGGATTATGCATTTTCGCCAGCTGAGTGGACTGGAGCAACGTGAAATGAAGTGTTTTGCTCAAGAACACATGTTGCCTGGTCTAGGAATTGAAACCACAATATTACGATCACGCCCAAACCACTAAGCCACGCACCTCCACATTCATACCGCCTTTGACATTACTAAGCTGATATTTGGAACATAAACATGTAATTAGAAAAATTCTATTTGTAAATCTCACAACGAGAGATATTCAGCAACCATACTTTGGAGTAAAGCTTGTTTGGCAACATAACATGGCAGTCCTGGTTTAGGGCGAATGTTTCTGTAATTTAGCCCCAGGAGACATCGTCTCCAGCTGGCTATATGACATGATCTGTGTCCTTATATTTTGGAATAAAGGAATCTAGCACCCCCACTCAGCTCAAAACAATATGTATCGCGATTTCTGGGTTATTTCCCTTCATCAGCACAGAATAATGTCTCCAGGGGCTAAATTATAGCAACATTCGTCCTGAACCAGGACTGCCATGTTACGTTGGCAAATAATGTTTACTACAAACATGAAATGTTGATAGGTTTTAATTAAGATCACATTAAAACTGAAAGTCGGAGTCGGTTTCAGGTGGTTTGCTATGAAAAGGCTTAACATGTCCTATTTGATTACACAAACAGGTGGTGGTGTATTCTTTTTTTTTAAAAAAAGAAAGTTTTCTATTTTTCCACACAATACAGTCCTGTGGTTTCTAGATATCCTCCCTCCCTTTAGGTCTCTTTCTCTCTCCTCATACCTCCCTCTAGGTCTATCTCTTTCTCCCCTCTCCTTTCTTAAATTGTTTGCTGTTACAAAAGTTCTCATCAGCTTCTGTAATCTCTGTATTACTATTCCACCAATCCCAACATTAGAAATAAAGAGGACCCTCCCCCACCCCATTATGATTTAAGATAAAGCACTCAATTTGACCGCCACACCCACCCACTTTCAGTGTTAAAGGGCTTTCACACCCATTTCCATTCCCCCATAAAAATTTCTGAAGTTTTTTTTTTTTTCATTTTTGCAATGGCTTCAAAGTACAAGGGTCAAGATTACTATCTGACATGTACATGAACTGGTGAGATCTGGGGTCACCTTGCAGGTACATGGAGCTGTTTTTAAAATCTTTTTCCCCTTTTCACTCGATTGCATCAATCGTTGCCAGTGCCCCTGGACTGGTTCTTGTGCGGGTGGCACATGAGATGCACCATTTTGAGCGTGGCCGTTGCCAGTACCGCCTGACTGGCTCCTGTAGGATTTTCGAGCGAGATCGTTGCCAGTGCCCCTGGACTGGCTTGTGCGGGTGGCACATAAAAGACACCATTTCGAGCGTGGCCGTTTTCGTGCGGGTGACACGTAAAAGCACCCACTACACTCTCTGAGTGGTTGGCGTTAGGAAGGGCATCCAGCTGTAGAAACTCTGCCAAATCAGACTGGAGCCTGGTGTTGCCATCCGGTTTCACCAGTCCTCAGTCAAATCGTCCAACCCATGCTAGCATGGAAAGCGGACGTTAAACGATGATGATGATGATGATGATCCCTTCTTCAGAAACCTTGTCTCGTTCTAAATATGTTAACATTATACTTACAACTGCTCAAACATGCAGTATCTAATGGCTCATCATTGTTTTAACATCCACTTTTCCATGCTTGCATGGGTTGGGCAGAATTTGTTGAAACAGATTTTCTATGACTGGATGCCCTTCCTGTTACCAACCCTGGCCTGTTTGCAAGTAAAGTAATATTTCCTCATGGCTAGACATGTTCTTACAGAATATTGGAAAAGAATTTATATTCTCATTCTTATACCCTGAGAGTATACCCAGGCACACTGCCACCATCTCTCTCACTCTCATTCTCTTCCACTCTTGATTTCTCTCTCTGTCTCTTTCTCTCTCTCTCTCTCTCTTTCTCTTTCTCTCTCTCTCTCTCTTTCTCTTTCTCTTTCTCTCTTTTTCTTTCTCTCTCTCTCTCTATCTCTCTCTATCTCTCTCTCTCTCTCTCTCTCTCTCTCTCTCTCTCTCTCTCTCTCTCTCTCTCTCTCTCTCTCTCTCTCTCTCTCTCTCTCTCTCTCTCTCTCTCTCTCTCTCTCTCTCACCATGTATGTCCTCTAGAGCAAGGCACCTGCTTCTGTCCCTTTATCATACTCTGGTCTCTCATCACCTGGCACAAAGCCACCACCACCACCACCATTACTCCCCATCTCAAAGGATCTTTATCTTGCAAGTTACTTGGTGACCTCGTCTGAACTGATTTTGCAAGGTTTCTATGGCTGGCTGCCCTTCCTGATGCCAAACACTCCAAGAGTGTAGTGGGTGTTTTTTACATGCCACCAGCACGGGTGCTGATGACCCAACACCAGCATCAGCCACATCTAAGGTCTCACTTGGCTTGGCAGATCTACACAAGTACAGTATATCACCAAGGGTCTCAGTCACCTGTCACTGCCTCCATGAGGCCCAACACTCAAACGGTGCTTTTTGCGTTCCACTGGCTCAAAGTTAATTGAAACAAAAGCAATGAATTTCAGTAGAAATATGGTAGCAGTATAGCAATGCACTGCTACAATATATCAGATGAGGCTGTATTTTAATGCAAATACGAGAGTCCTGCAATGGTTGCTTTTTATGCTAGAACTAAGACAACTAAAAGTAAATTTCAAACTGGCCTGGAAATCGTGTTTTATTCATATAGTTTTTAATCTGCAACCATGTTGGGGCATTACTTCAAAAGGTTTTTTTAGTTGAGGAAATTGACCCTAGACTTTTTTTTTAAATTTTGGTACTTGTTCCATCAGTTTCTTCTTTGCCAAATTCCTCAGTTCCTTCTTCTTGGCTATTTTGTTCTTGAGTTACGTGTGTGTGTGTCCACAA
>NC_068981.1:4024839-4028395 GCF_001194135.2 Octopus bimaculoides | reverse complement strand
TTTTTTTTTTTTTTTTTTTTTTTTTTCTTTTGTATGAAATTTCTTTGGTGGATGACTCGGCAAAAGCACACCATCTTTAAATGTGTGTTGTGGTTTACAGCCATTATACTTCATTCGATCAATTTTAAATGTATATCGCATTAATTTCTCTATGACACCATATTTTCGCTGTTTCCTTTATTTGATTTGTGAGTTTTGATTAATTCCCACACCCCACCCTTCTTCACTTTGTAGTGATTGACAATTATCTGATTAAACGAGAGTTAATTAGTTACTGCTTATCCACCATCATCCATCCAAATACTTTAAATAACTACTCCTGAGGGTCAAAAAGCTTTTTTTTTCTCACAACCTCCCTGATTGCCTTAAGTAATATCAATGTAAATTATGCCAAGCCCATAGCTTAATTGAGACAGTATGTTCTCTCTCGTTTATTCATTCTGCTGAAATAATTGCTCACAAAAACAAATTAAAAATTTCGTTTCTCTCACGCAATGTACTTATTTCTAATCATGATTCTCATGTGGAAAACACAAAAGGGATGTATGTACACCATAACATAATCTACATAAAAGCAAGATAGACGAACCTCATCATGAAATATATTTTATCTTTTATCTGTTTAATGACATAAAAAATAATCAAAGCTGCACGATGACTCAACCAACATATATTAGAGATAGACGAGAATCATATTACTGTTTAATGACTTAGGAAGCGAAATATCTCAGAATGACGAGGAGAGGATTACCAACGAGTGTCTTGTACAACCTGTCTTTGGCAATTTGATCTCTTCCACCTTTTGCTGCAGTTTTAGAAAGGCAATTTTCATGGTATTCTGACAATTACACAAGTCGTTTTTATATTGCCCTCTTCTATTGAGATTTTTTCTTATTTTCATCAAAAATATTCCTCAATATATTTATTTTCACTTTTCCCCCCCAAAAGATCTTGCATCTAATAACCATCACAATGTATTTTATTTATTTATCTTAGTCTAAAGCCAATTTAAATTCTAGTTGGACAAATGAATCAAGCATTTTTAGACATCAAACTAATTCAGTTTGGTCGTCATCCCATTAGACAAAGTCTTGGAAATATTTATAAACATGGAAAATACATAAAATTAGAAGCTGTTGAGGGTGTAATAATAAAAAAAAGGACCTCATCAGCATAAGTATATGTGGCTGAGGAATCATTGATATTATAAGGGACAAAGAGAAATAAGGGGTTTGAGGAATATTGAGACAACAGGTTTGGATTTTGATGGTTTGGCATCCAAAGCAATTGATGTAGTTGATAGGGCTTTAAGATGGGGTTTTAAGGGTAGGGGTGGGGTACAGATACACAAGGTCCCTGAAGTGATTTTCAGGCTATGTATTTTATGGTGGATGAAAGGAAGGGATAGAGGTCCTATGCGATTTAAGAGATTGGTTTTAATCCTCTCCAAATACTGATTGATCCCATCAATTTCAAAGCCTATCCATCATCAAGATCAAAATGCAGCAAGTCATTTAAACTGTAAACCAGTTGCTTCCAAACCAGTTGTTCTCTTTTTCAGGCTGCCATCCCCTTGGCGTTTATATGCCAAATTTGCTGCAGGACAGTCTCCAAGGAAAGCTCCCTACATGATGTCACTTAACCCTGTGCCTACGCTATATTCTGACAGCAATTCCTGCAATGGCACTGGTATAGCAAGCTGTATTGGTTTAAGTTGATGACTTTCCCCACTTCGATGAACAGTAATGATATGAAGAGAGGGATTTGCATGCATGATCAACTGCTGTCTTCTTTAAATATGGCCCAAGTCAACACACATCAAGAGGAAATGTATGATGAACTTTGACCAATGAAGACACTAAATCTTTTCTACTCTAAGCACAAGGCCTGAAATTTTGGGGGAGGAGGCTAGTTGATTAGATTGACCCCAGTATGCAACTGGTACTTAATTTATTGACCCGGAAAGAATGAAAGGTGAAGTTGACCTCGGCTGAATTTGAACTCAGAATGTAAGGACAGACGAAATACCGCTAAGCATTTCGCCCCAGCCTGCTAACGTTTCTGCCAGCTCGCCGCCTTAATGAAGACCATAATTAATATAGTATATGGCAATGGTTATCATCTATGATTTCTATGATTTCAAGCCCCTATGAAAGGGGTTGAACAAAATTTTATGTTGTTCCTCAGAACAGATTGCAATTCTGAGATTCCGTACACCATTTCAATCTTGGTGTTTTGGGCATATTGTCATACCTGAAATTCTTCAATTTTTGCTCATTATATTGAAATGAAATATTTTCAATTTCACAGAATTCCTGCATTACAGATGCAGAAAATACATCTTTAGATACAGCCTCCAGCCATAGAAGCTGTCGTATTAGATTGGAGTCTGGTGCAGCTTGCCACCTCTGGTCAAATCGTCCAACCCATGCCAACATGGACAACAGACTTACTATCTTCCAAGCCTAATTCATATTTCCTTTGCTTGCTATATCCACTCTGGTGGTGTTTGTAAATATTTCCCCCCACATATTTGAGGGTATCTTTTTTATCATAACAAGCAGTTACTATAGTGCAATGTTGGAAGTGATTCTAAATGTATTAATGTCTTTGAATTCCAAGAATGCTACAAATTGCTTGATTTTTAGCCAGAGAAATATTAAATGTTCTCTTGTATGATGGTGTCACTACAGAAATACATTCATTCATTAGGAGAGTTAATTTTTAACATTTTGGCTGAAATGTGTTTCCAGTGTTGTTCCATAGTGAACAATATAATTAGTGTATTTAAGGTGGTCAGCTGGTCACATTGGTAGCACATCAAGCAAAAGGCTTAGCATTTCATCCGTCTTTATGTTCTGAGTTTAAATTCCACCAAGATCAATTTTGCTTGTCGTCCTTTCATGGTCAAATAAGTACCAGTTGAGCACTGAGGTTGACATACTTAACTTGTCCCCACCCCTGAAATTGTTGGCCTTGGGCCAAAATTTGAAACCAATATAATAATTAGTGGGTTTGTTCTGAGAGGAATTTAAGACTTGAATCAGAAATATATGTATAGAATTTATTTATTTATTAACAAGCACCTTAGTCCATTTCAGTAGGTCCTGTGAAATTGAAATGGATTGAGGCCTCTCAAAGGCCACTTGTTGATAAATTTAAGTACTTATTTTGAATTATGGTGTTCCTGGTTCCATACTGGTATTATTCTATACATATATATATATCATCATCATCATCATCATCCAGTGTTTTAAATTTGGGTTTTGTCCCTGTTAATGGAGGTGGCCAGATCTACCTCAATGCCATAGCAACCGCCCTCACACCATCTTGCCATTTTGCCCTGTTTTGGACATCCTCCCTTCTGAAGCCAATCCTCCCGATCTCCTCCTCCACCTATCCCCCCCCACGTTTCCCTCAGTCTACCTTGCTTTCTCAGTCCATTTATCTCAAACTCAAGCACCCTCCTCAGAACATGTTCCTCATCCCTCCTCAACACATGCCCATACCACCGCATATGTGTGTGTGTGTGTGTGTGAAATAAACGTCAGAGATT
>NC_068981.1:4003105-4024553 GCF_001194135.2 Octopus bimaculoides | reverse complement strand
ATATATATATATATATATATATATATATATATATATAATGCAAGAGAGTTAGGGTTTGAGGATTCAACCCACTAAGGGATAGTATCTATCCAATATACTGCTTGGCGGGTCAACGGAATGCACTGTCTGCAAGTCAATGGATACCGCATATTCTCCATTTTCTTATTGCTGTATATATGTATATATTCATTCATTTGTTTTTCCATGCTAGTATGGATTACACAAATATATTATCAAGCTATAAATGCATGCACACACACACACACACACACACACACACACACACACACACACACAGAACTGGCAGCTTTCAATTTCCATTTACTGATTCCACTCACACAGCTTTGGTCAGCTTAGGCTATAGTAGAAGACACTTGTCCAAGGTGCTGCACAGTGGGGCCGAACCTCAAACCACATGGTTGGGAAGCAAGCTTCTTAACTATGCAGCCATACCTAACCTCCACCTAGCAGCATGTCTGCACAAACTTTCTGTAGTGATTATATTTTGGTTTTAAGCCAAAACGACATGGGCATATTGACCAGAGCCTGATTTTATCTTCATCAAGAATACTTGTTAAGTGGTCTCTGAATTAGTTGCATGACGAGGTGGTGGTGCTTTGACAAACATCAGCATTGCAGCACGAACGCATACAAATATGTATTTTATGTTGTAATGAAATGTTAATCTCTGTCAGATCATCAATACTATCTGCAACCGGAGTAAATTTGGTTCACTGTTCACTTTCTTGTGCCTTGAGAGTATGCTCTGGCACCTCACCAGCTTTATCGTCTTTCCAGCTACTCTCAACTCATCCTTATATAATGTAAGGTAGCCCCATGTCTCCTCTATAAGCAAGACATCTATGCTTGTCCTGCTGTCATACTTTAATCCAGTCGTTCCCGAAGTGGGCGGTATGGGGCCCTTGGGGGCAGTGGAAAGTTCCAAGGGAGCATTGAAGAAAAGTGGAGTGATAATGGGGTAGCTATTCATGTAAAAACAATAAAATAATGGGTACGAGTTTTATTTGTGAAATACAGTTGCTTTTTTGAATTTGCTTCAGAAAGAGGTCTATGTTTGTGATGGCTAGTTTGGGGGGGGGGGGCTAGGAATGTGGCCAGGGTGTCAAGGGGGGCAGCAGCCTGAAAAAGTTTGGGAACTGCTGCTTAACCTTTCAACACCCAGCAAAAAGCCACCTCTTTCTCATTCACCTTCATGCACCCCTCATTCACCTTCATGCCAAAGCAGACCTCACTGGCTGCTGGTACCACATAAGAAGTACTCAGTACACCCTTTAAAGTGGTTGGCATTAGGAGAGGCATCTAGTGATAGAAGCCATGCCAAAACAGACAAATGGAGCTTGACTCACTTCTGTGGCTTGCTAGATCCTGACAAACCATCAAACCCATTGCCAGCATGGAAAATGGAGATTGAGTGATGACTATTATTATTATTATTATTATTATATGGCTGTGAGCTGGACTAAATACTTAGTGGTATTTCACCTGTCGCTATGTTCTGAGTTTAAATTCCACCGAGGTCAACTTTGCCTTTCATCCTTTCAGGGGGTCGATTAAATAAATACCAGTTGAACACTAGGGTTGATGTAATCAACTTGTCCCCCACTTCTCCCAAGCTGCCCTTGTGGCAAAAGTTTGAAATGATAATTATTATTATTCTCCTCCTCCTCGTCTTTCTGTAGTGCTAGGACTATAAAAAATATTTCAATGAAGTTTAACCTTTTCATTTTCAAAACTTTTTAGTTGTAAGTTTTGATAAATGTTTTAGATTTTATTGAGAGAGGGAAAAAATGAAAATTTTGGAAATTGTTTTCATAAGTGTTTTTCCTTCATTTTTATATGTTGGAATAACCTGTGTTTCTGGAAACTAAATTTGGTCTGAAGATTTCAACAGGAAGTTTGAGGGTTTCATTTTCCAGTTGCTACTTTGTCACCATCATCCACTTTTTCCTTGTTTGCATGCGTTGGATGGAATCTGTTGAGGCAGATTATCCGTGGCTTGATAATGCCCTTCCTGTCACTAATCCTCACCTGCTTCCAAGCAAGGTAACATTTCTTCATGACCAGACATATGTTTCTTCAAAGACTGGAAATGAACAACCCCACTTGTATGATGGTGATGTTTGTTTACAACCATTACATGATGTCAACACACATAGACCGTCTTTCTCCATTTAACAAAACCTTTTTCAAAGCTTTTGCCAGCCTGTAGCTATAGAAGACACCAGCCCAAGATGCCACACAGTGGGATTGACCAAGCTCCTCAACCATGCAGTTATATGTGCACTAAAAATCATCATCATCATTTAACGTCCGCTTTCCATGCTGGCATGGGTTGGACGATTTGACTGAGGACTGGTGAACCAGATGGCTGCACCAGACTCCAATCTGATCTGGCAAAGTTTCTACAGCTGGACGCCCTTCCTAATGCCAACCACTCCTGAGAGTGTAGTGGGTACTTTTTACGTGCCACCGGCATGAGGGCCAGTCCGGAAAATTAAGGCAAATTTAGTAATTCTTTTGTTTTTCCTTTAGTAAGGACTCTACCTGAACAAATTCGTATATCACGATTTCAAATACTGAAATCTTGAAGTTGAACGAAGATATGTTCTTTCTTTCTTTTTTTAATCTATTGGTAATATAGAATTTGAAATTAATACTCTTCTACTTATTACTATTTTCACAGGTTTAATCTCCATCTTCTGCATTTTTTTTTTTTTTGTAAATTAAAAATTGTGTTAAATTATTTTAAGAATTTTTATTCAAAACTTTGCTTCTAACTTAAATTTCTATTGGTAATTCAAAATGCTGTTTACTGAAAATAATTTTTTTTTTATTTGTTTCCAGGAATGCATTCTCAGTGGCATGTTGTCAGTAGTTGGCAAACGAGTTCTTCACATGGATCGGAATAAATACTATGGAGGGGAGAGTGCATCCATGACACCATTAGAAGAAGTGAGTTTTCTTTTATATCTCTTTGAATATTTCAGAATCGCATTTAACTTAAAATATTTTCTAATTTAATTAATTAATTAATATATATACTTGGTGCAATTTGGTATTTCCTTAGCTTTTAAATATCAAAGTCAAACAGTTTAATGGTTGTGTCTTGAATAAAAATCAAGACCTTTTATGGCAGTGAAAATATGATTTAAAATTATATCTGTTAATCCCTTTTCTCTGCCTTCTATTTGTAGGAGGGGTGTGTGGGGCAGAGTCCTTGAACACCCCTTTAATAGGGTCCTCTCAGAAGCAATTGTTATTACACTTCCCAGGTCTGACCAGCTAGGTATCACGATTATGAATATTGAGAACATCTGTGTGTGTGTGTTTGATTTTAATGTCTGCTTTTCCTCACTAGCATGGGTTGGACAGGTCCTTATTTGAGGCCAGATTTTACAACTGAACACTCTTTCTTATCACCAACCCTTACATGTTTCTCAAGTAAGGGATGTTTTTATTCCACAGGTGTGCCAAGCAGGTAATCATAATGTCAACAAAGGTTGTAAACCTGTGACAGTTTTACTGAAGTGCTGACAAGTGAAGCCATAGGGATGTCAGCATTTGCACAGATTCACACATGTGCACATGCATACATAAATACATTCACACATAGAAATATGACATGGTTCCTACAGTTTCTGTGTCCCAAATGTGCCCATTAGGCATTGGTGGGCCAGAGATATGCAGAAGAATTAAACCTGAAACTATGTGGTTGCAAAAGGAGACTTTTAGACAATTTGCCTGTATGTGGGTGCACATATATACATACACACACACACACAAAGATTTTTGTGATAAAATTTCTAATTATATCACCTAATGTCCACTTTTCCTAGAAATATATGCTAGGAAGGGCTTCCAGCTGTAGAAATTCTACCTCAAAAAATTCTGTCCAACCATATATATACAGGATGTAATTGGTAAATTGTCACCATTTACATATTTTTAATTTCACACATGCACAATGTTTTTGATTTTGTTGACTACATTGTATAGTAGGATCAGTTGGGCACTGTGTATGACAAAAACAGCACCATGATGCAATTCAATCTGCCAGAACTTTGGAAACATGCTGTACTGCTTGGCATTCACACCGGAAGCTTCAATACAGACATTTCAGAGTGTTTGGGTGTCAATCTGAGGACAGTGCAAAGGATTCGGAAAGAGGTGGTTGAGTTTAATAGTTTAATGGTGATTACAAAGGTACAGCAGCTCGAAAAACTCATTCTGACGTTCTGATAAGAAAAGAACTCCTGAATTTGTTGGTGAGATCCAGGCCATGATTGATGATGATCCCTCCAAGTCAATCAGGTCCATCACCAGGGATATGGAAGTGTCTGAGTTTCTTATCAGGCAGGTAGTGCGTAAAGACATTCAGTATTCCTCATACAAGATGAGAAAGGGCCAATTTTTATGCCATGCCATCAAGGACAAAAAACACTGCGCTACGAAGCTTTTGAACAAACTAAAGTGTCCCCACCAACCGAACATACTTTGGTTTTTCTCAGATGAGAAAAATTTCTCCCTGGATCAGATGGTGGACAATCAGAACAACCATTGGCTTGCCGTGTCCCCAAAACACACCGAGAGTGATAAAAATCAAACATCCAGTCAACATCATGGTGTTTGGAGTGATCGCTTGTGCCTCCTTTCATCTTCCCATACAGTCTCAGATTCAACACACAGGCCTATATCAAGTGCCCGAAGAAGGTAGTGCTGTTCTGGGTCAAGAGGGTGGCTGCTGGAAGACCTGTATCTGGCAACAGGACTCTGCACAATTTCTGCAACCACATCACCCCTAACATCTGGCCTCCTAACTCCCCAGATTGCAATCCCCCTGATTATTGTATGTGTGGCGCAATTGAGCGAAAGACCAACAAAACTCTTTGTAACACCAAAGATGAACTGAAGGCAAGGATTATGGCAGCATTCACCAACTTAAACAAGGAGACCATCAAAAAGAGTTGCAGGAGATTCTGAAGTTGTCTGGAGACCATGGTTGAAGCCAATGGCAATTTTATTGAATAAATTTACTCTTTAGTATTTCAAGATGTTTTTATGCAATTTTGGTAAATATATCTGTTAAAATGAAATGTCAGTGTTATTTTCATTATTGCGTAATTTAGACAATTTCTTCACCACACCCTGTATATATAATATATATATTCAGATGAATATGGTACCTAAGTTGAGGCACCAGAATTTAGTACGGTATTATCCATACAATTTCAAAATAAGGTGATTAAAATCAATGTAAGCAACAAGGATATCCAGAGGTAATGCAGTACGATCGTTTCAAGCGACTCCATTTAATTGAACAATGCAATCATCACATCAATTTAAAATGCAGAGCAATCCTCAGCTGCATAAAGACATAGAATTTAATTAAATTAAAACAGATGGACACATTAGTATAATTTTACCTAAAATCTCCAAGAAGGTAAGGAGATAGACAGAGAACATGCTGTCTTCATCTGTTTGAATTTAATTAAATTCTATGTCTTTATGCAGCTGAGGATTGCTCTGCATTTAAATTAATGTAATGATTGCATTGTTCAATTAAATGAAGTTGCTTGAAACGATTGTACTGCATTACCTCTGGATATCCTTGTTGTTTATTTCGATATATATAAGTGTACTCACACACAGTTTTTTTCGGTTTCTAGAAAATCTGTAAGCAGGGCATTTGTTGACCTAGGGCTATAGTAGAAGACACTTGCTTGAGGTGCCATGCAATGGGACTGAACCGCAAATCACATGGTTGAGATGCGAACTTATTAACCACACAGCCATACATATCTTAAATAAACTAAGATGAAATGAGTTGAGGGGAAATAACTCAAATAGGTCAATGGCATGAATTTGCATTATTAAGGAGAGATGTACTGAATAACCTGCACAAAATATTCTTAATTGAAATTTTCTCATAGTGGCTATTTTTACCAATTCTCAAGAAAAAAGAAAGATATAAATTAGTCTTAATTATAAAGAAACATTCAAGCGGGGTTGTTGCCAGTGCTGCTGGACTGGCTCCTGAGCAGGTGGCACATAAAAAAACACCATTTTGAGCGTGGTCATTGACAGTACTGCCTAACTGGCCTTCATGCCGGTGGCATGCAAAAAGCACCCACTACACTCTCGGAGTGGTTGGCGTTAGGAAGGGCATCCAGCTGTAGAAACTCCTCCAGATCAGATTGGAGCCTGGTGCAGCCTTCTGGCTCGCCAGTCCTCTGTCAAATCATCCAACCCATGCTAGCATGGAAAGTGGACGTTAAACGATGAACGATATACAAATGACTCTATCCAAAAATTACTTCCACTCTGTGGTTGGTGTTAGGAAGGGCATCCAGCTGTAGAAACCTTGCCAGATCAGATTGGAGCCTGGTGCAGTCTCCTAGCTTGCCAGTCCTCAGTCAACATAGAAAACAGACATTAAACGATAACTGTGATGATGATGTTTCTGTTTATGGCCGTATCACACAAACCACTGTTTCTCCTCCAGTAACTGAAGTTAAGCAATGTCCAACCTAGTTAGTGGGTGACCACTTAACAGGTGACCATTTGGGAAACCTACAGGCTGTTAGCAAATCCTTGGTTTAGGTGGTGTGATTGTGGTTGAGAACCTTTACTGCATGGTTCCTAGTTCAGTCCCAGTGTGTGACACCTTGGGCAAGTGTCCTCTACTATAGTCTTGGGCTGACCAAAACCTTGAGTGGATTTGGTAAATGGAAACTGAAAGAAGCTTTTTGTGTGTGTGTGTGTGTGTGTGTGTGTGTTTATGTCTCCTTGTCTTGACGTCACATAATAGTTGTAAACTCATTCATTTTCAAACTTCCCATGGAAAGATGTCTATACATGGGGGAAATATTATTTTCAAGCAAAATAAGTGAGAGGAAGAGTGTCTGACTGTAGAAAATCTGCCTCAACAAATTCTTTCATCCCTTGTCTGCATCTGAAGATCAAACTTGCTTTCTGCTAGAGGTTGTATTTTTGAGTGATTAATTCCAAAGTTCTTGAAATCACCTGCCCCTTATCTTTGAGAGTCACAAAACGTTGGTTGTTGGATTTTTGTTTTCTTTCTCTGGATATAAAGGAAAATTCAATTAAGAACATTTTACAGGTGGAATTCACCAGTCATGAAGGCATATACCTTGACACTTTAACATTTAACCCTTTGAGCCCATAACACCTGTTTACCGGTGGATGGTTTATTTTTCTCTATACCATAGCACCGTTCTACCGGTGGGGTGCATCAGGAAGCCAGGTATATAGTCAAATAAGGTTCAGGAGGTCAGAGCTGAAAGGGTTAAACCAGCCCTGATATTCTACCTGTTTTATATACAAACTGGCCGGATCTAATGTCTCTCACCTTCCTTGCAATGTCGTTCAAAAATGTGTATTACACCACATCCATTGAAATCTTTGAATTACAAGATAATACATAATCAATTCAAAACACTGTGAATAAATAAGCATTGCCCTTGACAGACCATTCAGCATGCTGAAAGGTTAAGGGTTAAAGTGTTGGGTTCACAACCATAAGTTCAGGGGTTTCGATTTCTGGACTAGGCAGCACATTGTCTTCATGCAAGGCTCATTTCACATTGTTTCTCAACTGAAAATGGGTCCCAGCCAAATGCTGGTGCAGCCCTCAATCCTTCCTGGTGTCACATCCTGGATTTTTGACCTGATCAGGGATGGGAGAGTTCAAAATGGTGTCTGTATCTTCTCACCCCTGCATTGACAAGATCCCCTTCGGTCAGGAATGGCCATGGGATTGCACCTAGAAAGTTCCCCTCCAAAGCACAAGTCTGAGCAAGGTTGTTTTATGGAAGACCAGCAGTCGGCCATGCATACCAGCCTCCTCTCT
Organism: Octopus bimaculoides; assembly: GCF_001194135.2. Classification (NCBI taxonomy): domain Eukaryota; kingdom Metazoa; phylum Mollusca; class Cephalopoda; order Octopoda; family Octopodidae; genus Octopus; species Octopus bimaculoides. The sequence continues at coordinate 4,016,662 of NC_068981.1, read as the reverse complement.
CCATGCCACTGATGTTATCCAAGGGAAAGGCAAAGGGGCCGATACAACTTAGCTCCAGGGACATCGCAACTCATTTCTACATTTGAGTGGTCTGGAGCAGTGTGGAATAAAGTGTCTTGCTCAAGAACACAACACCAGCCTGGTCTGGGGAATCGAACTCACTACCCCATGATTGTGAGCCTGACACTCTAACCACTGTGGCATGTGCCTTCACATCACTACTACATTAGCAAAAGCATAGTACACGTTACCATTCACTTAGCTATCCTTGCCATCCCCGCCCCATTCTGTCATCACTCCTTAAGTTGTATATCTTATCTGTGTAATTTTATAATCTACCAACTTTCTCTACCTGGTTGTCATACTCTGAAGATATTTCTGTGACCCAATTTTTTTTTTCTTCGTGTTTTTTTTTTCTTCTTTTTTTTACCTTTATCTCATTTGTTAATATTTATTGTAATTTTCCCACTTTTGCAGCTTTATTCGAAATTTGGCATGGGAACCCCACCGAGTGAATTTGGTAGAGGCAGAGATTGGAATGTGGATCTCATCCCTAAATTCCTCATGGCAAATGGTATGAAGACTCTTTTTAATTTCTATTTATACATTTTTAACTATCTACTTCTATTTTGTTTAGACTGTGGCTATGCTGGGGCACCACCTTGAAGGATTTTAGTTGAACAAATTGATTCCAGTACTCCTTTTTTTAAAAGCATTGTACTTTTTCTATCAGTCTCTTTTGCCGAGCTACCAAGTTACGGAGATGTAACTACACCAACACCAGTTGTCAAGCGGTGGTAGGGGACAACCTCAAAGACACACATACACACATATACATATGACGGGCTTCTTTCAGTTTCTATCTACCAAATCCATTCGGTCAACCCAAGGACACTTCCTCAAGGTGCCACAGACTTTTTGTTTTTTTTTACATATTATTAGTATTGCATTTATCAATCATTTTAAACTATTTTTAGGTTAAATTTCACATTTTGGGAAAGTTATTGCCGAGATCGATCTGAGTGGCATAAAACGTGTCATGATGCATCTAAACAATTTTGAGCTGAAGAAACAGAACAATAAAAGAATTCTATCCTGCAATCTACAGACACATCTGTCCAATCCCAGGCAAAACCAAAATCATCAATGTCCTCCTTCATAGCAAAATCCAAACCTGGACTCTAATCACATTCAAGCATCCATCGCAAATAGATGCAGCTTCTTTTGTTTTTAATCCTTTTGTCTCTTCTTTAAATCCTTTCCTTCAAACACTCGTACATTAAAATCGACAGGAGCAACCATCAGTTATATTAAAGTATTTTAAAGTTAAATAAATTTTCTACCCTTTTTAAAATAAAATTAACTATTTGCTTATTTTTGAGTTTTTTTTGTTTTTTTTTTGCATCTAGTTCAGTGCTTCTCAGCCACTACACTCTTGGAGTGGTTGGTGTTAGGAAGGGCATCCAGCTGTAGAAACTTTACCAGATCAGATTGAACCTGGTGCAGCCATCGGGTTTCACCAGTCCTCAGTTAAATCGTCCAACCCATGGAAGGCAGATATTAAACAATGATGATGATGTTGAATATTCATGTTCAATTCCGCTGAAACATGTTAAGAATGGAAATGTTTGCCAATAGTATCACAATAGTACTTTCCATAGTAGGCAGTTGTCACTCTTATTTCAATTTTAAAAATAAGATGGGCATTTATCTAAATTTACAGAATGCAAAACATCATCTTTTTAACCTCCATTTTTCCATGCTTGCACTTGTCAGATGGGGCAGGTTTTCTACAGCTGGATGCCCTTCTTGTCTCCAACCCTCATCTGTTTCCAAGCAAGGTAATGTTTCCCTTTGGCAAAACATGTTCTTCGTGGAAAACTGGAAGCAAACATCATTTGTATGACAGTGATACTCATTTACAGTTATCACATGATGTCAAGAGAAAGCAACACACACACACACACACACACACACACACACAATGATGGATTTCTTTTAGTTTCTGGCTACTGCATCTGCCCACAAAGCTTTGACCACCCTGGGGCTGTAGTAGAAGACCCTTGCCCAAGGTGCCAAGCAATGAGACTGAACCCAGAACCATGTGGTTGGGAAGCGAACTTCTCAGCTGCACAGCCACAACTGTGCAGAAAATTCGACTATTATACGACAAAGCAATTTTGATTGTAGTTTTATTAATGTTTGCTTTTTTTAAAGGTAGTTTTCCCAATACTTAATTAAATATTCTTTCTAATTTTTCCTTTAGGTCAGTTGGTGAAGATTTTAATAAAAACTGGTGTCACTAGATATTTAGAGTTCAAATCAGTTGAAGGTAGCTTTGTATATAAAGGTGGCAAGGTATATAAAGTGCCAGCCTCAGAAAGGGAAGCTTTAAGTTCAAGTGAGTATTGAGACTTTCTCTTGTTCTCTTGTAATTGTGCTAATCTGTTCAATATTTGCATTTTATAAAAACTTAAGTGGGTTCTACAGCTCTATATTTGAGAGATGAGGAATTATGTACATTATGTACATTTGACGGATACTAGTGAGAATTTACAAAAAAAAACAAGACGAAGACAGGTGTGTAAACAAATAAAAAGATGTATTAGTTTAATGCCCAGGAAGTGAGAAAGTCTTTTACGTTTCGAGCCTATGCTCTTCGACAGAAAGGAACACAGAAATAAGCAGAGAGAGAAAATAGGAAAGGTTTAATGGCTAGCGATCTATCATGGCGGAAGCCATTAGATTTATAAGCTCTAAAATTCACTCCATAATTGCCCATGGGCATATGGCGTAGTGGTTAAGAGTGCAGGCTACTAACCCCAAGATTCCGAGTTCGATTCCAGGCAGTGACCTGAATGATAATAATATCAAAAAAATACCTTAGGAATGAAAACCCAGGTTCGAAATTTCCCCAGGACACCTGATAAACGCTGGAGGATATATCAGCCGAAATGTGTTAACAACAAATAAGGTGAGGACAAATATCTGTCAAATGTAAATAATGTACTTAGGTGGGTTATTGACTAATTCTGATGAGACAATACTGAACTTCAGAGTTCTTTAATTACTTACTTGATATTGTATCTGGGTGCTATCATAGAACAATATCTGAGGAGCAGCAGAACCTTAAAATCACTCAATACAATCCGTAAAGGCAGATCCTTGTTGCATTGTATGGATATGAAAGCAGGACTCAAAGTAGTATTGAAGAGTAGTGAGGATCAGCTGGATTGACCCTTGAACAAATGAGTCAGGTCTCAGAAAGAGAACTCTTGGCAAATATCAGGAAGCAGAAGCTGCAGTATTTTGGGCGTATCATCAGGGCCCAAAACATTGACCCCAACATTGTTGAGGTTGAGTCAATGGGGAAATAAGGTAGAAGAGGCCAAGAAGAAAACACTGGAATGGACTAAAAGACTTGGTCAGTGGCAGGAATCATTTGGAGAGTGATGGTGTATGTGGTCATGGTCTCTGATTCTTAGCAATGAGGATGGGATTCCCCTCCTATCTGACCTATATTTTCTGCTGCTTCCAGTCTTTCCGAGCTGGTCTCTTTGCCGTTATGACGCTGTGTACTTCAGGGTTCTACCACTATGTCACCTTCCGTTTGGCTGGAGCTTTGCACCAGTCATACACTTGGTCTAATGCTTCAAATAGTATTTCTCTACATTTCTGGATGTTATATTAGTGTGTATATCATATATACAAATAAATGTATTTGTTTTTTTGTTTTTTTTTTCCAGCTCTGTTAGGATTGTTTGAAAAACGTCGCTTCCGTAGGTTTTTACAGTTTGTGCAGGATTTTGATGAAGATGATCCCTCAACCTGGTGCAATGTAAACCCTGAATCGACAACATCAGAGGAATTATATAAGAATTATAAATTGGACTGCGGCACTATAGACTTTACTGGACATGCTTTATCTCTCTATTTAAATGATAAGTAAGTAGAAATTTATTTCTTTATTTGTAAAACTAGCACCCTTTGAATTTTTATCATTTTTCTGGATATAACTTTCATCGTGAAGGACCCTTGGGCATTTTTTAATTACTGTATTTGATGGCATAAAAGATTCAAGGGCATATTAGGTGCACCCCAATTTCAACAGTACACATGCAGCAAAAATTGTTTTAGGGAAACTGCATCTGACTTCACCCTCCACCTGGATTCATCATCGTTGTTTAATGTCCACTTTCCATGCTGGCATGGGTTGGACGGTTTGACTGAGGGCTGGCAAGCCAGAAGACTGCACCAGGCTCCACTTCAATCTGGCAGAGTTTCTACAGCTGGATGCCCTTCCTAATGCCAACCACTCTGAGAGTGTAGTGGGTGCTTTTTACATTCCTGAACTAAAAAAATGAAATAGTTGCCAGTGCTGTCTGACTGGCTCCTGTGCCAGTGAAATGTAAGCCTTTGTGCTGGTGGCACATGAAAAAACACCCACTACACTCTCGGAGTGGTTGGTGTTAGGAAGGGTTTCCAGCTGTAGAAACCTTGCCAGATCAGATTGGAGCCTGGTGTGGTCTCCTGGCTTGCCAATCCTCAGTCAAACTGTCCAACCCATGCCAGCATGGAAAGCGGACGTTAAACGATGATGATGATGATTGTGCCAGCACTAATAACAACAATCATACAAATGTTGGCCTGACAGGATGAGAAAGGGTGTCTAATGGTGACTCAGTCTGTTCATATCTGACTTTGCTTTCGGTGAGTCGCCATGTTGGTAGACGGACAGACAGACTGAGTGAGTGAGTGTAAAGAAGATGGAAAGGCAATTGAGTGACATATGCAAAAGTTACCCTATCAAGCCATGACTGGCCCAAATATTTTGGCTGTTTGTAACCAAATTGACCAGATCTGATCTCTCATGCTCTCATTTTGTTTTTGTCTTTTTTTTTTTTTTAAGGAATGGGGTTCTGTTTTGTGATCAAATTTGACAATAATCTGAATGTGAAAGGGTTAAAAGCCAAAATCTTTACATTTATATTTAAATAAAACTCCTGTTTGTAATGGACAGTTTTCATTTTGTTTTTAAATTTATCACATGCATCTTTTTTTTATGTATATATCTTAATTTCTTCAATGTTTTTTTTTTTGTTTTTTCGTCTTTTAATTTAGTTACATGACTAGACCTGCTATTGACACCATCAAACGATGCAGACTTTACAGTGACTCTTTATCTCGTTTTGGAAGATCTCCTTATTTGTATCCCTTATATGGTCTTGGAGAGTTACCACAGGGATTTGCTCGGTCAGTTTCTTTCTTACACTCTTCAGCATTCACATTAACTTTTGTATTCATCCTTGTCAGCGTCATCTTTTTAGCATCCACTTTTCTGTGCTGGCATGGGTCATATGGAGTTCTTTTTTTTTTGTTTATTTTTTTGAGGTTGGATGTCCTCCCTGTTTCCAAATAAGGTAATATTTCTCATTGCCAGACATGTTTTCCATGGAAAACTGGAAACCAACCTCATCGCTTGTATGACGGTGATGCTTGTTTACAACCATTATGTGGTGTCAAGATGAGATGCTCATACATACATGCATAAAGAAATCATCATCATCATCATGCATCTGTTTTCCATGCTGTCATGGGTTGGACAGTTTGACTAGAACTGGCAAGGCCAGGTGTCACACCAAGCTCCATTTATCTGTTTTGGCATGGTTTTTACAGCTGGTTGCCCTTCCTAATGACCACTGCTCCGAGTGTGGACTGGGCACTTTTTATGTGGCACCAGTACCAGTGCTTTTTAATGTGACACAATCACCAGTGTTACATCATCATCATCATTGTATAATGTCCGCTTTCCATGCTGGCATGGGTTGGACGGTTTGACTGAGGTCTGGAGGGCCAGCGGCTGTACCAGGCTCCAATCTGATCTGGCAAGGTTTCTACAGCTGGATGCCCTTCCCAACACCAACCACTCCAAGAGTATACTGGGTGCTTTTTTATGTGCCAACGGCATGGGAGCCAGTCAGTGGGTACTGGCATTGGCCATGTTCGGATGGTGCTTTTTACATGCCACTGGCACAGGAGCCAGTCGGATGGTGCTTTTTACATATGTATGTATACATATATATATATATATATATATATATATATGTGTGTGTGTGTATGTATATATATATATTTGCAAAACAAATATATATATATATATATATATATATATGACAAGCTTCATTTAGTTTCTATTTATCAAATCCACTCATGTCAGCCAGGAACTATAGTAAAAAGAATTGTCTTTCTTGATTATTTTCCCAGACTAAGTGCAATTTATGGTGGAACTTACATGTTGGACAAACCAGTCGATGAACTGATCTTTGAAGAAGGTAAAGCTGTAGGAGTGAAATCGCAAGGACAGGTAGCTAATTGTAAAATGATCATCTGTGATCCGTCTTATGCTCCAGAGAAGTGTAAAAAGCAAGGACAGGTGAGTTTTCTTTTCTTTCATTTTACTTCATCATATAATAATAGTAATTTGTTATATTTAGGGATGGTCATCTGTTTTTGCTGATTAACCACATGCACTAATTACTTGGTCTTCACTTCAGATTTAATTATTCTTGTTTTAGTGTTGGTTGTCTGAAACCTTTCATTGCACACCCTGTGACCGCTTCAGCAACTCTCCATCCCGTGTGTCTGCTCCTGTTCTGTTTAGTACATTCTGAGAAAGACAAAATGGACTGAAACAGAACAGGAGGAGACACATGGAATGGAGAGTTGCTGAAGAGGTCACAGGATGTGTGATGAAAGACTTCAGACAAAGGACACTAAAACAATAATAATAATAATAATAATAATAATAAAGGTGAAGTGACAAAGAAGTGGGTGTGGTTAATTGACAAAAAGGATGACCATCACCAAATATGACAGTATGTTTCAACACAAGATTTCACATCAGGAGTCTTGCAAAACAAATACATGATAGTAATTTGTCTATAATTTTTTAAACATCCATTGTCACCTTCATCCTCTTTTCCATGCTTGCATGGGTCACAAGGGATTTGTTGAGGCAGGTTTTCTGTGGCTGGATGCCCTTTATGTCACCAACCTTCACCTGTTTCCATACGACGGATATTATCCAGACATGTTTTTCACAAAAGGCTGGGAATGTACAAAATCACTTGTGCGATAGTAACACTTGTTTACAACCACTGCATGATATCAAGACAAGGGTACACACTGGTTGTCTCCAGCAGGGCTGTGGAACAAGCACGCACATGCACACATATGTATATGATAGGCTTCTTTCAGTTTCCATCTACCAAATCCACTCACAAGGCTTCGGTCAGCTATAGTAAACACTTTCCCCTATGTCCCTATAAATTAGCAGCTAGGCAAGAAGAGACCGATGAAGTGCCAGACTTAATACATATTAGGGGCCACGAAGCCAGCAATTTCAGTGGGGGTGGGCTAAGTTGATTACATCAACCCTGGTGCTCAACTCGTACTTATTTTATTGATCCCCAAAAGGATGCAAGACTTTAGCGGAATTTCAACTCAGAATATAAAACCAAAAGAGATGCTGTTGACCATTTTGTTTAGTGTACTAACAATTCTGCCAGCTCACTGCTTCAATAATAATAATAATGATAATAATAACAATAACAAGAGCACTCAGAGCACAAACCTCCCAAGGCAACACCAACGTCCTCTCTACGATTGGCCAGAGATGATTTTTAGAATGAGAATTTCTGAAATAAACTCGACTGCTCTCACAAACGGGAATACTAAAAATGAACCCGACCGCTCTCAAAAATTAAGAAAAAAAAAACGGAAAATAATCCAGAATCCTTGTTCAGTACCTGATCGATTCCAAAGGTAGTCATGGAATGTGAAGGTAGCTGTAGAAAATTTAGTAACAGTTATAAATAGTTTATCCTTATCCAAGTCAAAGTTAACAAATTCACCATTCAAAATAGTTAACAGCCTAAAGGGAGACAATTGAGACACTTAAAAGTTAACGTAAGATCGTAATCATGTAAAGTAAAGTAATCGTCATCATCAGGATTAAAGAGAAATTGTTTCTCTTTTTTTAATGTTTTAGTTGAGACTGTCACATATTTTAGAATTATTGAAACAGAATTTCATGCTGGTACCATATAAAGAGTACTTGTGACGGTGCTACATAAAAAGCACCAGTGCTTGTGCCACATAAAAGGCGTTAGGAAGGGCATCCAGCCATAGAAACCAAAACAGACAAATGGAGCCTGGTGTAGATCTATAGCTTGCCAACTCCTATCAAGTTGTCCAACCCATGCCAGCATGGAAAACGGATGTTAAATGATGATGGTGATGATGACGAATTAAGAGAGGGACGGACTATATGTATCCCTGTTTGTTTATATATTACAATGTTGTCTTGTTTTTCTCTTGTCTAGGTTGTCCGAGCAATCTGCATTCTTGATCATTGTATTCCTGATACAGACAATAGTTTATCATGTCAGATAATCATTCCACAATCCCAGGTGAACAGGCAAAATGGTAAATATCTGTGTTTCACACACCCACACTTTGATTTTTCTTTGTTATTGTTTTGGGGGGGTCATATTATGCCAATTTAATAACACATTCACTGGTTCAGTATCAGTACAGTCTCAGTTCAGTGTAATGATCCTCCCAAGTTTTGTTTCAACTCACATCAAGAATCTTACAAACTAAATACAAAATTCATTGTTGTTGTTGTTGTTGAATCTTTGTTCCCAATGAAAATAATGGAACAAACAAATCTGTATTTTTTTCTTTTCTGTAAGCTATTGAAGCACCATATACGATGTAAATAACAACACAAATTAAAGCCTCAAACACCAGTTTAATAATGTTGCCGTATTAGCTTCTTTATTTCATTTAAAATCAATACAAAAGCTATGTATTTCAATTGAAACAAAACAGTTAAATATACAATAATCCCTCAACTATCGCAATGGTTGAAATTCCATGAAGTAGAAACAGTACTGTATATTTTTTCTTATTATTTTTACAATTTATATATATTTATTTTATTACAAATGCCAAACAACACCACACATTCGCCTCCCGAGTTTCATTTTCCATTCAGTATGTGTGATTCTTTGTTTACTCATCTACAATATACTCTTTTCCTTGTCTCAGTCATTTGACTGCGGCCATGCTGGAGCAGCGCCTTTAGTCGAGCAAATCTACCCCAGGACTTATTCTTTGTAAGCCTAGTACTTATTCTATCAGTTTCTTTTGCCAAACTGCTAAGTTACATGGACATAAACACATCAGCATCAGTTGTCAAGCAATGTTGAGGGGACAAACACGCATATATATATATATATATATATATATATATATACATATATACAACAGGCTTCTTTCAATTTCCGTCTACCAAATCCATTCACAAGGCTTTGGTTGGCCCAAGGCTATAGTAGAAAACACTGGCCCAAGGTGCCACACAGTGGGACTAAACCCAGAACCATGTGGTTGGGAAGCAAGCTACTTACCACACAGCCACTCCTGCGCCTATTTTCTTTTAATATATTTTAATTAATGTGTTATACAGTGTGGTACTGTGCTGTATTTTTATTCATTAATTGTAGGTGTGAAAATGCTTAATTTAATACAGAAATAATTAAAATCTAAAAAAATATAAATACCTATTGGCCACAGAATCCCGTAATATAAATTTACTGGCTTGCTTACCAACCACATGGTTCTGGGTTCAGTCCCACTATGTGGCACCTTGGGCTGACCAAAACCTTGTGAGTGGATTTGGTAGTTGGAAACTGAAAAGAAGCCCATTGTGTCTATATATATATATATATATATATATATATGTCTGCATTTATCCCCCTGCCGTTGCTTGACAACAGATGTTGGTGTGTTCAGGTCCCCGTAACTTAGCGGTTTGGCAAAAGAGACCGATAGAACAAGTACTAGGCTTACAAAGAATGTCCTAGAAGTTAATTTTCTCAACTAAAAGCGGTGCTCCAGCATGGCCGCAGTCAAATGACTGAAACAAGTAAAAGAATATATTAGCCAGGAAAATATTCAGTACAGTGAGTGATTACTGTATCTTTAAATTAAAGAATGGAATAAAATGTATTTTCTTTAACATCATTTTACTGCTTTGTCTTATAGTTTTTTTCTTTTTTTCTTTTCCTTTCCTTAAACAGATATTTATGTTTGTTGTGTCTCTTATGCACATAATGTCGCAGCGAAAAATTTCTATTTGGCCATTGTGAGCACCACTGCAGAGACTGACAATCCTGAAAATGAACTTAGTGCAGGTCTGAACCTCCTCGGCCCCATCAAACAAAAGTGAGTAGCATTTGTTTTCTCCTCTCACGTGTGTGAAAAAGATGGTCTTTAATTCCCACTTTGTCAGATGAAAATTCCTTAAACAGCATCCTCTATAATGAATTTCCTTTTCTTCACCTAGGTTTGTATCAATCAGTGATCTTTTAGAACCAATAGATGATGGTACAGACAGTCGGGTAAGCAAGACATTAATTTACCTTTTTTAATTTTTTGGCCAATGCCGTTGCCGTGTGACTGGCACGTAGAAAGCACCATTCATGCGTCGGGCCTCATGGAAGCAGTGACAGGTGGCCAAGAATTTTGGCAATATACTGTGCTTGTGTAGACTTGTCAAGCCAAGTGAGACCATAGTCATGGCCAATACTGGTGTCAGGTCTTTCGCACCTGTGCCAGTGGTGGCACATAAAAAACACCCGTTTGACTCTCAGAGAGGTTGGCATTAGGAAGGGCATCCAGCCGTAGAAACCTTGCCAAATCAGATTGGAACCTGGTGCAGCTCCCTGGTTTATCAGTTTTCAGTCAAACCATCCAACCCATGCCAGCATGGAAAGTGGATGTTAAATGAAATGATGATGGACAAGCTCCGAATACATCATCATTATCATCATTGTTTAACGTCCGCTTTCCATGCTGGCATGGGTTTGATTGAATATGATTGTGTGTGTTTGTATCGTTCATTTCTAATCTTCCATGGCTCTACGGATTATTGCCTTGTTTAGAAACAGTTGAAGGTTGGTGACAGGAAAAGCACCTGGAGGAATGATGATAATGATATTGAAAGTGTTTCCAATGCCATTAGTATTGTCTTACAGAGTTTATAGAATTTTGAGCATTTGATTGATCTGTATTCTAGCCATGACCATTCCATCAACAGTCATATTCAATATTGCTTTATCCTGTTTATTTAAGCATTTCTTTCTTTAAGATGGCAGGTTAGTACTTGAGGGTCATTTGGCTGCAGTTTCTTGCAGATAGATACATGATCACATTGAAACATTTGCAGAGATAACGTGATGTAGCGTATGTGTTGGTGTATGTATGTGCCCATCGTCATCATCCTTTATGCTGGCACAGGTTAAAAGAGAGAGAGAGAGGGGTACACTGTGAACCAGTCCTGATAGATAAACTCTCAGGACTGATAAATTGTGATATCATGTCACCTAGTGTATTATATTCCTAAAATATCTTCCCCCTTCATCTGCCCACACTGATATTTACATTGACCACACCTTCACCTTTATTCTCTCTCTTCACTTCTACCCTCATCTCTAACCATCTTTCCCTCTTCTTCAATACTTTAATGAACTTACCCACACCCTTTTTCCAATTCTTTGTCCAATAACTCAATGCTGTGACACTAGCATCTTCTTCCCACCCACCCTTATGTAGTGTGGGGTAGCCATGTATCTCTACAGCAAGACACCTGTGCCTGTCCTATTATACTTTAGCCTTTCAACACTAATTATAAAACCACCTCCCCTTGTCTTGCGTGGTTGAGGGGCTGGGTCTTTTTCTTTGTTTCATGAGGTACGGGGTGATCTTATTTGTGCCAATGTCTCAGAAGAAGTGCACCCAGTATACACTGCAAAGTGGTTGGTATTAGGAAGGGCATCCAACCAAGACCACCATGTCAAAGCATACATTGAAGATTAAAGCAGTGCTTTTGCTCACTGGATTCCATCAAATCTACATACATATAGGTGTGTGTTATGTGTATATATGTATGTACATGTATTAATTGTGAAATATGGATGCTTATTGGGTTTTTTTGTTTGTTTTTTCCAGCTCTTTATCTCCAAGAATTATGATGCCACCACTCACTTTGAAACTACATGTAACGATGTTTTGGATATTTTCAAACGAGCCACTGGGGAAGATTTTGACTTTTCGAAAGTCACACATGCTGGAATGGAAGATAATTGCTGAGGCTGTATTTCACATAACTGGATTAATGTTGCTCCTGGCAAGATTCAGATGTTTCCCCTTTTAACACCAACATCTGCTCTGGATGCAAACATTCTCTTCCTGCTTTTCTCTCAGCAGCACACTATTACATCCCAACAGCTTCGAAGCTAGTTTGGATCATTAGGCTTTTGACATGCTTATTCATACTGATAGCTCGACTAGTCATTTCTGTGATGTTCTATTAATAATGTAGTTCACATTTGTCACAGATATCTAATGTCTAGACTACTTTTAGGCTTTGGCTCATTGGCATGAGACAAAAATTGTTCCATTGTTTTTTTTTTTCTTTTTGTTTTTTCTTTCTTTTCCTGATGAGTTCATAAATTTTGCAGAGCAGAGACAATCTTTTTCTCTTAGCTATGAAACAGTTACTACAATAAAATAAAATTCATATTTAGTAATCAATCCTGTATTTTTTAATTTTAATTTCTTGTTACATATTACTTCTTTTTATTAAATTATGGTATTCTTGTCAATGGAAATTATTAAATTTCTACATTATACATATATTTTCCTTTTTTTTTTTTCTGCTTATTTTCTTAGTTTCTTCTCACATAAAATAATATGAATTAGCTTATTTGTATCTTATCATTAATTTGTTACAATAATAACCCTGAAACCAAGAATTAACTGTTCAACTAATATAATAATAACGATGATGATGATGATGATAACAATAACAGCCTAGACTTCTCTGCACACTTGATTTCCCCCCTGTAGTAGTTAATCCTTTAATGTAAAATCTCTTCAAATAAGCCTTCATTAAAATTTTAGCTTTGTCTCAACATTTCTTCTTCAATCTATTCGATGTTTAGGTATTTAATGTGTTATCATCTTTTACCTTTTTTTTCTTTTCAAGTTTTCCATTACATTTTGAGTATTTTTTTTTTTTTTCTTTTGGAAAAAAATATGTAAAACTTTCTTATGCACCATTTTTTCTTTTCAATATTGTCATGTTTTGATTGACCAAAAAACAATTAGGAAAAAAAAATATTTTAAAAAAAAAGGCTTGATTGAAATTTTAAAAAAATACAATGGTATAAGTTCTTAAAATTAATTAAAAAAAAAAAATAAAAGCAATCTAATGATCATTGGCTAGTTCTGTGTTTTTCTGTTTTTTTTTGATTATCGAAGTGCCATCATTGCTCTCAATAATAATAATAATAATAATAATAATAAACTGTCTGTATCCACATCAATCAGATAATGTATGATAATGTCATGTCTTCAGTTTGAACAATAAATGTAGAGCACTTCTCTGTGTCTGTTGGTCTACTGCTCTCTTTCTCTCTCTCTCTTTCT
>NC_068981.1:3994630-4002097 GCF_001194135.2 Octopus bimaculoides | reverse complement strand
TAATTGTTTTGTTTTTTTATTAAAAGCGTTTACTTAACCATTTTCTACCAAGAATAGGTTGTCATTGTCCCCACTTCTCCCTCCCTCCCTCTCTCTCTTCCTCCCCCACCTCTCTCCTATACTATAGGTTTTTGCCTGTTTCTTTATTTTTCAAGTGGAGAGCCTTCCTACTATGAACCAATCGTGAAATTTGCTTGCTATTATTAGCAAGCAGTTACTAAGACTACCAGTTATATTCTGAGTTCATTTATTTCATCACCCTCATCATCCATCTTTCATTTTGGATGGTTTGACAGGAGCTGGCATGGCTGGAGAGCTGCACCAGGCCCCAATTGTATGTTTTGGCATGGTTTCTATGGCTTGATACTCTTCCTAACACTAACCAATTGACAGTGTACTGGGTGCTTTTTATGTGGCACCGGCACCAGTGGAGCTGACAAAGACCCTGCAGCTGAGAGAGGGAGATGGTTTTTGTGCCACTTGAGAGGTTAAAGTATAATAAAGGGAGAGAAATAGGTGTCTTACTATAGAGGAGATAACTTGGCAAACCCAGGAGAAAAGCAGACAGACAGAGACTGAGAGACAATGTTAAATACTTACTTTTTAGGATAAAAGCATCCAGCCATAGAAACCTTGCCAAATTAGACTGGAGTCTGGTGCAGCCCCTTGTCTTACCAGTCCAGGTCAAACCATCCAACCTATGCCAGCATGGACAATGGATGCTGAACGAAGTGCTTTCCAGTGCAGAAATAAGGCGCCCTCAATTGTACCCTTTTTCGCTGGTTATAATTAACAGGTATTTTTAAAAATACCCCTTTTCACTAGTTATGAACAAATGTTTTCCTATACAAAAATAAGGCATTCTTAATCATTCCCCCTTTTCACTAGGGTCTAAGAAACCCTAGATTCTGAATCCTTTTACTCGCCTTGCTGTAAAGTTCATAAGACATAAGTTATGATTTTGTTTCTTAGATGCAAGTCTTCGTCTTCAATGTATCTCAAAGAAAATTCACCTGTAAATGATACTTTACAATACATGAGTTTAAGTAAGGTGGCCAACTGGCAGAAACATTAACACATCGAGCAAAATGCTTAGTGATATTTCATGTCCATGTTCTGAGTTCAAATTCCGCTAAGGTCGACTTTGCCTTTCATCCTTTCAGGGGTCGATAAATTAAGTACCAGTTGCGTACTGAGGTCGATGAAATCGATTGCTCCCCCTCCCCTCTCCAAAATTTTCAGTCCTTGCGATTAGAGTAAAAAAGAATTATGTTTGGATAGCAAAACAGCCGAGAGCTGCCCATGGAGTTTAAACTCCGCATCTTCTGTTCCCTCAGATTAAATGAGTTAATCTTCATCTTACTAATGAGAACATCTCTTTATATTTATCACACAAATGTAGAAACATTGAGAAATATTTAAATAAGTCTTTATTAATGATGTATCTCGATTAAAGTTCAGCTATGAATAATGAGTTATATCACATTGGATGAAAAAATCCTTTGGATAGAAGGGCAAAAAGCTTCCTAAAGGACTTCTGTAACTCCATCAGATGTGCTACAAATTATAGAAAGTAATTTTTTCTGAATATCATCCATTCAGACTTTTTTGTTGGTACCAGCCCATCTGACACTGCCCTTGGTCCTGTGATAAAAATTTCTTACCTTAAATATATTCTAAATTAAAACCTTTCGCTATAATGTTTCAGACACCAGCTTAATAATTGGTTGTTTTACGAAACGGTTTATTTTCAAAGTTAATTGAAACAAAGGCCGTGTATTTCAACAGACATGGTAAAAAAAAGAGTTAAGGGGAGATAATTTGGATGGAAGATGAGTAATTGGTAGCATTTTCGTCTGAGTTACAAATGATAAATGGTTCAAATTCTTGTTAGCAGCTTTCTGTTGGGTTTTTTTTTTCTTTTTTTTTTTTTACCATTAAAAGTGTTAATCCAAAGCATTATAAGCTATTATGTATAGTTGAATTAGCATCGAAATATATGATTATCATTTTATCATTCTTTTCCATGCTTGCATGTGAGTAGCTTTTTAGTTGATGGAAACTTGAGAGAAGCCTATAGATCTGGCCACTGAACCTTTGTTTTTTCTTCTCTCACAACCACATTTTCTCATTCATTCTTCTGATAAAGGACAGCCATCTGAAACATCAAAATTCTCTTCCTTCTTTTTAAGGATTACCCTTTAGTGTTCAGACCAGCCGAAAATAATTCCCCTTTATTTGTTTGAACCGGCCATATTTGATTCCTTTAAGAAATTGCTTAACAAATAAATCCCATTATTGAATTCTTGTAGCTTTTAGGTAAAACCTTTCCTGCCTTTATTCAAGTAAAAATACCGTGAAATTTTTGAGCCTTCTTGGTTTTTTCCAACATTTCAAGAGAAGTGTACATTCTTAGCTTTTAACAATATGGCGTTGGCAAGCATCGATTCCGACTCTGATGGTTTTACTCTTGATGATGTACAAAATATAAACAAAAAAAGAACAGTGATTTGTCTTCGGACAAATCCGAGATTGATATTTATGAATCTTCACCAGACAAAGATTTTGATAATGAAAGTAACGAAAATGATAATGAAAACATCACGGCAACATGGTCGAAGGTTACTACATCAACCACAATTCCTGATTTCATAGAAAAGACTGGTTCACAACACAGTCTACCTCCCGATGCTCAACCATTGGATTATTTATTTTCATTTTTACCAAAAAGGTTTTTTTGAAACTGTCGCAGACAAAACAAATACATATGTTCAACGCATGATTTCTATTTGTGGAAGACTCAATCCACTAAAGCAGCCGACTGATGCTGCGGAAATGTGAGCTTTATGTTTGGTATCAAGCAGCTTCCACAACTGTGGAACTACTGGAGTCCTGATATGAGGTATGCTGATCCATATGTCTCCAGCATTATGTCTAACTATAGTTAATTCAGATATTGTTTATGCTAAAAGCCACAAGGTAACTCTGCCACTGAAGAATTAAGACCATTCGAAATTTCAGGTTGACATCGCATTTCGATTATGTGAGGGCTTTTCTTCCAGAAAGCACAGAACTGGGAGAAAAGCAAAATTAACTGAGGTGGGTGTCAACAGAGAAAATATTGACTGCCATAAAGTGGAAAAAATAAATGGAAGGAAAAAAGTTTGCTGCGAAAGGATATCAGGTCGAGACCTCGTATATGTTTTCATTTTGCAAAGTGCCTCTGTGTAAAGGGTGCTTTGGACAGTTTCATGATAGAAATATGACATAACTATATTTTGTGGTTTGATAGTAATACTATCATATATTCCTCTCATTTTATTACAAATAATGTGAAAGTGAGAGATATTAATTTTCAGTATATTACACACCTGTATTCACCTTTGTCTCACCTGTTAATGAGCTTTTTTATTAGATGCATTTTGTTATGTAAATGTATTCATTAAATTGTATAAGAGTGCATAGTCAATCGTATATTGACTAATAAAAGAGTTTTGTACTTTATTTTGAATGAAATATAGAGAAAGAATAAAATCTTGTACTAATTATACCTGTATTTTAATTAATTCAAATTAATTTCCCTCATCTTGAAAAGTGGTAAAATTATTGGTAGTTGACATCTGGGATAGTTTTAGTAACAAATCAAACAGGTAAGATGCATTAAGAATTTCAATTTTAGTGTTAATCCATAATGTTATTGCTTTTACACCTGTTAATTAAATTTTCCTATCCATAAAAGGTAAATTTAATCAGAAAGGTCAGCTAAAATTACATAACTATAAACCACTGGTATATAAGCACCCACTGACAAAATTTCAAATCTGTATGTAAAAAATTAAAGTTACAAGCAAATATTGTGGACACCACTCTTGAATCTGAATAATTCAAAATAATTTGAACAAATAAGCATTACATTTGACAGATTAATCTGAACACTAACGGGTTAAACTAATATAAGTTTGTTAAAAAACCTATCTTTCTGTGTTGTTTTATTCTTTTTGTGTTCATTGCCTTCCTAATAGTGGCACTCTGTCAGTTACGACAACAAGGGTTCCAGTTGATCCGATCAACGGAACAGCCTGCTCGTAGAATTAGCATATATGCACTCTGCAGACACGTGTGCCCTTAACGTAGTTCTCGGGGAGATTCAGCATGACACAGAGTGTGATAAGGCTGGCCCCTTTGAAATACAGGTACAACAGAAACAGGAAGAAAGAGTGAGAGAAAGTTGTGGTGAAAGAGTACAGCAGGGTTCGCCACCATCCCCTGCCAGAGCCTCGTGGAGCTTTAGGTCTTTTTGCTCAATAAACACTCACAATGCCCGGTCTGGGAATTGAAACTGTGAGTCTGTTACCCTGACCACTGGACCATTGCACCTCCACACCTTCCTAATATATACATATATATATATACAAATGTATACTATTTCTAGCATGGAAAATGGACATTAAATGATGAGGCTATATGCATGTATATGTATCATCCTCATTATCCTTCAATGTCTGTTGTCCATGCTGTCATGGGTTGGACGGTTTGACCAGAGCTGGAGGACTGCACCATACTCCACTCTGATTTGGCCTGGTTTCTACAGTTGGATGCCCTTCCTAATGCCAACCACTTTACAGAGTGTACTGGGTGCTTTTACATGGCACCACCACAAGTGCTTTACACCATACATGTATGTATATATACATATATGGCTGTGTGGTAAGAAGCTTGCTTCCCAACCACATGGTTGCGGGTTCAGTCCCACTGCGTGGCACCTTGGGCAAGTGTCTTCTACTATAGCCTCAGGCCGACCAAAACCTTATGAGTGGATTTGGTGGACAGAAACTGAAACAAGCCCATCATGTATATATATATGTATGTGTGTATGTATGTGTATATATTTGCGTGTGTTTGTTCCCCCACCCCTGCCCCTGCCATCACCTGACAACTGATATTGGTGTGTTTACATCCCTGTAACTTAGCAGTTCGGCAAAAGAGTCCAGTAGACTATGTACAAGGCTTACAAAGAATAAGTCCTGGTGTCGATTTGTTCAACTGCATGGCTGCAGTCGAATGACTGAAACAAGTAAAAGAATATATACATATATATATATATATATATATATATATATATATATATATATGGACACGTGTCTGTTGCTATCTCCTTGTCTTGCCCCTGCATGGTTGTTGCAAATGGATATCGCCATCATACAAGGAGTTGTCCTTCATTTGCAATCTTCCATGAAAACATGTGTCTGGGCATGGAGGAAATATCGCCTTGCTTGGCAACATGTGAAGGTTGTTGACAAGGACAAGTGTTTAGCTATAGAAAATCACCTTCAACGAATTCCGTCCGACCCATGCAAGCATGAAAAAGCGGATGTTAAAATGGTGACGTTGATGTTGATGATTATGATGAATCCAATAATAATTAAATTTTTTTTAAATTAATTCAAGGTGGTGAGCTGGCAGAAACGTGAAATGCTTAGTGGTATTTCATCTGTCTTTACGTTCTGAGTTCAAATTCCGCTGAAGTCGACTTTGCCTTTCATCCTTTCAGGGTCAATATATTAAGTACCAGTTACGTACTGGGGTCGATCTAATCGACTGGCTCCCTCCCCTAAATTTTTGGGCCTTGTACATAGAGTAGAAAGGAATACTTTTTTAAGTTTCAATTCTGTCATCTATCAGATTCTCCCACACCCCACTGCAGGCCCCTCCACTCTCCACTCTCCCTCATTTTCCACATACCAACCATACCCATCCTAACATCACTTGCTATTTCTAAACATCTCCCCCCCACACTCTTATGGAACACCCCACTCTGTCCCTCCTGTACTACTCATACAACCCCACATTGTTCCCTGGGGCCAGGCCCTCTCTCTCTCTCACTCCAACTCTCTCCCATCTTCCTCTGTTTCCTTGTCCTACTGAGGTAGCCAAGGTATCTTCTCAATAGTAAAAGGGCTACTTCTGTCCCTCTATCATGCTGTAATCTCTTGCTTCCACCCCTTGTCTTGTGAGCTCACAGGTGCTGATCCCACATAAGAAGCACTCAATACACGGTGAAGTGGTTGGCATTAAGAAAGGCATCCAGCCATAAAAGCCAGGCCAAAACAGACAATTAGAGCCTTACCAGCTTCTGTCAAACTGTCCAACCCATGATAGCATGGAAGATGGATGTTAAACAATGATGGTGAAATTTCTTTTTCTCCTATCATAGAGTTGATATTATTGTATAGACCGAAAAAGCATTCCCTTTTCAATAACTATGGGGAGGCAGAGCAAAGTCTGTGCAGACAGACTTTGCTCTTTTATCTGTTATCTTAGGAATCGGTTTTAAAATCTAGAATATCAGTCTGCCAAATGAATAAAAATGAATGTCAGTGCAGGTATGGCCATGTGGGTAAAGAAGAAGCTTGCTTTGCAACCACGTGGTTTCAGATTGTGCCACACCATGGGCAAATGTCTTCTTCCATAGTCCTGAGTCAACCAATGCTTTCCATGTGGATTTGATAGGTGGAAACTGTGGGGAAGCCCATTATGTATTTATCTATCTATATCTGTATGTATATATGTATTTATGCGTGTTGTTTTACTAGATCCTTCCAGACAGAAACCCCAGCATGGTCTTGGTCCAATAATTGAAACTAATAAAAGAACAAAAAAATGATATATGATAATTGGTATAAACATCATGTTCCAGCGACCTGATGAGCTAGCTTTCTTAATCTGCATCGGTTAATAAATACACAATTGTATTGTACAATGTGTGGCATTACATGTCACACATTGGTGCAGAGATGTAAAATAATATATTATACATTGAAATCATCATTACATGAAGTAGGCAGCAAAACGGCTGTTTATCCTAAATATGTCAAGTGGTTAAATAATATCTTCATGTCTCATCCCTGCTGACTTTTTATGGTTTATATATACATCATGCAATAATTTCAATGACTGGATCTCCAGGATTTCAGCTGCATTACACTATGGTTACTTTGTGGTCTGATAGCCATGTCTGTTGGAGGAGCTTTCTGTGATAACCCCGATTCTATGAATCCATACATTATACTACAAATACATAAGAAGCTTGCTTCCCAACTGCATGCTTCTGGGTTCAATCCCACTGCATGGCACCTTGGGCAAGTGTGTTCCACAATAGCCCTTGGTTGACCAAAGCCTTGTGAGTATATTTGGAGATGGAAACTGAAAGAAGCGCAACATATATATATATATCATCATCATTTAATGTCCGTTTTTCCATGCTGGCATGGGTTGGACGGTTAGACTGAGGTCTTGGAAGCCAGGAGGCTGCACCAGGCTCCAGTCTGATCTGGCAGTGTTTCTACAGCTGGATGCCCTTCCTAACACCAACCACTCCGAGAGTGTACTGGGTGCTTTTTACTTGCCACTGGCACAGGGGCGAGAGGAGGCTGGCAATGACCACATTCAGTTGGTGCTTTTTACATG
>NC_068981.1:3989221-3994620 GCF_001194135.2 Octopus bimaculoides | reverse complement strand
TATATATATGATGTACTTCTTTCATATATATATAAAAAGCACCATCTGAGCGTGGTCGATGCTAGTGCTGCCTGAATGGCTCCTGTGCCAGTGGCATGTAAAAAGCACTAACTACACTCTGTAAAGCGGTTGGCGTTAGGAAGGGCATCCAGCTGTAGAAACCTTGCCAAATCAGATTGGAGCCTAGTGCAGCCTTCTGGCTTGCCAGTCCTCAGACCATCCAACCCATGCCAGCATGGAAAGTGGACGTTAAATGATAATGATGATAATTCTGTCCAAATATTGGATTTCCATACACAAAATTGTACATTGTACTTACATGCAAAGAATTGTGTATTTTTCTCTTACACACACACATACATTTATTCTTCCATTGAACTGCAGAAAAAAAAAATTAAAAAAAAAAACAACACAAAAACTCAAATATCGTTGTGGATGTGGGTACAGGAGTGACTGTGTGGTAAGAAGGTTGCTTCCAACCACATGGTTCCAGGTTCAATTCCACTGTGTGGAACCTTGGGCAAGATTCTTCTATTATAGCCTTGGGCCAACCAAAACCTCATGAGTGGATTTGGCAGACGGAAACTGAAAGAAGCCCATTGTGTATTTATGCATGTGTGTATGTCTTTATATATGTGTTTATCCCTGCCACTGCTTGACACCTGGTGTTGGTGTGTTTACGTCCCTGTAACTTAGCAGTTTGGCAAGAGAGACTGATAGAATAAGTGCCAGGCTTAAAAATTTGACCAAAGTTCCTCAAGATGGTGCCCCAGCATGGCCACAGTCTAATGACTAAAATGATAAAAAAAGAAATAAAAATAAACCAAATATATTTCATTCAGAAATATTTTATATTTTCAGAAAATATAAGAAAGCAACATTTTTAAGACATGGCAGAGTTTTTTTTTTTTTTTTTTTTTTTTTTTCCCCCACAAACATTTTTAGTAATATTGTTTTTATTATAAAAATACACAAAATACTGAAGAAATTTAGCATCTCAAAAGTCACAGCAACATTTTGAGTCAAGCAATGATGTTTACAAAAATATCTCAAAATGAAATAGCTTTTGGATTGGTTTAATGGTTGTAGAAACTGGAAAACAATTTTCAAGCAAATAATATAAAAAACAAAAATATTGAGACAGAAAGTTTGGTTAAAAGGACACAATGGCAGTGAGTTGCTGCATTATGAAGTAAAGTGGGAACCATAAGTTAGATATAGTGAGTCAAAATATTTGGATTAACCTTAGTGGTAAGATCAAGGCATTATTGAAATGACTTATGGTCTAGAAAAGGAAGGAGAGACAACCTAGAATCTATGAATACGCTAAGGCCAAATGTGTGACACTGTCATGTAGTCAGTTGAAGGGAGAGATGGAAAGAGAGAAAAGAATGTTAGTGGTGAGAGCTAGGAGAAAGGGATTGCTATGTGTGTGTTTACTGAAGGGAGCACGAGTGGAAAACGATGCAACTGTCAACATACATCATGATACATCAGCTTATTTCAAATAACATGTCTGTACACTGACATGATTTAAAACATTCTAGAAAAGACTATTGTGACAGAAAATAAAACTAAAAGTTTGTTGTTAGAGGTTTTAATAGTCTAACATTTAAAAATCAAATGCTTCAGAAAAAAATACAATTCTATTTTACAATTTCACGTAAACTATGGAATTCCCATCGTTACAGCTAATAGTTAAATTATTTAAAAAGAATAGCCAAGGGCTTATATTTGAAGACTTCATAGAATTAAATATCGTTTAATGTCTGTCTTCCATACTAGCATAAGTTTGACAGGATCTGATGGGTCCAAGGACTACATCAAGCTTCACTGCCTATTTGGGGATGGTTTCTAAGGCTGCATGTTTTACAGGTGGGTGCTTTTTCTCATGTCACTAGCACGAGTGAGGTCATCATGTAGCCTGAAAGACTATGAACCTTGAGAGAGGCAGCTTCATGCGAGGAGAATAGGGGTTAAAGTATGAGAAATGGGGGTCAGAGTAGAACAGGTTTCTTGCTGTAGAAGGGGCCACATGACAGTTCCCAGTTTAGAAGAGAAGACTTTGTTGAAGAGAATTTTATTAAATTCTGAGAAAAATATATTTATTGTGAAAATTCTGAAGGGTTTCAGCCAGTCAAGTATGCAGATGTTTGCACAGCCAGAGGTAAGATTTGCAGATGTGTATGCAAGTGTCCCCTCTTCATATCCCAACTTGGGCTTATACAGACTGGCATCAATGTCATCACAGTTGTTACTGTCAGAACACAAAGAGTTGCAACAGATATTTCCAGGTATCTTTTCTAACCCTTTAACAAATCTGTTAATCCATTGCTCAAGAATGGTACTTTTTAATCCATAAATGACCTTGGCAGGATCTGAACTCAAAGTATAGCAAATTGGAACAAATACTGCAAGGCATTCTATCCAACATTCTAATTACTCTGCTAATTAACACCTTATTGTGAAAGTATAATTATAAATATTAAAATAAAAATATACAAAAATGTAAATTGATCTTTAAACCATTAGTTACCTCATTCATTGAAATATGCTTCCCTTCTTCCAACTAATTTTTAAAATATCATATCTGATGGTATATAAGATGCCTGTTTTCCCCGCCACCAAATTGTTTTTAAAAAAATCACCCAGGGTCCTATATGTGAAGTTAGGCCACCCAGAAGCTTTAATGCATAGAAATATTTTCCCCCTAAATATGTGTTGCTGAAATAGGGGTTAATCTATTATGGCAGTGTCTTTTATGTCATCCACTACGGCAATGAAGAATTGATTAAAATATCTTTGTCGTAATTAATTGGGAAAATAAATTAACATGGAATTTTGATGGAAAGTTTTAATTTACATCACTTTAAACAGGAAGTCGGAATCAAAGAAGGAAGGACAGTCACAGACTGGTTGGTATCAAAAGAGGTAATGAGTTTTAAAGAATATCAGAATAAATATAAAAATATAATCAACAAAAATACACTTGTTTCATGCATGCAAACACAGATTTAACACTTCCTGTAAAAGGTTACTCTTAAATGTCTCAAAAGTCACAGTTCCTAACCATGAAATAGAACATGAAATATCTCGGAACGAATACAATAACTCAATTTATGAAATCAGGTTCCAAAGAAGGATCCACCATTTTGTGTCAACATTAGCAAAATTGTTATCACAGAGAAACCAGTCATAGTTTCTTTGTTTTTGTTGTATTTTGCAGTAACTTTTCCATGGTATTTTTTGTTTTGTTTGTCTTTGATTTTTCCCTATATTTTAGTGGAGCAAGTGTTTCTGTACAGGAAATGCTTCTTTCTGAGACAAACGCAAATCCTGTAACAGACTTTGGCCTTATATATATGCAGGCATTCATTTAAGCCCGTTCTTCAAGAGCAGTACCCTCAGCAGCAGTTTCGGAAGCAGCTTTGGCAGATGCTTTTTCCAACCTTTCCAGTTGTTTTTTCTCATAAATATCATAAAATGTAACAAAGATTGAAAGGAAATTCTTAATCAGGAATATAGACATATTGTGCCCATAGAAATGGATCAAGCGTAAACGAATAACCAAATATGGAACATTGATAATCACTATCATTAAAATGCGGTAAAGGTTCATGAAAGAGTCTCTTAATTTGATTTTACCATAATGCGAGTGACTAACAAGAAATAGAGGAATTAAAGGCATAAATATATTAATCAAAGAGAAACCTAAGATGGTTTTAGTCATTGCAAATGTCAGAAGTACTTTGGACTGTTTAACAAAGAGGATGTCCAAAATGTCAACTGTGTCAAAAATGTCAAAGGTAACACCTGATGTTAATCTGTCAATATATCTCCTATTCTCATTGTTTGGAGTGGTGCTGATCTGACACAGCAAATAAATTAGAAAGAGCGGAGCAGAAAGTGCAAGCGTTAATTTTAGGGTATTTGGACCCCAATAATCCTGTATGCTTAGTTTGGCAGCAAAGTTCTCGAAGCAAAATAAAACTTTTAGAAAAAGTACAATGGAATAAACTCCCCAAGCAATATAAATAAGAGGAAGCTTTCCTGCTTTTGAAATTACTTGGAAGGAATGTGGTTCAAAGTTTTCTCTGTGACTGGAAATGTATGAAAAAACCAACACTGGAAAATAAAAGATAACACATTTAGAAGTAAAGCGAAATCTGTTTTATAAACGATACATTCTAAATGAAGGATTAATAGAAACACTAATACAAGAGATAAAGTAGTTTATTTGTGATGAGACTAATGAATATTGGCTAAAGATAGAACTAGCAACACTGCAATAAAGTCGGTATAAGTTATGGAATCTTTTATCATTGGTTTCAGATTTTTGGCATCACAAGGCCAGCAGTTTTGGGGAAAGGATCAAGACAATTACTTCAACCCCAGGGCTCAATGGGCACTTATTTTCTTGACCACAAAAGGATGAAAGACAAAGCCAACTCCAGCAGAATTTGAACTCAGAATGTAAAGATGAGCAAAATGCCACTAAGCATTTTGCTCACTGTACACAATTCAGCCAACTTGCCACCTCATGGAACCATTTAATGTTGCTTTTGGTCTTCCACGAGAGTAAATTATTTGAAATACAAAAAAGAAAGTTCTGGAGAAACTTTCTGCTGATCTTATGATATATTTATAAGGCATAGTTAAAGTCAATGTTAGCAGACAGTGTTCTTGTTAACCAGGAATGTTAACATACTGAGTTCACTCTGATCACAGAAGTGAATGTTAACAGACTGTGTTCACCGCAACAAAAAAGTATGGAACCTTGCAAGGGACATATTAAATGGAAAATAGCAAGATCTGTCTTAGAATTTTTAAAGTTAATTAACATTTCACATATTCATCATCATCATCATCATCCTTTAACATCCATTGTCCATGCTGGTATGGGTTGGACGGTTTGACCGGAGCTGGCCAGCTGGGGAGCTGCACCAGGCTCCAGTCTGGTTTGGTATGGTTGCTACAGCTGGATGCCCTTCCTAACACCAACCACTTTACAGTGTATCAGGTGCTTTTTGCGGGTAACCATCACCAGTGGCTTTAAATGTGGAACCATTATCAGTGCATTTTACATGGCATCTGCTCTGGTGCTTTTTATGTGGCACCAGCACTGACAGGGTTACCAAGTACCTTGCAAGACAAAAACCCTTTCATCATTATAATTTCAATGTCAACTTTTCCATGCTTACATGGGTCAGACAGCGTTTATCTATAGATGGATGCTCTTCCTGTTGCCTACCTACACCTGTTTCCAATCAAGGTAATATTTACACAAGGCCAGACATGTTTTTGTAGAATATTGGAAAGGAATGACACTCATTTACAACACTCACACAATGTTTAGACAAGGGGACACAAACACCCTCACATATGTACACACACATACA
>NC_068981.1:3985777-3989082 GCF_001194135.2 Octopus bimaculoides | reverse complement strand
ATATATATATATATATATACACACACATATACAATGGGCTTCTTTCAGTTTCCATATTTCTGTTGAGATGCTCTGTGTTTCTTTCAATCAATTTTAAATATAACAAAGAATTTAGTAAAATAACTTAGTTATCATTAAGCTAGTGTTAGGAACATAAATTGTGACCAAAGTTTGGTGGAAGATTTTAATTTAGAACTTACGAAAACAAGATATTTGTACTCAGAACCAGAGCTAGTTTCATTCAGCCAGGTTGATATCGAAAGGGTTAAAGTGCAAATGGCCGAGCGCTCTAAAGACATGTGTACCCTTAATATAGTTCTTAGGAAGATTCAGCATGGCACACAGAATGTGACAAGGCTGACCCTTTGAAATACAGGTGCTACTCATTTTTGCCAGCTGAGTGGACTGGAGTAACATGAAATAAGTGTCTTGCTTAAGGATACAATGCTCTGCCAGGTATTAACTTATGATCACATGATCATAAGTCAAATACCCTACCCACTAAGCTATGTATCATCACACATGGATCCATATATATATTGGGTTGATGCATAATTATTGAGGCTTTTTTTCAACAAGTTTTATTCAACAAAAACAATAACAACATATAACAAAAACATCTTTCAATGATTATTCTGGGACATATTCACCATCTTCTTCAATAACTGCTTCCCATTTGCTTGGCAGACGGTCAGACCATCATTTAAAGATGTTTTGTTAAATATTGTTATTGTTTTTGTTGAATAAAATTTCTTGGAAAAAAGCTGTAATAATTATGCACCAACCCAATATTAGGAATAATTGAAGAGCATTTTTTTTTCAAATTTAAAAATGCCCACAGAAATAAAATGCATTGACAAAATGTTTTATTAGAAAATTACTATGTTTAAGTCTCACAACGAGAGATATTCAGCAACAGTACTTTGGAGTAAAGATTATTTGCCAACATAACATGGCAGTCCTGGTTTACAGCAGGATTCATCCTAAACTAGGACTGCCATGTTATGTTGATAAACAATATTTACTCCAAAATGTTTTATGTTATTTGAAAGAGAATTTTTTGCTCTACAAGACAGTGTGCTTTGATTTTTTAAAATTTTATTGATTTTTGTATATTTTCAGATTATTAAAATGGAATGTCAAGCAGACAAAACTGAGCGTTTTTGACACCATTTGCTTTTTGCATTTAATCAAGGTGTTAAAGATTACTGAAACTGCTCATGAGATTTGTGCTGTGTTATTTCTTTACTACCCACAAGGGGCTACACACAGAGGGGACAAACAAGGACAGACAAACGGATTAAGTCGATTATATCGACCCCAGTGCATAACTGGTACTTATTTAATCAACCCCGAAAGGATGAAAGGCAAAGTTGACCTCGGTGGAATTCGAACTCAGAACGTAGCGGCAGACGAGATACGGTTAGGTATTTCGCCCGGCGTGCTAACGTTTCTGCCAGCTCACCGCCTTATGTGCTGTGTATGGAGAAAGAGCAATGCCTCATAGTACTGTCTGTGCCATTGGTTTCCATGCTTCAAAAATGAGAATTTTGGCCTCAAGGCCAGATCACACACCAGTCAATCAATTGAGTTCAATGAACGTTGCCCATAGAGTGAAGGTGGTTCACCATAGTTTTTTGATCACAATCTATCTACTCCACCAATTCTCTGATCATTTGATGTGGATTTTTGTGAAGAAGTTGATTCAATGGCTCTTCATTGAACTCAATTGGCTGACCAGTGTGTGATCCATCCTTGAGGTCAAAATTCCCATCTTTGAAGCACGAAAACCAACAGCAGGCAGTACTTTGAGGTATTGCTCCTTCTCCATACACAGCACAAATCTCATGACCAACTTTGGCAGACTTAACACCTTGATTAAATGTGAAAAGAAAATGATGTCAAAAATGCTCAGTTTTGTCCACTTGACATTCTATTTTAACGATCTGAAAAAAAAAAAAAGCAAAATTCAAAATATGCTTTCTTGCAGAGCAAAACATTCTTTCAAATAACATAAAACATTTTGCCAATGCGTTGTATTTCTGCATGCATTTTTAAATTTGAGAAAAAAAACGCTCATGAATTATTCTTCAATACACATTTTTTATATGAAGCAGGATTAAAAAGATACGCAGCAATTTCAATGAAAAGAAATATAGTTTATTTAAAGCCACAAGAAGAATACAAACCTGTAATAAATAACACCACTGTAACAACGTCAGCGATAATCCATATCAACCATAGTTTGTTGATGTATGTAGACAAATAAACGTCTAGAAATCCCATTTGAATAATCAGCAAAATGACACACACAATACGCAATGGTATGGTGAAGAGTTTCTCACACAAACCCATCTTTGGAGGAGTGTTGTTGAATTTTCAATCGAGGAAATACAAACTGAAAACAAATGATATTAAGTGTAATTAAGCAATTGAATGAATATATTGTACATTTCTATAGTGAACATGTTTCATGATTGGATAAACACTACAAACTTGTTTAAATATTCAAAAGGAATACAGCAAGACACTAAGCATAAGAGGAAGAAAACCTAGTTTGAAACGGTGCAAGCTCAAGTGGTGATCTTTGTGGCCAACCGATAAGAATACCCAAAGTTTCTGAGTTTGGCATGCCTCCACAACTGTACCCCCACTGACTTGGTTTCCTCATAACCTCCAGAAAAATGAATTTCTTTTAATGAAATTTTCTACATATACCCTTCAGATGGTGTAGATTACTGTTAGATTTGAATTTGTTGTGTAAACTTTTTCTGGAAGTTATGAGGAAACAAAGTCAAGGGTGGGTACAGTTGTGTAGGTAAACTGAATTTCCATTAACAGATATCCATTTTCCTGAAAGTTATGAGGAAAAAAAGTTGGGTCAGATGAAGTTTCAGAAACTCCTTTCCCTGTTAAAAAGTAACCATGTTTTTGAAAATTATGATGGAAAAAATTTGGAGTGGGAAGATCACTTCTATAAGAAAGCCATGTATATATATATATATATATATATATATATATTATACATACACGCACGCAAACCTATCTATCTATGTGTGTGTGTATGGTGATCTTTTGGAGAAAGTATATGGAAAGTGAAAGTATTCAACAATTTACGTAAAAATTCTTAGGCAATCCAGTAGGATTTCAATTTAAAAAATTCAGACTGTACATATTCTAAACTCTGAGTAAGAAAAAATTCAAAAGAAAGTACAACTTTTAGGATTTATTGGGGGGAGGGGGGGCGTAAGAATTAAAAAAAATTTTTTTTTTCATAATCATATGAATTCCCGTGTATAGAACAC
>NC_068981.1:3977333-3985415 GCF_001194135.2 Octopus bimaculoides | reverse complement strand
ACTTTCTCTCGCTCTTACTTCCTGTTTCTGTTGTGCCTGTAATTCAAAGGGTCAGCCTTGTCACACTGTGTCACGCTGAATATCCCCGAGAACTACATTAAGGGTACATGTGTCTGTGGAGTGCTCAGCCACTTGCACGTTAATTTCACGAGCAAGCTGTTCTGTTGATCAGATCAACTGGAACCCACGACGTCATAAGCGACGGAGTGCCAACAACAACAACACACACACATATATATATATATATGTATATATATATATATATAAGCAATAATAAATCTCTGAATGAGAAGTAAACAGTAGCAGCACCACCATTGTTTCCTGCATAAATGTCAGCTTGGAGATATTCATCAGGATGTAAACATTTACAAGGAAATTTAACTTTCAGTTTCAGTTTTATATAAACTCTCACTTAATGTCACATACATGGCTCTATACACACCCGCATTTTTAATATACAGGCACACATACATGCATCCACTGGTCCATTCATCCATCCATCTCAGTTTCACATGATTGACCAGACTATAGGATATTGTTATACATCACTGGTCACAATGCGCTTTGCATTGTTTTTTAACTTTCAAATGATGCCTCCACCCACCCCCACCGGAGGAGACCCCCTTCGGCTGACCCTTTGAAATACAGGTACAAAAGAAACAGGAAGAAAGAGTGAGAGAAAGTTGTGGTGAATGAGTACAGCAGGGTTCACCACCACCTACTTTCAAAGCATCGTGGAAATTTAGGTGTTTTCACTCAATAAACACTCATAACGCTTGGTCTGGGAATCGAAACCGCGATCCCATAACTGCGAGTCCGCTTCCCTAACCACTGGGCCATTGCGTCTCCACACACAGACACATGCATCGTATAAATTTCTGAAATAAAATTTAAATGTAATTGCAACGTGGAAGGGTGTTTATAAGCCATTAAAAAAAACACGCGAAGAATCTTTAAATTCACTTCAACATTTAAATTTAATTTGTGTCAAAATAATTTCGTCGCTTTGAAACCGCGACTTGTTCATTGACAAAATTTCGTGCTGCATCAGTGAAATTTTCAAAGCGACAAAAATATTTTGGCACAAAACTAAATTTAAATGTTGAAGTGAATCTAACGGTTCTTTGTGTTTTTTTAATGGCTTATAAACACTGAAATTGTTTTTGTTTCAGAACACGATCTCAGATCAAGTCACTTGCTATGCAAGTACATTTCCATATTTTAAAAGTATAGTTCACTAAAAATTTCTCGTTTTAAAAGCAATATTTTTTTTTCTGTCATTACTTTTTCATAAGTTTAAAGACATGAAAATACTTAACGAAATCAATAAAGACCTATAAAAATTCAGTCAAATTGGTAATATAGTCCGAATACGAAATATGTAGTAATATTAATCGCTGCTTCTATATTTAGCAGAAAAGCGGTGAGTTTTTAGCCTGAAATTACCGCGGGTTTTTAGTTTCACTTCGCTTATAATTCAGTACCCTTAATGCTCAAAATCATTTCAGGTGTTAAATGACCCCCTTAAGGGATAGCCACATAGACCTGGCAAGAGTCGACATGGACTATTTTGCCAATCCGATGTTTAGAAGTACACAGTGAATATTTTTTTATGTATCAGAGATTGAACATCCACTACAGACATCTCACATTCAAGACTGCACTGAAAAAATAAAATTTAAATTGCCTGAATGGCATAAATTCGTCTATCGAAACTATGTCTTTTATGCCTTAAAAAAAAGGCTTTGGTTGACAAACCTTTGTTGAATAAATATAAAGCAAGGAGCAGAGCATCACCATTTCAAAGGTTACAGTTGTAAATGAGGAAGCTATTATACAATTTACTCACACATCTTTCGTCTCGCACTAGATTTACATCTCGTCATTATGTCACGATTTTCTAAAACCATCGCACCAACAACACTGCTTACATGACTCCACTAACCATTCACTTGTGAGATACACCACAAGATGCAAAGAAATTCACAAATAATTATATTTTTTAGTTACAATTTTCATGTTTCGTGCAAACAAATAATTTTAAGTCCACATCACATACACAATTCTCTGGTAATATCTTACGCACGGTATATAATCCCTCGTAATTCTTTTAATTTTTGCGAATTTGTATTCTACACACAGGAACTCATACGAGTATGCAAAAACAAATTGCTGATTTAAGGGGTATTTAGCTGTTATTTTTAGCACGTCTCACTACCTCCTCATATCGTCCTCGTTTGTCACTGTGACATCGATGTTTTTCAATATCTTTCTCCTTATTGCTAGGATTTAGGCAGGAAAATCGGACTGTCCGTATTTTAAACTGTGATTTTAAAAAATTCGAAAAATTAAAATATAAAATTAAGAACTCAACTTTCGCCTGGCAAACTAACTTTGGTTTGTGGATTCTGTTATAACTAATTAAAGAAACCCCCGATTTGTGGACCAGTTAACCCCTTTTATATCGCACTTTAATTGTTCATTTCTGCTATAATTAATTGTTTATAAATGAATGTTTAGTTAATTAATGTGTAACGGGTCGTGTCGGGGTTCCAGTTTCGAAATAGCTATTTGTAAACTGTCCGATTGACAAATTCCATCTTAATATATATGAAACTTGTAATTAAGCAAAGGATGCTAATTAAGTTTGGTATATTTTTATCATAGTATCTGTCTCCAAACTGTGATCGGCAGACTTTCAGAATATCTGTCACTACTTTATGACGAAGGAATTTCCTGTCCAAAAAATATTATCTTTTACTTTTTTATCGCCGATTTCGTGCCCTTTCCCGGTTAAATTACTAATTAGATCCACCTCATGAGACTGGTGTAAGTTCTAAGCGCGATGGAGAGAGTTTAAGCTGTTCATTTTAAAGCAATTATGTTGTTTTCAGTTTGTAAATGAAATGAGCAAGTATATTTACCTAAGATTAAACTACGTCAGTTGTTCATGTTTATAACAAAAGGACAAGTTACTACGTTTATGGTAGTGGAACAATGAAGTATTTTAACGAATATTAAGGACTACGTACCTCTTTACAATATAAACAATGGTAGTTGAGTGGCGAGGTGTTTTATATAAAACATTCAGTGTATTTGTAACACACGCAGTCAATGGCTGGTATTGGCAGTTTTTGATTAATAGCAAAACTTGTAGGAGGAAATCATGAAAGGCAAATACGAGCTTTGATGGGTGGAGTCGAGAAAGAACTACATTAGAATCGGAGGAAGCAGGGCTTGTTCAAATTTGGTTATAGACTCGAATGTTCTGTGAAGACTTATGTTTTACCCGGAATTGCTAGGTAACAAAAGAATTCGATGTGTAATCGATCATACGGGTTTATACAGACAAGAATTACGAACGTTGTAAGTACACAACACACCATAAAAACAACCATAAAACAGAATTTGTCTTTAAAAAAAAGGGAGGGGGATAAACCTCTAAACAAAATAACAAACTGCACAGAGCCTAAAAACAGACAGGAAGCTGCACACACCCCAAAAACAAAGGAGCAAATTGCACTTATTCTAAATCAAGACAGCAAAGTGCACAGATTAATAAAATAAAGTGTAGAAACATCAAAACTAACAGAAGTCTGAAAAGAACTAAAGAAAATGCTTGAAATATTGGCACTACTTAAATACAGACGTCCCGATGCATCTATGTAACGATATGAAGGGGAGGGTTAGTTTTTCGGGTTAAGGTTAGGGCCAGTTTTAGGGTTGGTTAGGGTTAAGGCCTACACAGCGCACATTTAAAATGCTTTGTATGTAACACCTGTATTTAAGTAGTACCGTTAAGGGACCTCTGTATTTAAATAATAGCAAGATATTTATATTTTGAAATATTATTTCGTTGCATTTTGTACAAAAATATTAAAATGCTTACTTTTTTTTTTAATGAATTTGTGTTGTAAGATTCCTGTTGCGAAACCGTGTGCTGAAACAGATATTGTTGTATTTCGGGATGGTTACTTTTTTTGCCAAATAAACACACGCCCTACATATTCGTTCTTCCCTCGTTTATTACTGTTCTTATTCTAACTCATGTCCATTGTCCAGAAATCTTTCGTCACACATCTGTGCACTGTAATGAACGAGTGAAGAACGAATGAAAAGTGCGTGTGTTTATTTGGCAAAAAAAAAACACCGTCCCGAAATACAACAATATTTTTTGAATATTTGTGATACTCCCGCCCAACTTAGTTCATGTCTATGAAAATATTGGTTTCAAATTTTGGCACAAGGCCAGCAATTTCGGGGGAGAAGCTAAATCGATTACATTGATCCCAGTGCTAAACGGCTACTTATTTTATCAAATCCAAAAAGACGAAAGGCAAAGTCAACCTCGCCCCACCGATCCACCCCAAAAAGAAAGAAAGAAGACGCTACATTGGATCGCAGATTCTATCAAACAACTTATTTGACTGACCGAATCATACACACGCACACGCATGCGCCTTTGATAATCTTTTTGTAAGATAAACTTATCGGTTAAGCTTATCAAGTTCATAGATAATCGCACTTTGTTATTTTATGTTCATTATCATTGTTTAGTCAAAGGAAAACAGATTCCTCACATGGTTATTGTCTGAGGCTCCAAAACTGGTAGGAGACAGGTTGGAATTTTTCTGTAACTGGAGAATTGGCCTAAATATTTACTACTTGATCAGTTAAGTGGATTAAGTATATGAACAGATTACAAACATGACTCTCACATGACAAATAACATTGATAGAAAACTTTTGCCTTTCTGAGTAATATCAGGAAACCTGGCAGACATGCAACGGTTTAAATTCTATCAAATTCTTTTGTGCTCATTTCTAAATGGTGAAATCACTCCAAGAGTATAATCGGTGCTTTTATATGACACCAGCATAGATGCCATCTAAAGAGTGCTCCTAAAGTTTTGTCACCCACTACCGAAAAATAAGAATAAGAGCACTCAGAGAGCGCAAATCTCTGCCAAGGCAACACCAATGTCCTCTCAACGATTAGACAGAGATGATTTTTAAAATGTGAATTGCTGAAATCAACTCAACTGCTCTCACAAATGAGAATACTAAAAATGAGCCTGACTGCTCTCAAAAATTAAGTAAAAAAAGCAGGAAGAATAATCCGCTACTGGATTGATCCCAAAATCTAATCAGTTGATGCCAATCATGAGGTCAAACATCCCTGAAAGTTTCATCCAAATCCATCCAGCAGTTCTTGAGATATCTTGTCTATGGACAAACAAACAAACTAACAAACGCAATTGAAAACAATACTTTGCTAATGCTTTCTGAATACAAGGAATAGTTTTATTCATCAAAGCATGCACCCATATTGTCAATACACTTTTGCCATTTCAGCAGCAGCTTGTCCAGCCGAGAACTGTAGAAGCCTGGCAATCTGGAGTCAATAAAATCTTGGAAGACCTGTTTTACAGCATCATCGGAATTAAATTTTTTCCTATCAAAAAGTTATCCAAATTCTGGAAGTAGTAGTAGTAGTCAGTGGAGACAACATCAGATGAGGGAGAACTTTCAACTCCAACTCCAGTAGTTTCACCATTGTCATTTTTGTGATGTGTGGTCTGGCATTGTCTTGCAATAAAATAGGAATGAATCTGTTGACTAATCTAAGCTGTTTTTAGTAAGTTTCTGCATCATTCGGTCCAGTTGGCTGCAGTTGGTCAGGCACCCATGGCTCTATGGGTTTTCCCACAAGTAACCTTTAAAGCGCCCCCCCCCCTATTGGGGGATTTTTACTTGTTACATTGTTTTTTTATTGTTATCAAATGTTTACATGGATGTCTTTCTTTTTTCCAAAACCCTTTGTCTATCGTCTTGTGATGTCCTTTAATGCTTTGATTTATATTAGCCCTTGTGGACAATAAAAGACTTATCATTATTATTATTATTATTGACTTCTTCAAGTTTCACTTGCAAAGGAAATTGAGAGTGGAGAGGAAAGTGCTGTCCTCGAGTGAGTTTATTGAAAGGTGGATGAAAGTTGCGAAAATGGCAAGAGTGGATGGTACGTCTCTAAGTGTAGACCTGTGAGTTGGAGAGAAGGAATTGGAGAGGGCACTTGCTCCTAGGGTTTCAGGGAAATCTCGGACATTGGGGTTCCTCGATTATCCCCAGAGGTGTTCCTGTGTCAGAAGGGCCACATCTCTATCATCCTCCCTACCATTTTTTTTTTACCTATGTAGCTATGCATATGTCCCTTCTTTTTTGGTGTATACTTTCTTTCCTTCTTTCATTTCATTATTATATGGAAACCCCCACACTTTATGTCTCTTCGGATTGTCCCCCTCATCCTTCGCCCTTGCGGCAAATAAATGAAATCATAATCATCATCATCATCATCATCATCATCATCATTATTATTATTATTATTATTATTGAGTGAGAGAGCAGTGCATGCCATCAAAGTGACATTGGGGTAAAATATACGAAGCCCAGTATACCCATCATGACTACCCATCTGATAAGGGTACACCAAGCACATGCATCACAACCATATGTGCGTGACATGGTGATCTCACATCAAGATAAACAGTGCATGACCTCGCAGGTGGGGCCCAGTTAGAATTTTCTTCAGGTCGATTAGCCCACACCACTCAAAAGGTCTCCGAAAAATATTTGTTTAAGGATGTTGAGCAAAACACCCATGTTTCCAAAGGTGAATTATTCAAACCCCAAAGAATTCCTCTTAACACATGGCTATGATGCTCCCCCACTACTTCTGCTCATGATCAGAAATGCACATATCGTCAACCACCAAGGGACATGCTCAACTTGTTAGGGTCAAACAACTGACAAGCGAATCTGTGGTATTGAGCAGAATATTTGCTGTAGGCCATCTTTTATACCAAGACAGAACAATGTACATGATAACACTTCCAATCAATTAAGATCAGAAGCCATGGGAGCCACTGCCTGGTACTGCATCCGGGCATTTATTATTATTATTATTATTATTATTATTATTATTATTATTATTATTATTATGGCCAGGTTGCAACGCAGGCCACAACAAAGTCCACCCGTCACACTTCTCAGCCCATCATCCATGCCTTGAGGTCTTGGATTCATTCCAAGCCAGTGTCTGCAATCAAGTTGTCGATAAATGATGACTATTTCTTCTTCTTACATCACCATAAAGTGAGTTCCACAAGACTAATTTGGATACTTCCAGTTCAGGGTGGCACATACAGTGACCAGATAGTTGCAACCATCTTTGCCTGATCTTCTCGCTAACTTTTGGCAGGGCAGCTTGTCACAAACTGAAGAAGGTCTGGAATTCCAAATTGCCCAGGCAAACTAAAATTAAGCTGTTTATTGCAACTGTCGAACCAATGCTATTATATGTCTGCTAGCTGTCTGTGTTTATGTGAGAGCCAGCTAGGTCACGTCTATACAGTCTGGCATCATGACAAGAAAGAGGGAGTGCAAGGGCTTAGTGTCTGAACCTTAGCACTGTGTGCGCCCTCTAGTCGCCAGCTAATTTAGGCAGCCACAACAGGGGAGATAACTGCGCCTACAGAAGCATAATAAAAACAAATGAATGGGTTGTCTGATACTGCTACAATTGTGTCATTAAGGGTCTTTATTGTGATGTAAACGCGGTGCAGCCAGGTATGCAAATATGTGCAACATCCATAAAAATATGTTATGTAACTCTCAACTCATCAGGCTTACCAAATATTCAAGTGAGCAGTGACACGCTTATGAGTCAGCAGTTCATCTACAAGTGAAGTTTTGACCACGTTTGGATTGTGCTTTTTATGTACCACCAGCATTGGGAGCCAGTCAGGTGGCATAAATGTTGTGTTTACGTCCCCGTAACTTAGCGGTTCGGCAAAAGAGACCGATAGTATAAGTACTAGGCTTACAAAAGAATAAGTCCTGGGGTCGATTTGCTCGACTAAAGGAAGAGAGTTAAAGAGAAGATAAGGACAAGTCAGAGTGAGTGAGAGAGAGAGAAAGGGCCAGTGGGGGACATAGGGGATGTTTCATAAGTGTGAGGGGAGATAGTTAGAGATAGCAATTGATGGTGAGAGGAACTGGGGTAGCTGTAGGTGGGTATGGT
>NC_068981.1:3969074-3973189 GCF_001194135.2 Octopus bimaculoides | reverse complement strand
TAAAATACACCATTTTGAGCGTGGCTGTTGCCAGTACTGCCTGACTGGCCATCGTACCGGTGGCACGTAAAAGCACCCACTACACTCTCTGAGTGGTTGGCATTAGGAAGGGCATCCAGCTGTAGAAACTCTGCCAAATCAGATTGGAGCCTGGTGCAGCCTTCTGGCTTGCCAGTCCTCAGTCAAATCGTCCAACCCATGCTAGCATGGAAAGCGGACGTTAAATGATGATGATGATCTATTCTTCTTTTGTCCTTTTTAATTTTAATTTTTTTTTTTTTTGTCATCAATAAACTGTCCATCACTTAACTTTCGGCACCCTTTTTAGAGTTGCTTTGTACTATTGCTAAAATGAAGAAAACATTTTCATTAATTCATCACATTTACAACAGGACAATGACATTCAGACATCTTCTCTCCTTTTTGTCCTCTCCCATTCTTTCCCCATTCAGTTTCATTATTTCATTTATAAAGCAGCATCGCCTTTAAAACATTTGACCCAAATGTATATTGGCATTTTTTGTTTTGGCCTTCTGAAGTACTTAAGCATTCAAAAGTAGCTTGTAATTGAAAGTGAAGTGCTAATTGTATACATGTATGTATGTATGTACATACGTCTGTCTGTCTGTCTGTCTGTCTGTCTGTCTGTATGTATGTATATATGTATGTATGCATGTGTGCATGTATGTCATTATTCAGTTTATTTCAAGATTTCTTGAAAATAGAGAAAGAATTGGTTTCTAACCTAGATCCAAGGCTCCTTCATTGGAATTTCAACATAAACAACAGGGTATTTTTGTTTGTATATGCAGATTTGTATGTTTTATTTATGTATTCACATGCATCCTTATCATCGTTGTCGTTTAACGTCCACTTTCCATGCTGGCATGGGTTGGACGGTTTGACTGAGGGCTGGCAAGCCAGAAGGCTGCACCAGGCTCCAATCCGATCTGGCAAAGTTTCTACAGCTAGGTGCTCTTCCTAACACCAACCATTCAAGAATGTAGTAGGTGCTTTTTACATGCCACTGGCATGCGGGCCAGTCAGGTGGTACTGGCATCCACCATGCTTGAATGGTGCTTTTTACATGCCACCAGCCGAGATGCCAGTCAGGCGGTACTGTCATTGGCCACGATAACAACTTCACTTGCCTCAACAGGTCTTCGCAAGCAGTTTATTGCTCAATGATTGAAGGGTACTCTTAAATGGGCCAGTTATTCTGCCCTGGCATAGGTCACAGTTATGGTCTCACTTGGCTTTTCCAGGTCTTCTCATGCACAGCATATCTTCAAAGGTCTCGGTCACTTGTCATTGCCTCGGTGGGCCAAAATGTTCAAAGGTTATGCTTCACCACCTCATCCCAGGCCTTGCTGGGTCTACCTCTTCCACAGTTGTCCTTGTCCATATGCAACACATGACCATACCAGCACAGTCATCTCTCTTGCACACCACATCTGATGCTTCTTATGTCCAACTTTTCTCTCAGGGTACTTACACTCTGTCGTGTATGCACACTGACATCACACATCCAGCAGAGCATACTGGCTTCATTCCTTACAAGCTTATGCATGTCCTCAGCAGTCAGGGCCCATGTTTCACTGCCATGTAGCATGGCTGTTCGTACACATGGCTCATACAGTCTACCTTTTACTCTGTGGGAGAGGCCCTTTGTTAGCAATAGAGGTAGGAGCTCTCTGAACTTTGCCCAAGCTATTCTCATTCTAGCAGCTACACTCTCAGAGCATCCACCCCTGCTACTGACTTGGTCTCACCTAGGTAATGGAAGCTATCAACTACTTGTAGTTTTTCCCCCTGGTATGTGATGGAAACTGTTTTCTGCACATTTTCGGTGTCTATTGCTCCTGAGCATCTGCCACACGCAAAAACTATCTTCCCAGTTAGCCTTCCTTTGATATTGCTGCACCTCTTATGTGTCCATAGCTTGCACTGGGTACATCTTATAGAGTTTCTAACTACGCCTTTTCTACAGATCAAGCAGGACCATATAGTTGCATATCTAGACATGCTCATATATATTTAAATAATAAACTTCTGGAAAGTTTTACAGATTTTTACAGTTCCACTGATGGATTGGATCTGTAGTCTTTGAATTAGCTTTCTCCTTTCTGGTTTTGAGAAACCTAATTTCTCAAGATTGGTATTTAGGCAGTGTGTTGTGTATGTATGTATGTATGTATGTATGTATGTATGTATGTATGTATGTATGTATGTATGTATGTATGTATGTATGCATGTATGTATGCAATCCCTAAGGACTGGAAGGATGCAATTATTCTCCCTCTATATAAAGGAAAAGGAGCCAGAACAATGTGTGGTAACTACAGAGGTGTTGCTCTACTATCAGCTGCTGGCAAGGTTCTGGCAAATATTCTTCTTACTCGTCTGAACGGGTGTCTCGTAAATGATGTCCTATCTGAATCTCAATGTGGCTTCCGATCTGGTAGAGGGACAATGGATATGATCTTCACAGCAAGACAGATGCAGGAGAAGTGCTATGAGCAGAATATGGATCTTGTCCAGGTATTCATTGATTTAACAAAGGCCTTTGATACTGTAAATAGGGCCTTTCTATGGAAAATACTTGGCAGACTTGGATGTCCAGATCACTTTATATCTATAGTTAAATCCTTTCATGATGGGATGGAGGCTTGGGTCAATGTTGGTGGTGGCATGGCGGACCCATTCCTGTAGAGAATAGTGTCAAGCAGAGTGACATCCTTGCCCCAACTCTCTTTTCTTTGTATTTTGCTGCTGCTTTTACTTATGCTTTTGCTAAGCTTAGCTCTCTGGAAATTTATGTCAGATATCGATCTTCTGGCTGCCTCTTTAATCTTCACCGAATTGCTGCCAATTCAAAGGTTCTCCGGTCTATTATTCGTGACCTCCTTTATGCAGATGACTGTGACTTAGTCACTCATACAGTGGATGATATGCAAATACTCATGAATTGCATTTCTGCTTCTTGCAAGGCATTTGGACTTGGCATTAGCCTGGACAAGACTGTTGTAATGTTCCAACCTGCACCAGGAAATCCATATGTGGAACCAGTTATCTTGGTTGAAGGAACAATTCTGAAAGTGGTAGACAAGTTTATCTACCTGGGCAGCACACCCAGCCATTCTTGCTCCCTGGATGAGGAAATATATTTCAGGTTGCAGAGAGCAACTAATTCCTTCCGGTCTCTTCAGTCTCGTGTCTGGTCCCAGAATGGCATAGCAAGGCAAACAAAAGTTGCTGTGTACCGTGCTTGTGTACTAACGTCGCTCCTCTACTCGTGTGAAACATGGACTCTGTACAAACGTCAGGTAAGGGTCCTTGAACGCTTTCATCAGAGATGTCTCAGGCACATTCTCAATGTCGGCTGGACCTCAAGGATTCCAGACACACAGATCCTAAGGACAGCTGATATCTTGAGTATTGAGGCGATGGTGCACAAGCACCGGTTACGTTAGACTGGACACATTATTAGAATGAAGGATAGCAGAATTCCTAAGCAGAAGCTCTATGGAGAACTTGTGAATGGAAGGAGACTCCGGCAGAAACCAAGGCTGCGCTTTAAGGATGTGTCAAGTCCTCATTAAAGGCCTGTGATATGCAGGACACTGACTGGGAGAATAATGCCTGTCATCGCCACAGATGGAGGCAGCAGGTTAAGGAGGGGATCAACACTTTTGAGAGAGCACGTATACAGCATGAAGAATTTAAGCGAGCTGTGCAAAAGTGTACGGCTCGTATAGTGAATGGGGAAAGCTTAATCTGCAATGTTTGCAGTTGTGTATGCTTATCAAGAGCAGGGTTCATTAGCCACCAAAGGAGCTGTAAATGCAAAATGTAAGTTAGTCCCAGAGCGCAGAATGTTCCTGAAGGTCGGCAATGGTCTTCCTCGGTCACGAGTGGATGGCCATCATGTATGTATGTATGTATGTATGTATGTATGTATGTATGTATGTATGTTTGTATGTATGTATGTATGTGTGTATGTATGTACGAATGTATGTATGTATGCATGTGTGTATGTGTGTGTATGCATGTATGTGTATATGTATGTATGTATGTGCATATGTATGTGCATATGTATGTATGTGTGTGTATGT
>NC_068981.1:3966083-3968694 GCF_001194135.2 Octopus bimaculoides | reverse complement strand
AAGTTTGACTGGTGAGGAGGGTGAGTATTGGACTCCTTGCAGGGTGGAAAATATGACCCGTCAAAAATATGACCTGTCAAAAATATGACCCGTCAAAGGGCAGAGGAACTAATGAGTAGTCAACAGTCATTCAGTAATGTGTGTGTGAGTGTGTGTATTCTTTTATTCTTTTATTTGTTTCAGCCATTTGACTGCAGCCATTCTGGAGCACTGCTTTTAGTCGAGCAAATCGACCCCAAGACTTATTTTTTGTAAGCCTAGTACCTATTCTATCAGCCCCTTTTGCCGAACCGCTAAGTTACGAGGACATAAGCACACCATCACCAATTGTTAAGCGATGTTGCAGGGGACAAACAGACTTACAAAAATATACATACATACATACATACATATATACATGACGGGCTTCTTTCAGTTTCCAGCTACCAAATCCACTCACAAGGCTTTGGTCCTGAAAAAGCTAGACTGCCCTGAAAAATTTGTGAGAATGCTTAGGCAATTTCAGGACAAGATGGAAGTGAGAGTTAATGCTGGAAGTATTTTCTGTAGAAAATGGTGTAAAACCAGGTGATAGTCCTGCTTTTACATTCTTTGCTCTATATTTTGAAATTGTCTTTCAAATAGCTTTCGAAGATTGTGCTGGAGGGGTCTGCATAAGATATAGGCCAGTGGGAAAACTTTTCAATCACAAAAGACTTTGTACCAAAATGAAGTTCTTCATTCTCTCATCACTGAGTTCTTGTATGCAAATGATTGTGACCTGTTTGCACATTCCCAGGAAGATATGCAACACAGGATGAATGCGATTTCTGCAGCATGTACAGCATTAAGCCTTATAATCAACTTGAAGAAAATCTGTTCTAATGTACCAGCCTGTCCCTTCTAAGCTTTATGTAGAATGTTCTATAACTGTGAATGGTCAAAGGCTGGAAGTTGTTACTAAATCCATTTATTCAGGAAGTACTTTGAGCACTGCAGGTCTTGATGATGAAATTTCATAGAGACTCAGCAAGGCTGGTGGAGCCTTTTGCATGCTTGACAAGTGCCTCTGGTTATGCCATAGCATATCTTTCCAAATTAAAATTAGGGTTTATAACACATGCGTCCTGCCATCTTTGCTATTTGGAAGTGAGACCTGGGTTGTTTATTCTAAGCATTTAAGGCATTTAGAATGTTATCATTGATATTG
Source organism: Octopus bimaculoides (assembly GCF_001194135.2). Taxonomy (NCBI): domain Eukaryota; kingdom Metazoa; phylum Mollusca; class Cephalopoda; order Octopoda; family Octopodidae; genus Octopus; species Octopus bimaculoides. Next base: position 3,967,505 of record NC_068981.1, on the reverse strand, counting down.
CCTTAGGAAAATTCTTGGAATAAATTGGAAAATGGCCATCGGTGATGCGGAGGTGGTTGAGAGAAGTTGTAGTAGAAGTGTGGAATCAATGATTCTGCAAAGTCATTTGAGGTGGACGTCTGGTAGGGGTGGACGTCTGGTAGGGGTGGACGTCTGGTAAGAATCAATGGTGGAAGACTTCCCAAGCAACTTCTGTATTGTGAGCTGGAAGATGGTAGGAGACCAGCAGATAAGCTCAAAATGAGGTTCAAGTCCTGCCTTAGAATTGCTCTGACACAGACAGGAATTTCAATTGTTGATTGGGAGAGAGAGGCACAAGACTGAGGTGGATGGAGGACGAAAGTGCACAGTGGTTGCTCGAGGTTTGAAAGCGAGAAAGTGAAGCACAAGAAGATTAGGAGAAGGTTAATTTTTAACCTTTTAATAAAGTTTCAGTTACTAACCTTTATGTATGCATGTATGTGTGTATATGTTTGTGTATGTATGTGTGTGTATGTATGTGTGTGTATGTATGTATGTATGGGTGTACATGTGTATGTACGTGTGTGTGTATGTATGTGTGTGTATGTGTGTGTATGTATGTGTGTATGTATGTATGTATGTATGTACGTATGTAGGTATGCGTATAAACTGATGTTGTATGTATAAGCACACCTCACAAACAGTCATAAACTGAACCACACCAACCAACCAGCCAACCAACCAACCAACCAATGACTACATACATCATAATTGTTTCGTCCTCATTGATACTTTTAAAACCACATCTCATTGCGTGATAGACCAGGATGTGTGTGTTCAACAAAAGCCATTATTACCCTGTGCACGTAAGCGAAAGCAGGGTATTGTAATCACTTGTCTTCATCCATTTGTCTGTGTTTGCAAATTTACTGGAATATCGCTGAAAGAATTTCTTTTACCAAATTTGGCAGAAATACTCATTGGGTGACTGACTTGAAATGACGAACATTTGGTTTGATTATCTTTAAGGTAAAAAAAAAAATTTTTAATCGAACTTACAAATTTCCGGATAAGCAAGTGGTCATATTATTTTGTTCATTTTCTTTTTCATATGAATTGGCCCTCATCCGTGTGTGTATAGATCATGATGTACCTATGCAAGTAGACATGTGTGTACAAACATACATACACAGATATGCAACTGTTTGTGTGTGTGTGTGTGTGTGTGTGTGCATGTGTACACTGATGGATTTGAGGGTTTTGTTTATTTACAAATCGATTTCTTAATTTCACTGGAGTATCTATATATATTAAAATGAGTATCTATATATATTAAAATGAGAAGGTGTGTTTGTCTGTGTGTGTGAATCCCTAAAACTCGAGAACTACGTAACCAATTTCATTCAAATTTTACACATGCCTTACTTGGGATTCCAGTTGTGTTTTAGTCAAAAAAAATTT
>NC_068981.1:3957831-3963788 GCF_001194135.2 Octopus bimaculoides | reverse complement strand
CGGCCAAGGAAGCTTTTTGATCCCATTTTCAGTCAGCCATTGTTGATTCCTTTTCACTGTGTGGCATGGAGCCCCATCTTCCATGAATAAAACCTTATTTTTCGTAATGTTATCATGTGAATACATCGGAAGTAATCCTTGCTTAAGTATTTTGATGTATTTTTCAGAGTTTAATGGTTCCAAAACATTCAATCAGCTCAGAATGACCATTGCTGGTGACAGCTCCCCATACCATTACAGAGATACCACCATGTTTCACAGTTGGTTGGAGTTGTTTCAAATCAAATTCTTGATTGGGAAGCCTCCAGACCCAAACACGTCCACTGTCTGAAAATAATGCAAATCTAGATTCATCTGAGAAAATCACTAGTGAAACAAACGAACACACTCACAATATTACCATGGACGATAGAAGGGCTAAGGCGTTGGAACAGCCAAATATCCTCATGGGTTTCATTTGTCACCTCAGTAAGGTGAGCTGCCAATGTTAACGAGAACTCTGCTGTTAACAGCCTAGCCCCTCCAAATGTCCCCAATGCCACAGGCTGGAAGAGATGGCTCACTGACAGGTCCTGGTACTTAAGGATTTTATTCCATTCAGCTATGGAAGCAGTGATCCTCCCATTTACTGCAGCATCCAGGATGTGGGATGGAGCAAAGGAGTCACAGACTGTGGTATCCCAGATGAAGCATCTACCTGTTATCCAGGGACAGAAGGTAAGATCATCTGGTCTCTTCCCATCACTTCTGGATAATCCCACTGGCTCCAGAACTGAGGGGATGTTAACCTGAGCCAACACCTACTTAATAATGAAGTTTAGCTCAGTGTGACAAATGAAACAACCAACATTTAGATGGCAAGACAAGCCATGAAGGCCTGTGGAGTTGAGAGGCCTACCACAGCAGCATCTCAATCCTCCACAAATGTTGGTTCCTACTCTGAGTGCAATGGAGATGTGGAGCTCATCCAGACTCAACAGACCACCAATGTTGGCCACAGGCAGGACATCAATCCAGTCCCCTGAGAATATCACACTTGTAGAAAGTAGGCGACACCTTGAAAATTGATCTGATTGATCAAAGAGAGAGAGTTGAAAGTAGCACCTGAGTGTGGATTGTCTCACACTCTCTGCTTTCATCTATCCTTAGCTGTATCGGGAACTGACAAACCCAGCTCTCTCCACTGCTATAGAGCTTCATCCATCTCCCTGTTGGAACTAGTCCATGTTGGAAAGGAGAGGATTCGATCCCAGTACTTATTTTTAAAAATCTGATACTTATTCTATTGGTCACTTTTGTCAAGCAGCTAAGTTATAGGGATGTAACGAAACCAACACCTATTGTTAAGTGGTGACAGGGACAAACATAATCTCTCTCTCTCTCTCTCACACACACACACACACACCTGATAGATTTTCCCACAGTTTCCATCAAACAAATTCACTCATAAGGCATTGGTTAATCCCAGGTTATGGTAGAAGATACTTAACCAAGGTGCCACGCAGTGGGACTGAACTCGAAAGCCCGTGGGTGCAAAACAAGCTTCTTAACTAGAAGCGAAAATATTCTTTTCTACTCTAGGTACAAGGCCCGAAATTTTGGGGGAGGGGACCAGTCGATTAGATCGACCCCAGTACATAATTGGCACTTAATTTATCGACTCCGAAAGGATGAAAGACAAAGTCGACCTCGGCGGAATTTGAACTCAGAACGTAAAGACGAAATACCTCTAAGCATTTCGCGCTGCGTGCTAACGTTTCTGCCAGCTCTCTGGCTTCAGAAGCGAAAATATTATAATTCGGAAATAACGGTGAGTAAAAGTTACCTCCCATCAAAACTCCGTTGCCTAGCAACGTAGTTTAAAGAATTATTTAACAGTGAGTCTAAGGCGACTTGTTATGATCCTGAAGGTAAAATATTTTTTTGGTCTTCATAGGAATGTCATATCAAGGTACACGGAACACCTCAATATCCTTAACAAATCTCGTATCGTATCCTAACAACTTGGTAGAACCCAAGTTTAGTGTTCTACATAGACAAACACCTTATGCCCGTCTCGAATCCTCGACACACAAGTTTGTTGTCCAATATTTCACCATTTTGTCCAGTTCACCTGTGCTTGTGTTAGATGGCAGATTACAAAACGGAAGAGGAAATATGGAACAGCAATCGACGAAAGTAATCTATCCTTTAATTATATTTATCCTTTAATTACGTTCTATGAAACAAAGGTAAAATAAGGAAAATAATAATAATAACCATCGGATTCTGTCTCCGTTTTAAGCAGCAGAAGATAGTGGTGGTGGGGAATAATGGGTTGTATATCTTAGAACAAATGCCGCGCCTCGTGGACAAAACTGCAAAGGCGTTGTCGCGGAGAATGGCCATCACCATCGCACGGTACTCATTTTTCAAACGGCCCGCAGCTATCCCGATTTTGCGGAGGAAATTAGCAGTGAAGGGGCCAAGAATGTCTGAGGTCTCGACGGTGACAGGCACAAATTGAAATTTATTCATGAGGTTCCATGTATAGATATTTCGTTATAGCATTTGGTTTACATATTTCTTGATGTGAAAACGTGTGTTGAAACAAATTTAGTTGTATCTCAAGAGCGTCATTATGCCAATAAGGAACACACTTGTTATTTATTAGTCAACGAATTAATTAATCATTTATTTAACCAATTAAATTATCAATTGTTTGATTAATCATTCAGTCCAATCAATCATTCAATCAGCTAGGTTGATCAAAGCCCTGTCGTCGCCAGGGCGTGTCATTGATGAAGTTGAGAGTGGCGACGAAAGGACTTTGATGAATAAAGAAAGCTAATTGATTGATTGACTGAACTATTCATCGAACAGGAACCTTGAGGGACAGTATCAGAAAGTATCCTAAGAAATATCAAAGAAATGGAGGCATTTGAGTCAGGGTTAGACAGGGGCACATAACTGATATGGATCTCAAAGCCTGTGAGAATGGGTGGAGGAGCTGCAACGAGAGAGGGGCAGCTGGTACGTCATTTTGAGACGCAGAGAGCCAAAGAAAAGCCTGTCAATATCTGATAGAGCTCTTTCATCATCGTCATCATCGTTTAACGACCGCTTTCCATGCTGGCATGGGTTGGACGGTTTGACTGAGGACTGGCAAGCCAGAAGGCTGCACCAGCCTCCAATCTGATCTGGCAAGGTTTCTACAGCTGGATGCCTTTCCTAGCGTCAACCACTCTGAGAGTGTAGTGGGTGCTTTTTATGTACCACCTGCATGAGAGCCAGTCAGGCGGCACAGGCATCAACCACACTCGAATGATGCTTTTTACATGCCATTAGCATGGGAACCACTCTGGCAGCACTGGCAGAAAGAAAAATAATAACCATCTTTGAGTTTTAAAAGTAAATCCATCCCCCAAACGATGGGTCCTGAAATCAGCTTTGATTCCCTTCCTCCCCCGAAAGAAAATATGAATTAATGAACCTCATGACTTGTACTTCACTTGATCGATTACCCCTCAACCTCAGCATCCACCAGGGTTTGATCACTCCTGAAAGAAGAACCCCCTCCCTAGACTCATTCTACGACTATCTGTCTCTGGCTAGCCGTGGCCATGTAAGTCCCAGCTAGCAGATGAGATCGTCTTGCCATCTTCTCTTTGTTCAGCCTCTTGATCTTTCTTGTCCATTGCCATGATGTCCATTCATTTATCCGGATTATCCATCTGTTGTCCTTCAGTCGTGGCCACCCCATCTATATTTACTCTCCTTGATGGTTCTTATGATGTTGACTCTTGTGAGTCAACGAGAGTCAATCCACCCCCCACTCCAAGCTATTAAAGACAATGGTGTTATTAATAACCATTCCTACCATTGGTACAAAAGTAAACTTTTCTTTGTGTGGTCTCCTTTGGTTACAGGGGTTGCTTTTGGTCCTTCGTCTTGCAAATTACAAGGCAATTTTAACCAGTGTTGGTGGCACAGAAAAGAAAAACCATCCTGCCCTCTCTGTAAAGTGGTTGGTGTTAGGAAGGGCATCCCCAGCTGAAGCAGACAAATTGGGTTTGGTGCTGTCCTCCAACTGGTCAGGTTCTATTGCACCATCTAACCATGTCAGCGTGGAAGATGGACATTAAATGGTGATGATGATGATGATGATGACAATGATGATGATGATGATGATGAGGGGAATGAGAACATTGCTAATAACATTTCTTTAATTATAGTGACCCAGGCAAAGGATTAATGTCAATAATTGTCAATCATCATGACACCAACGCTACAGGGATTGTGTCACTCATCACTCATGGTACCAATACTACAGAGGTTGTGTCACTCACCATTCATAGTGCCAAGAGAGGTTGTATCACTCACCATTTATCGTGCCAAGAGAGGCTGTGTCACTCATCATTCATAGCACCAACACTAGAGAGGTTGTGTCACTCATTATTCAGCAAAAGCTCATTAGTGGTAGTACAGGGGATGGAGGGGAGTGTGTCTTGTACTTAGTCAATGTAGAGAGCACTCAATGACATAAGATGTATAGACCCAGGAGGGGAATAGGAGAGAGTGAGTAATGACAGCAGATAGGTGGGGGTATATACTTTTTGAATAAGAATATATTTTAATTTCATTTTTGTATTTGCTTTGCAAGATTCTCGATGTGAATTTTTGTGCCAAAACACATCTTGTTGTGTCTGGGGAGGATCATTAAACGACGAAAGGACTTTGACAAACGAACAACCAATTGGTTGTTTAATCAGCACATTAAACAAACGATTGATTAATTAACTGGTTAGATGTTTAACCAATTGACTAACAATAAAGAAGTAATATTGAGCCAATGTGTGTGTGTCTATCATTGTTGGTGTTATGACTGTCTCAAGACACAACAAGATATGTTTTAAGAATCAAAATTTTTCCCTTCTTTTTCTGAAGATTAAGTAATTATCTGGAGAAGAAGAATGGCCGAGGAAGAAGCTGTGCAAGTGATGAAGGAAGCAGAAACCCACTCAGCCATCCCCGTTTTGGTAAATACAGACCAAACAGGACTCTGTCTCATCCTCCTTTGTAAGTTTCAGGGTTTGTCTTTTATTTTTTATTTGTTTTAGTCATTAGACTACGACGATGCTGGAGTAGCCCCTTGAAGAATTTTTTTAGCTGAGTGAATCGACCTTGGGAATTTTGTCTCTTTTTTTAACCCTGGTACTTATTCTGTTGGCCTCTTTTGCCAAACTACTAAGTTATGGGGATGTAAACACACCAACACCAGTTGCCAAGTGGTAGTGGGGGGGGACAAAAGCACACACACGCACATTATTCTTTGACAGTGACTTCAAATTTTGGCCAGCTAAGTCATTGTTGAACTGGCCGAAACTTCGAAGTCACTATCAACAACATTCTTGTTTAAGAACAATAAATTTGTACACGACAAAAGTATAGAAAGACCCATCAGATTAATGTAAAATTGTTTTTATTATAACTGAACATAAAAAATAAACATTAACAATAAATATATATGCAGGGGTTGGACAAAATAATGGAAACACCTAGCATCATGGCATCATAATTTTGAAATATCTATAAAACCGTCAAAAGCTTGTTTATTTTCATGTTTTTTGATTTATTATTAGTGTTGCTTAATATGTTTTGCTAAAATTGCTGTTTCTTTCCAGATATCATCAGAAAAAGGTAATTAAAATTCATTAAAATGACAGATCTATTGAACTTTCAAAGAGGTCAAATTGTTGGTGCTCATATGGCAGGCGATAGCGTAATGAAAACAGCTGAAATGTTTGGTGTACCAAGAAGTACTGTCTCGAAAGTAATGACAGTCTTTGAGAAAGAGGGAAAAACCTCCTTGTCAAAACAAAACTCCAGAAGAAAACCAAAATTTTCAGATAGGGACCATTGAACTCTTATGTGAATTGTTAGAAAAGATCACAAAAGTACAGCTCCCAAAATTACTG
>NC_068981.1:3954560-3957592 GCF_001194135.2 Octopus bimaculoides | reverse complement strand
GGGTGGGGGTGGGGGGCTATATCTTGGAAATCTGCCGGCCCAATGGTTTCCCTTCATGGCAGAATTAATAGTCAAGACTATTTAAGCATTTTATCTGATCAAATTCATCCTATGGTTGCGGAACTGAGAGGCAAACGCAATCTTTCAGGATGATAATGCACCAATTCACACAGCTAAAGTTGTTACTGAATGGCACGAGGAACATTCTAGTGAAGTTGAACATCTTATCTGGCCACCACAGTCCCCAGATCTCAATATTATTGAACATTTATGGTATATTTTAGAAAAACAAGTAAGGAGTCGATATCCTCCACCATCATCACTACAAGAACTGGAGACTGTTCAGACTTTGTACAAGTCCATACTTCATAGAATTCAAATTATAATTACTGCGAAAGGCAGTCCTACCCCATATTAAAATAAATTTGTTTGAAATTTTAAGGTGTTTCCATTATTTTGTCCAACCCCTGTATATATATATATATATATATATATATATAAAACGATGGGCTTCTTCCATATACCAAATCCATTCACAAGACTTTGATTGACTTGAGGCTATAGTAGACACTTGCCCAAGGTGTCACACAGTGGGACTGAATCAAGAACCATGTGGTTGGGAAGCAAGCATCTTACCACACAATCATGTCTGTACTTATAATTGTTTATATTAGAAAAAAGAAAGCAAAAAAAAAAAAATAAAATAAACTGATTATGTCTGTATTGAATCGGATGATAGATATTTAATGTTGTTTGCAGGGGTCACACATTTCCCAGTGTAAATTGTTTGAATAAGGAGCCTTCTAAATACAGCCATCAGCACACACAGCACCGGAACTCTACATGGCCTTATGGATATAAAGTTCTTCCATCGCCACAAACAACCAGGTAAGTCCTTTTGCTGCTTGAGGTAAAGGTGCAATGATTGTCATGCTGATGATGCCTACTGAGGCAGAAACATATATTCTCTTGTGCCCCAGACAATAAGCTTGTCTTACTCCTGGCATATCTATCCAAGGACCCACCCTCCGTGTAAATTGTGATTATATCAGAATTTAATATGCAAAAAAAAATATAAAAATAAACTACATCCATACTAACTCAAATCTCATAATCTACAAAATGAAAGTTGGAAGTTTGAAAAAATTCTGATGTGTATGTGTGTGTGTGTGTGTGTGCTCACCATTTCTCTTTTCACATCAAATTCTGATATTTTCTTTTATTTGTTTTGGTCATTTGACTGTGGCCATGCTGGAGCACCGCCTTTAGTTGAGCAAATCGACCCCAGGACTTATTTTTTGTAAGCCTGGTACTTATTCTATTGGCTCCTTTTGCCGAACCGCTAAGTTACGGGGACGTAAACACACCAGCATCGGTTGTCAAGCGATGGTGAGGGTGACAAGCACACACACATACACATATATATATGTATATATATATACGACGGGCTTCTTTCAGTTTCTGTCTATCAAATCCACTCACAAGGCTTTGGTTGGCCTGAGGCTATTATAGTAGAAGACACTTACCCAAGGTGCCACACAGTGGAACTGAACCCGGAACTATGTGATTGGTAAGTAAGCTACTTACCATACAGCTACTCCTGCGCAATTTACAAATGTACCCACTCTGAAATATATTTGTAGAAAATTTCATTTAAAAATACCCATTTTTCTGAAAGTTATGAGGAAACAAAGCCAACTCCTGTGAATTTTATGAAACTCTTCTCCCCAACTCTTCTCATGTTGCTGATGGTGATGGTAGTGTTAATAGTGGCACCAATGCAGATGATGATGAGGAGAAAAGGAGAAGAGGAGGAGGCTGTCAATCTTTCCTTCTGTTTCAAATCTGCATGATTTATAACGATTACTTTTGCCGGAGATCAAAGTTTGCTATTGAACCTCCTGATTGGCAATTTAGTAATATCTTAAATGAAGTTGTAGATGAGATGATAACCCAACTTGTGAAAGACCTGCTCAGGTACCAGACCTATATTTAATATTGTAGAGAAGAAGAAGAAGAAGAAGAAGAAGAAGAACTGACTCATCATAAAACCGATAAAGGAACCTTCCAAAAGAAGAATGAAGTAAGTATGATTAAAGGAAAATTAAAAGAGTTTTTTATGGAGATGTACTTGCATAGCAAGTGACCTGATTTGAGATCCTGTGCTGGAACGAAAACAGTTGCAGCGTGGAAGGTGTTTATAAGCCATTTAAGAAACACAAAAACCGTTAAATTCACTTCAACATTTAAATTTAATTTGCCAAAATATTTTCATCGCTTTGAGACTGTAACCTCATCATCATCATCATCCTCATCGTTTAACGTCCGCTTTCCATGCTAGCATGGGTTGGACTCACTGATAAAATTCCGTTCTGCATCAGAATTTAGTCTGAATGATAATCTCCTTTCTACTAAAGGCCGAGGGCCTGAAATTTGTAAGGAGGGTACTAGTTGATTACATCGACCTCCGTACACAACTGGTACTTATTTCATTGACGACTTCCCCCCACTCCAAAAGGATGAAAGGGCAAAGTCGACCTCGCTGAAATTTGGACTCAGAACGTAGCGACAGATGAAATGCTGCCAAGTATTTCACCCAGCGTGCTAACAATTCTGCCAGCTCACCACCTTAAGTCTGAATAATAATAATAATAATAATAATAATAATAATAGTATGCAATAAGGAAGAAAGAAAAGTCGAGAGATATGACAGGTTAGTTTGGGAGGTTAAGCAGTTGTGGTTGATGAAAAAGGTGGTAGTAATGTCAATAATTGTCAGAGCCCTGGGAACAGTGAGCTAAAATCTTGAGAAGTATGTGGAACAAATATGCAATAAGGGTGGAGCACTTGCAGAAAACAGCACTGCTTGGAACTGCTCGAATTCTCTGGAAGGTGTTCGAAAAATAAGAGGTGTTACTTTAGTTCACTGGTAGCGAACAGCTGACATCACAGTACATCTCCAGAGTTAGAACTTGGGCAAAGGCAATAATAATAATAATAATAATCATTCTTTCTATTATAAACACAAGAAA
>NC_068981.1:3950327-3954550 GCF_001194135.2 Octopus bimaculoides | reverse complement strand
TTGTGCAAAGGCAATAATAATAATAATAATAATCATTCTTTCTATTATAAACACAAAAAATTTTTGGTTGAGAGAAGAAGTTAATTACATTGAGCCAAGTGCTCAACTCATGCTTGTTTTATCAATCTGGGAAGGAGGAAAATATTGACTCTGGTGGAATTTGAACACAGAATGTTAAGAGCCAGAAGAAATACCTCCAAGCAATTTTTCTGATGTGCTAACAATTCTGCCAGCTTGATGCCTTAAGGATGATGATGATGATGATGACGGCAATGATGATGATGGCAATGATGATGATGATGATGATGATGACGGCAATGATGATGATGATGATGATCCTCCTCCTCCTCCTTTCTAGTATAGACACAAGGCTTGAAATTTTGGGTGAGTGGTGTTTAGTCAATTACATCAACACCAGTGTGCAACTGGTATTTGCTTCATTGACCTCAAAAAAATGAAAGGCAAAGTTGAACTCAGAACATAAAAAGCTGGAACAAATGCCATTAAACATTTAGTCCTGACAATTCTTCTAACTTTCTTAATAGTGACAGTAACGAGCTTAACCTTTTCGTTACCAACCCAGCTGAAACCAGTTCTGGCTCTGAGTACTAATGTCTTGTTTTCATGAGTTTTAAATTAAAATCTTCCACCAAACCTTAGTCACAATTTATGTTCCTAACACTAGCTGAATGATAACTAAGTTATTTGACTAAATTCTTTGTTATATTTAAAAGTAATTGAAAGAAACACAGAACATCTCAACAGAAATATGGTAACAAAAGGGTTAAGATATATAATAGAGAAACAATTCTTAACCCTTTTGATACCAACCTGGCTGAAACCAGTTCTGGCTCTGAGTACAAATATCTTGTTTTCATAAGTTTTGAATTAAAATCTTCCACCAAACCTTAGTCACAATTTATGTCCCTAACACTAGCTTAATGATAACCAAGTTATTTTACTAAATTCTTTGTTATATTTACAATTAATTGAAAGAAACACAGAACATCTCAACAGAAATACAGTAATGAAAGGGTTAATGTCTACAGTGGCCAGGTGCACTACAACCTGTCAGGAGACAGAAAGCAGACATATTACTACATAAAGACAGTAATGGAAGCCAGAAGTACATTACACAATACAAAGAATAACTGGCATCTGTCAGTTGTGATAATGAGGGTTCTATTTAATCTGATCAATGGAATAATTTCTTGTGAAATTAGCATGCAAGTGGCTGAGCACTCCACAGACATGTGTACTCTTAATGTTGTTCTCAGGGAGATGAAGCATCTCGCGTCAGCCCATCTGTATTTCAGATACGACTCGTATATAGATGAGGGCAGCTGCATAAAGAAGTGCCGAGCTCTAATTGTGGAGGGAACCTCTGGAAGGGGTAGACTCAGATGTGGGACAAAGTAGTGAGAAAGGTACATTGGACACTGGGCCCCATTTAGGAAATGACAAGGGACTGGGAGATGTGGCAATTTGCTGTACTTGATAAGACCTGTCAAGCTAAGTAAAATGGCCATTTTCCACATATACTGGCTTCTCCTTTCAGGTGTCGGTGCCACTTTAAAAGCACCCATGCTGGTGCAGCATTAATGCACCCATGCGCCAATGCTGTGTGAATGCACACACAATGCCGGTACTGCATTAACGCACCCATGCTGGAGCTGCATAAACATACCCATACCGGATGGTATGTAAAAAGCACCCAGCACATTCTTGTTAAGTGGTTGGCATTAGGAAAGGCATCCAGCCATAGAAACCATGCTTCAATAGAGAGCTGGAGCCTGGACAGCTCCCCTGCTAGCCAGCTGCATGCCAAACCTTCCAACCCATACCAGCATGGAAAGTGGACGCTAAATGACGATGATGATGATGATGATGAACTCATTTTTGCCAGCTGAGTGGACTGAAGCAACATGAATTAAGTGTCTTGCTCAAGGACACAACTCATTGCTGGGGATTGAACTCATGACCTTACGATTGTGAGCTGAATACCCTAATCACTAAGTGATGCACCCCCATAGCACACAGAATAAAAGTGAACATTAAAAAGAGTGTTAAGAGAAGAAAGGGTGGATAGGCATGGCAGGTGAATTTTGGGAAATAGGGAATTTTTGAAGGATGTCATGTCAGACAAATTAACAACTGATGTGGTTAGTTTATTCCATGATTTTACAGTTCTGAGTGTTTCTGGAATGTTTCTGGAAGTCATGGATGCTGAACAGAGTAACACCAGAAATGTAACTTGATTATTACAAACCTGCTGTTGTTTTTTATTTATTATTTTATTGTTACCTTTCGCATCATTCGAGTCATCAAATCTTGTTCTCCGCGTTTCTCACAAGGGAGGTAAGGTAATATAGTTACTTCCCTTGGAGCTTATAGAAGTTACCTCCCTTATCTATTAGATTTCCGTCCATATAATTAGAAATTATTAACAAGTACGTTTATTGAAAGGCAGGCAGAGAGAGAGAGACAGAGACAGAATGGACATCACATGGAATAGGATGGAAGGGTGAGCAACAAACTAATTGCAGGAAAAGCCAGGCTCCCTAATATGAAAGATCAAAACCGTTGCTGGTTGGATCATGTCCGATGACTGAACGGAATTCGATTGCTAAGACAAATACTTTATTGTTGTCTGGTGGTAAAAGGATATCAAAGTAGACCACAACAACGATTCCTTTCCCCCGACAACACCATCTCGACACTGTTACCAATACTATGCCTTCATAACGGCCACAACTGTTACCACCACCACCACCACCACTGTCCATCACTATCTTTAGCATCACTGACACCTCTGCCACTGCCTACTCTATGTCCATTCTACCATCACCACTACTACCACCAGGATCACCACTACCGCCCACCACTGCCATCGCTGCTGCCACCACCATCACCTCTGCTACTGCTACCTCCACCAGCTGTCCTTTGAATTAGAATTTATCATACAGGCTTCTGTACAGTTTCCATTCATTCAAATTCACTCACAATGTTTGGATCAATCCAGTCTTTAATCTGTTATATTTTACTTGCTTCAATCATTATATTGCGACCATGCTGGAGCACCACCTTGAAGAAGTTTAGTCAAACAAATTGACCCTGTTATTTTTTTTTAAGCTTGGTGCTTATTCTATCTGTCTCTTTTGCTGAACTGCTAAGTTATGTGGATGTAAACAAACCAACACCGGTTATCAAACATTGGTGGGGAGCAAGCACAGCCCCACACACACACACACACACACACATATGATGGGCTTCTTTCAGTTTCCATCTACCAAGGCTCTGGGAATCTTGGGTCTATAGTAGAAGACGTGCCCAGGGTGCCATGCAGTGGTCAGGAAGTAACTTCTTACCACACAGACATGGCTGCACCAAAGGCTATAAAAAAATGATACTTGTCCAATATGCCATACAGTAAGATTGAACTTGTGACCCCATGGTTATGAAGTGAAATTCTTAACCATTCATCTATACTGTGCCTGTACTTAAAACACTACCAACAGGAAGTCCTTGTTTGTGGTTTGTTAATAAATGAACCAGTCCCCATAATTGACAATTTAATGATGTCACAATTTAAACTCTTATGTTAATGGAGGTTTACATATTTTTGTAGGAACAGATTAATAGAATTATCTGCAAAGAGATTTTATATGAAGACATCCTGCATCCAGTCATTTCAGACGTATTATATGAGACTGCTCACTGGACATTCCAGTTCTATGCTCAGAAATTCTACAAGAGAGACTTAGATGAGGTTTGTAAGCTCAGTAACCTTTTACTAAATATGTAAAGTCACATGTGCCATCATTTACCATATTGCTTCTGTCTAATAATTTCTGATTTTCTTCAGCCAGCATTTACTGTTTGTTAGTTAATATTGGTTTCAAATTTTGGCACAAGGCCAGCAATTTCTGGAGGGTGGGGGCCGAAATGTGGATACATGTGGATGGAAAGGGTCGCTGAAGGGATCACAGATGTGTAACAAAAGATTTCCAGACATTGGACATAAGAGAAATTAAGAACAATAATAAACGAGTAAAAAATAACTATGTAATGCATATATTTATTTGAAAACATAGAAAATGACCATTCCAAAATATATGGCAATATATATATATATCATCATCATCATCATCTATATATATATATATATATATATATATAGAAAGAGAGAGAGAGAGAGAAAGAGAGAGAGAGAGAGAGAGAGA
>NC_068981.1:3947505-3950280 GCF_001194135.2 Octopus bimaculoides | reverse complement strand
ATTTTCTTCAGCCAGCATTTACTGTTTGTTAGTTAATATTGGTTTCAAATTTTGGCACAAGGCCAGCAATTTCTGGAGGGTGGGGGCCGAAATGTGGATACATGTGGATGGAAAGGGTCGCTGAAGGGATCACAGATGTGTAACAAAAGATTTCCAGACATTGGACATAAGAGAAATTAAGAACAATAATAAACGAGTAAAAAATAACTATGTAATGCATATATTTATTTGAAAACATAGAAAATGACCATTCCAAAATATATGGCAATATATATATATATCATCATCATCATCATCTTCATCATTTAGTATCTATTTTTCATGCTGGCATGGATTGGAGGTTTGACTGGAACTGGTAAGCTGGAGAGCTATATATATATATCTCAGGTAGATGGCCCTGCTCAATCTGTAGAAAAGGTATAGGTAGAAACTCCATAAGATGTACCCAATGTAAGCTTTGGACACACAAAAGGTGCAGCAACATCAAAGGAAGGTTAACAGAGAAACTATTCTTTGTATATGGAAGGTGCACAGGCATAATAAATGCTGAACATGTGTGGAAAATTGACTCCATCAATTGCCAGAGGGGGCATGCTAGACTAGAGGTAGTAGATAGCTTCTGGTATCCAGGTGACCAGGTTAGTAGTGGAGGTGGATGTTCTGAGAGCATAGCTGTAAGAATAAGATTAGGTTGGGCAAAGTTCAGAGAGCTCCTACCCCTGCTAGCAACAAAGGGCCTCTCTCAGAGTGACAGGCAGATTGTTTGATGCCTGTGTGTGAACAGCTATGCTACATGGCAGTGAAACATGGGCTGAGAACATGCGTAGGCTTGAGAGAAATGAAGCCAGTATGCTTCGCTGGATGTGCAATATCAGTGTGCATGTTTGACTGAGTGTAAGCATCTTGAGAGTAAAGTTAGGCATAAGAGGAACCAGATGTGATGTGCAAGAGAGGTGACTGCACTGGTATGGCCATGTGATACATACAGACAAGGACAGCTGTGTAAAGAAGTGCTGATCTGTGGAGGGAATCTGTGGTAGAGGTAGACCCAGGAAGACTTGGGACCAGGTGATGAAGCATGATCTTTGAACTTTGAACCTCACAGGCAATGAGTAGCGATCGAGAACTTTGGCAAAGTGCTCTGCTTAAGAGGACTCATCAAACCAAGAGCACCCATGCTGGTGGCACATAAGAAAATCAACCTTGAATGTTGAGCCTCATGGGAGCAAAGTAGCTGAATTCTTTTTGAGCGTTAGGTTTCATGGATGCAAGTAGCTGAGTTCCTTTTGAGCATTGGGCCTCATGGAGGCAAGGTGGCTGAGTTCCTTTGAGTGTTGGGCCTCATGGAGGCAAATGGCTGAGTTCCTTCAAGTGTTGGGACTTACGGAGGTAATGACTCAGACCTTTGGCATTATGTTGTGTTCAAGAAGAAGACCCATCAAGCTGAGCAAAATCGCAGTCATGGCAGATACTGGTGTCATGCAAATGGCACCTGTGCCAGCAGCACATAAAAGCACCCATTATACTCTCAGAGTGGTTAGTGTTAGGAAGGGCATCAAGACACAGAAAACCATGCCAAATCAGGTTGGAGTCTGGTGCAGCCTTCCAGCTTACCAGCCCTGGTCAAACCGTCCAACCCATGCCAGCATGGACAACGAACGTTAAATGATGAAGATGATGATGATGATATATATGTGTGATATATATACATATATAGTTGGAATTTACAGAAAAACAAAAGACAAAGACAGGTGTATAAACGCTCGGGAGGTGAGAAAGTCTTTTACATTTCAAGCCTACGCTCTTCAACAGAAAAGAATAAGAGAAAAAATAAACAGAGAGAGAATAAAAAAAGCTTTAGGGACTAGCGGTCAATGTATATATGTGTGTGTATACTTGATCTGATCGATAAGTATCCGGACTGTTGCCATAGTAATGAAGCTAAAGCACGCAGAGTAAAGCTGCTTGGCACAGTTTGACTTTAAACTCTGCTCTGCAGGCACACTAAGTTTTAACATTCTAACTCACTTCTGCTGCTTACAGCAGTGCTTGGAAGGAAGGTGTGTAGTGTGTGATCGTCACATTGACCATGACAGAGAGAAATGAGCAGAAAATCTGCATCAGATTTTACCAAAAGCTTGGCAATGCCTGCTCAGAGGCCTACGCAAAGCTTTTGAAAAGTTTTCATCGTTCTCGACACAATCAAGGAGATCTTGTGAAACTGAAACCCAAGTGTCTTTTTGGTCAGCTGAAAGCAGGTTTGGCACAAACTTGGCAGACATGTGTCTCATACCCAAATCTTCAGTGATAATGGACTGAACTGAACCGTAGCTAATCTGCACATCCTCTGATAACTCATGGATTTCCCCTCACAGCTGCATGCACACCTGCGGCGTTTTTCTTAGTTCTGCTGGTTGCAGGACATTTTTTCGACCTCTTGGAAACATCTGAACCACCCATACACTTGTGTGCGGTTCATACACTCCTCTCCATACATTTTCTGCAACTTTGCGTAGGGCTTTGAACAGCTATCGTCATGACAACTTTCTCTATCATGGTCAATGTGACAATCACACACTACACACCTTCCTTCCAAGCACTGCTGTAAACAGCAGAAATCAGCTGGAATGTTAAAATTTAGTGCACAAACACAGCAGAATTCAAGGTCAATCTGTGCCGTGCGACTTCACTCTGTGTGCCTTAGCTTCATTACTATGGCAACAGTCCGAAAACTTATTGATCAAACCTAGTATATATATATATATATATATATAT
>NC_068981.1:3941254-3947339 GCF_001194135.2 Octopus bimaculoides | reverse complement strand
TATATCATTATCGTCGGCGTCGGCGTTTAGTGTCTGCTTTCCATGCTGGCATGGGTTGGACAGTTTGACTGAGGGCTGGCAAGCCAGAAGACTGCACCAGGTTCCAATCTGATCTGACAAAGTTTCTACAGCTGGATGCCCTTTCTAATGCCAACCACTCAGAGAATGTAGTGGGTGATTTTTTTTGTGCTACTGCCACAGGAGCCAGTCTGGTGGCACTGGCAACGACCATGCTTGAATGATGCTTTTTACGTGTCAACGGCACAGGACCAGTCAGGCGGCACTGGCATCGACCATGCTTGAATGGTGCTTTTTGTGTCCCACCAGCACAGGTGCCAATCAGGCAGTACTATCATTGACCATGACAACGACTTCACTTGCCTCAACAGGTCTTCGCAAGCGCAGTTTATTGCCCAATGATTGAAGGGTACCCTTAAATGGGCTGGTTATGCTGCACTGGTATAGGTCACGGTTACGGCCTCACTTGGTTTGCCGGGTCTTCTCAAGCACAGCACATCTCCAAAGGTCTCGGTCACTTGTCATCGCCTCTGTGAGGGTTAACATTTGAACACCATCCCATTTCCATTGCACACACACACACACACACATTAACATGACTCCCTTTTACATGCACACACACACACACAAAGTTGAAACGCTGTTTGATTTTTTTTTCAATGTAGAACTTCCATCATCCCACTGCCAAGTTTGCCATCACCCCCTTCCTTCTTTATTCATCTATCACCCCTTCCTTCTTTATTCATCTATCACCCCTTCCTTCTTTATTCATCTATCACCCCTTCCTTCTTTATTCATCTATCACCCCTTCCTTCCTTATTCACCTTTCATCCCTTCCTTTCTCATTCGTATGTTGTGACGGAAAAATGCACAAGAGTATTATTATAGTTGATGGTTGATAATCTAGAACAGTGTCTGGGGCTGAGTGAAACAATAGAAGTTGTAGTTATTTTGTCATGAATGCGTAACATATTGGACTGGTTAAGATGTGTGTGTGTGGAGCAGTGTGACCTTTTCAGTGATAATCCAACTATGATAATGGAACTGATATCTAGTTCTAGACAGACAGACAAGTAATTTAAAATGTTTGTCTAAAAACTTCAGACTGTTTTTATACATGAATACACATCTTAAACTAACAGTTCTCAGTTGCAATTATAAAGATATTTAAGTGTTCAAATATTTATTTCATAATCAAACAGTATTGTTCTTAAGCTAAGGAGAAAACAAGTTCGATCAGAATATTAATTGGTTTATGTTATGTCATAATGGAACCTTACAAATAATAATAATAGATGCAGTACCAAGTAGTGACTCTCATGTCTTCTGATCTTAATTGATTGGAAGTGTTGTCATGTACATTGTTTTGTCTTGGTATAAAAGATGGGCTACAGCAAATATTCTGCCCAATACCACAGATTTGCTTGTCAATTGTTTGACCTTAACCAGTTGAGCATGTCCCTTGGTGGCTGTGTATCTCTGATCACAAGTAGAAGTAGTTGGGGAGCATCATAGTCATGTGTTGAGAGGAATACTTTGGGGTTTGGATAATTCATCTCTGGAAACAGGTATTTTGCTCAACATTCTTAAACAACCAGGGTTATGGTTAGGGTTAGAGTTAAAGACATTTTGAGCGGTATGAGCTACTTGACCTGAAAAAAATTCTCACTGGGTTCCACCTGCAAGGTCATGTGTTGTTTATCTTGATATGAGATCACTGTCTCATGCACAAATGGTTGTGATGCATGTGCCTGGTGTACCCTTATCTGATGGATTGTCATGATGGGTATATTGGGCTTCGTATATTTTACCCCAGTGTCACTTTGATGGCATGCACTGCTCTCTCACTCAATTGTAATAATAATAATAATAATAATAATAATAATAATCATAATAATAATAATAATAATAACCTTGGCAGAATTTGAACTCAGAATGTAAAGACGGATGAAATGCCGCTAAGCATTTTGTCCATCATGCTAACAATTCTAATGGTTCGCCACCTTCATAATGATAATAATAATGTAGAATATTGTGTAGAATTATCAATCCCTGGTGTAACCCTTTTGTTACCATATTTCTGTTACCTTATAACACTGCTTTTGTTTCAATGAAGAATTTACCAAGATAACTTTGTCGTTTTTAAACTGGTGTTTGGAACATAAATTAACAAAAGAATTTGATGGAAAGTTTGACTGTAAAATGAGAAGTTTGTGTCATAGACATTGAGTAGTCTTGGGGTGGGTTCATATTGAAAGGGTTAACCATTTACTGTGGAAATCAGATATAATCCATTCCAGATTTCATTACTCTTAATTCATGAATGGCAGCTTTAAATACGAATCTATCTTTTGTTAAGGAATGTCATGTTTGGAATTATCTTCTGCTGAGGTATGTTAAGTTTACTGAATGAATGTGACTTGCAGAAAATACCAATTCTGTTTTTTTGGTTGATATTTAACATCATTACTAGAAAAACGATTAAATTTAAGGATTAAATCTGTGGTTCTAAACTGGGGTTCATATGATCCTTGGGGGCACATATAAGATTTTGTTGTTAAAATTAACAATTGATCTTGGTTATTGGAACTGCCTTAAAATATCCAAACTTTATTCTCTCCACCGCTATCATGAGCACTACATCATTTGCATTGCCCAAACGTCCTTAACATTAGTCAGAATCTATTCAGGGCTGGGACCATGTGCCATATGCTCCCCTACACAATTCAGGTTCACAATACATAAATTCACTCCAACGCAATTTCTTTTTCTCAACGTGCCCTGTTTTATTTAACATTATCCCAAAACAAACCAAAGAAGAAAAAGATCCCTTCACCCTCAAATGAAACCTGGACACATTTCTTCAAGGGAGACCAAATACATCTCAGTGGACAGCAACTCCCTACTTGAATTGGCCAGGATACCACAAAATTTGACTTTAAAATGAATTCACAGATCCTCTTAGGTGGTGCCATTAAGTTAGACATGGCCTGGGCCAATTTTGGGCCAAAACATGTACTCAAAATATTTTTACAATTTTTTTATACAGTTTCTAATAATATTTAATTACAAAAATATAAATAGGATTTTTTAAACATCGGATGGCTGTGAGGGTCCACTCGAGTAAAGTAGGCATCAAAGGGTCCATAGATAAAAAAAAATGGTTGAGAACCCCTGGGCGGGAACCATTAAACTGTTTCAAATTTTAACTTTATAAATTCCTCAAAGTTTATTTAATACTCAGAATACTGTTTATATTTTGGTGGCACTTTCAGCTCCTCAGTGTGGCTAATCTCAAGTTGGTTGATTCAATGGTTTTCGAACAACTTCTGTACCATGAGGCCCAACCAAAGAAACTCTGGACAGATTCTGAAGTAGCTGAGAAAGCTCTTGATGGTAAGATACAAACTGGATTAACATCCTTAGAGGCTCAAAGCACTTTAAAAAATTTTGGGGCTTCCTGCTTATGTATGTAATTCAAAATCTAAACAATAATAAACCATAAAATAAATTTCTATTTTTCAAAATGAAACAAAACTAACAGCAAAATGGAAGATAATGTTTATTTTTGTAATACTTCCACCTTTTTTATTATATTTGAAAAGTTTTCTCCTCCTACTTTTTTCAAGTGCAAAGTTTTTGATCAGGTTCTAACTATGACACCATGAACACATTGAAATTATATTTCTGCTCATATAAACCATTTTGAATATTATTTTAGCAAGTTTAACTCTTTTGTTTCTGGATTTATTTTGAAATGCTCTGTGTTTCTTTCAATTAATTTTAAATATAACAAAGAACTTAGTAAAACAACTTAGTTATCATTAAGCTAGTGTTAAGAACATAAATTGTGACTAAGGTTTGGTGGAAGATTTTAATTCAGAACTTATGTAAACAAGACATTTGTACTACAGAGCCAGATCCGGTTTCAGCCGGGTTGGTATCGAAAGGGTTAAAGTGATTTTTTTTGTGCCATAAACCATTTATTATTTCTAGTGGTGCCCCCTCCTTCCCTTGATTCCCTAAGCACATGGCCTATTTTGTTTAATGGTCAATACAGCACTGGTAAGATAGAAGTAAAAACAGCACTCCTCTATCCTGGGGCACATATTTGAACCTAAAAATATTGGGTCTCATTGAAGTGTTGCTGCTTAGCAACATGAAATCTAACCCCTGCAGTGGGTAGGGAGAAAATTGTTGGGAAAATACAAACAGTTCCGGAGAATGGCGGCGGCAGCGGTGGTGGTGGTGGTGGCGGTAGAAAAGGAGGAGGAGACTGAAACAGCAGAACTAAATGTGTGTGTCACCCTTAAATCAGTGTGGCTGTTTGAATTTAAATCTTTTATCTTTTACTTGTTTCAGTCTTAGGACTGTGGTCATGCTGGGGCACTGCCTTAAAAAGTATTTAGTCAAACAAATCAACCCCAGCACTTCTCTTTCAAGCCTGGTGCTTTACCAAATCTTTTGCTGAGCTGCTGAGGTTCAGGGATGTAAACAAACCAATACCAGTTGTCAAGCTGTGGTGGGGGACAAACAAATAGACATAAAGACAAGACACACACACACACGTGTGCATGCACTCACACACACACTCACACACACACACACACACACACAACACACACCACACTTCCATAACAGGCTTCTTTCGGTTTCCATCTATCATATCCACTCACAAGGCTTTGGTCAGTCCAAGGCTATAGTAGAAGACACTTGTTCAAAATGCCACACAGTGGGATTGAACCCAGGACCACGTGGTTGGGAAGCAAGCTTCTTACCACAGTCATGCCTGTACATAAATCTGTGTGTTTGAACAGAATCTGGGTTGAATTAAATTTGGGTGTGTAGAATTTAATAAGTGTGTTACACTAGATATTTGTGTGCGTGTGTGCATGTGTTGTGTGTGTGTGCATGTGTTGTGTGTGTGTGCATGTGTTGTGTGTGTGCGTGTGTGTGTGTTGTGTGTGTGTTTGTGTGTGTGTGTGTATTTGTGTGTGTTGAGTGTTGTGTGTATGCGTGTGTGTATGTGCTATGAGTGTGCATGTGTGTGTACATATTTGTGTGTGTGTATGTTGTGTGTGTGTAATTGCGTGTGTGTGTGTTGTGAGTGTGTTGTATGTGTGTGCGTGTGTGTTGTGTGTGCATCTGTGCACGTATGTGTGTGTGCATGTTGTGTGTATATGTATGTATGTGTGCATGCATGTGTGTGTGTTGTGTGTGCATGTGTTGTGCGTGTGTGTGTGTTTGTGTGTGTGTTGTGTGTGCGTGTTGTATGTGTATTTGTGTGTGCATGTGTATTTGTGCATGTGTGTTGTGTGTGTGTGCGTGTATGTTGTGTGTGTGCGTGTGTATGTGTTTGTGTGTGTTGTGAGTGTATTTGTGTGTGTGTGTGTTGTGTGTGTGCGGGTGTGTGTTGTGTGTGTGTATTTGCACGTGTGTATTTGCGCGTGTGTATGTGCATGTTGTGTGTGTGTGTTGTGTGTGCATCTGTGCACGTGTGTGTGTGTTGTGTGTATATGTGTGTGTGCGTGCATGTGTGCGTGTGCATTGACCTAAATATGAGTGTGTAATACTGTACATGTTGTTCAACTGAAACCAAGTGTGTTTCAGCTAAATCTGTTTTGTGTGTTCCATGAAATGTGTGAGTTGACCTAAATATTTGTTAACTTACAAATCTGTTGCAGTAAACCAGGGCACACTGACCTAAATACATCTGTGTTGACCCAAATACATCTGTGTTGTCCTGAAAATGTGTGAAGGACATGAAACACGTCTCTGATGAATTAAATTATCAACTGTAGGGAGAGGAGGAGAGAGAGAGAGAGAGAGACAGAGGGAGAGAGGTGGGAGGGAGAGAGAGGGAGAGGGTGAGCGAGGAGGAGAGAGAGGAGGGAGAAAGAGAGGGAGAGAGAGAAATGAGGGAGAGAGAGAGAGAGAGAGACGAGGGAGAGAGAGTGAGGCGGGAGAGAGGGAGAGAGAGAGGTAGAGAGACAGAGAAGGGAGAGAGGGAGAGAGAGAGAGTGGGAGAGAGTGTGTTGACATTATTGTAAGAGTTTAAATGCAATCA
>NC_068981.1:3939006-3941244 GCF_001194135.2 Octopus bimaculoides | reverse complement strand
AGGGAGAGAGAGGGAGAGGGTGAGCGAGGAGGAGAGAGAGGAGGGAGAAAGAGAGGGAGAGAGAGTGAGGCGGGAGAGAGGGAGAGAGAGAGGTAGAGAGACAGAGAAGGGAGAGAGGGAGAGAGAGAGAGTGGGAGAGAGTGTGTTGACATTATTGTAAGAGTTTAAATGCAATCAAACTGTGTGGGCAATACAGCCATGGTTGATTGTGTTCTTGAGCCAGTATTCATGTTGCCCCAGTCCACTCAGCCGTAAATGGGTCACCCTGTGATGGACAGGTGCCCCATTCAGAGGCAGTGTTGTGATCTCAGTCAGTTATACAGCCTGGGAACCGGGTAACCAGGCCTATGGTAACCCACCACTTGGAAGCCATAATGTCCAGGCAACCTACACATGCATATATGTGCATTCACACATACACACACATGCACACACACACATGCATGCACACAACACACACCACTATACTTTGGTTGATTTCTTATTGAGCTTTCATAACTGCAGCAATGATCCTGAATGCTGTTTTGGACCATCAGTGCCACATGTTTACCACATGTGCAGTGACACAGGAATGCCAGATGTTGCAGAATGTTCAGCTGAATGCAGTAACAGACATTGTAAGTAGACCTTTGAGTTTTGTATCAATTGGATATATATTGCACGGGGACTTGTGACTGAGGTCCATATGGCCCTTAAGGAATCCACACAAGATTTTGTTGTTAAAATTTATGAGCACTAAATTAGTTAAAGACCCCCTTCAATCGTGAATGACCATAGGATGGCACTTAGAAAGTTATCTGCCAAGGCAAGGTTGTTTTATGGAAGACCAGTAGTCACCCATGCGTACCAGCCACCCCTCTCCATGCCACCAATGTTTTCCAAGGGAAAGGCAAAGGGGCCGATACTGTTTGGCACCAGTGACGTCACAAGTCATTTCTACAGCTGAATGAATTGGAACAATGTGAAATAAAGTGTCTGGCTCAAGAACATGATACACAGCCCAGTCTGGGATTTGAACTCACTACCTCATGATTGTGAATCTGATGCTCTAACCACTGAGCCATACACCTTCACATAATAAACTGGTTATATTTCTACAGTACACAAAATATTTGAGCAATCTTTTATACAATTCCTAATAATATTTAGTAGTAAAAATTCAATAGGGTTCTTTCATCATCATCATCATCATCATCATCATCATCGTTTAACGTCTGCTTTCCATGTTGGTATGGGTTGGATGATTTGACTGAGGACTGGTGCAACCAGATGGCTGCACCAGGCTCCAATCTGATTTGGCAGAGTTTTTACAGCTGGATGCCCTTCCTAACGCCAACCACTCCGAGAGTGTAGTGGGTACTTTTACGTGCCACCAGCACGAAGGCCAGTCAGGCGGAACTGGCAACGGCCACGCTCAAGATGGTGTATTTTATGTGCCACCTGCACAGGAGCCAGTCCAGTGGGGGAGCCAGTCCAGAGGGTCCAGTAGAATAAAACAGGAACCAAAGGGGTCCATAACTAAAAAAATAGTTGAGAACCCTGGATTTATACATATTTCACAACCCTAACCCTAACCCTAACCCCCACCTCCATTCTCGTATATACATCACTAATTAAGACATGGTTTGACTGCCCCCACCCCCACCCACCAGTTGGTATGCCTTTGATCATAGATCTGCTTTAGCTGGGTCAGCCCAGGGTTAAACAACATCTGAGTAGGAAATGGAGAAAATTGAAAAATTGAAGAAGGAATATATTCCTAAATGTTATTTATTCTATTTGCAGGCTTTGGATGTTTTAATGGAACAACTTGTGGCCTCGTTGAGTGAAGATCTCAAAGACCTGGATGATTATCAGACTGGATCCATGCTATGAATTCCAGCAGCTCATGAGATGTATATATTAGACAATGAAATCCATTTATTAACCCTCTGCCTCTCCTGTGTATCACATGTGGTACAAAGGATATATTTCCCTGGCATCCAAGCAGCATCATATGAAACACATTTCCAATTATTTTTTTCTTTTTCAACCTCCGTAGTAACTTTGGGCTTACGAAAGGAAAGCTTTGTATTACGCACAGCATTTCAAATAGGCCTACCTACCAAAACTCTGAAAACGAGCATGGACGTTTAAGATGAAATTTGCTTGGACAGGCAAATGGTTCAATCAAGAACCTGTTTATCTATTTGTCTGTCTGTCTATCTATCTGTCTATCTATCTATCTATCTATCTATC
>NC_068981.1:3937067-3938906 GCF_001194135.2 Octopus bimaculoides | reverse complement strand
CTATCTATCTATCTATCTATCTATCTATCTATCTAGCGAGCTACACACACATACACACACACACATGATAACCAGTCTAAAGCCAACAACATATTGTACCTATACTGCTGTATAATCCAACTTTCCTGGAGTTCTCACCATTAGCTACATCTGATGATTACCTCAAGGCACAAAACTCTGAGCAAGAAGATATAAATTGGCCAGAAATTCTATTTTTATATATATATATGTGTGTACATATGTATATTTCGTTTTTGTATTTAGTTTGCAAGATTCTTTATGTGAGTTCGTGTGTTGAAGCATATTTTATTGTGTCTGAGGAGAGTCATTCTCTTTTAATGCCATGTTGATTTAACACACTCACCGGTCTGATTTCCACTCATTTGCTTATTTATTTTTACTAAACTTTTCGTAAAAATAAATTTTAGGATAAACTATTTATAACTGTGACTAAATTTTCTACAGCCACTTCACATTCCATGACTACCATTGGAATCGATCAAGTACCAGTCAAGGATTCTTGATTATTTTTCCGGATTTTTTTACTTAATTTTTGAGAGCGGTCAGGTTAATTTTTAGTATTCTTGTTTGTGAGAGCAGTCAAGTTTATTTCAGATATTCTCATTTTAAAAATCATCTCCGGCTAATCATTGAGAGAACGTTGGTGTTGCCTTGGCAGAAGTTTGCGCTCTCTGAGTGCTCTTATTTAAAATAAAATATAGAGAAACTAATAAAGGTTTTATAAATGCATTAAAGAGACAAGTCAAACATTAAAAATACATGATGGAGTCATTTAACCCCTTAGCATTGAGATTACTCTGTCAAATGTAAGGCTTATTTATTCACATTATTTTTGAATTAATCAAAGGCAGTGAGCTGGCAGAATCATTAGCACGCTGAGTTCAAATTTGGCCGAGGTTGACTTTGCCTTTCGTCCTTTCAGGGTCGATTAAGTAAGTACCAGTTACACACTGGGGTCGATCTGATCGGCGTAATCCCTTCCCCCAAATTTGAGACCTTCTTCTTCCAGTAGAAAGAATTATTTTGGATTAATCATCCATTAATCTTGTAGCTTCAAGATTTCAGTGCATGTAGATTTTTAGAATGACATTGTAGGATTGTGTGAGAGGTTAAATCTGGTCAGTTTGAACATAAAGCAGGTAGAATATTTGGGCCAGATATTGGAACCTGTCAAACCATCCAACCCATGCCAGCATGGAAAAACAGACGTTAAACAATGATGATGATGATGTGACAATATTATATACATTACGTGCGGGTGACACGTAAAAGCACCCACTACACTCTCAGAGTGGTTGGCGTTAGGAAGGGCATCC
Organism: Octopus bimaculoides; assembly: GCF_001194135.2. Classification (NCBI taxonomy): domain Eukaryota; kingdom Metazoa; phylum Mollusca; class Cephalopoda; order Octopoda; family Octopodidae; genus Octopus; species Octopus bimaculoides. The sequence continues at coordinate 3,937,569 of NC_068981.1, read as the reverse complement.
AGCTGTAGAAACTCTGCCAAATTAGACTGGAGCCTGGTGTTGCCATCCGGTTTCACCAGTCCTCAGTCAAATCGTCCAACCCATGCTAGCATGGAAAGTGGACGTTAAACGATGATGATGATGATGATGATGATGATGATATTGAGGCAACTTGTTTGTTGCTAGCAACTCTTGTTGTTGTTGTTGTTATAGTTGTCACTATTGCTGCTGCTGCTGCTGCTGTTGTTGTTTTCTGCTTTCTCTTCTCCATTAAAAATCATAACCACAACCATCACCATCATAATCATCATCATCTCCTCTATCACCATCATAAACATCATCATCGTCATCATCGTCATCACCCTCCTCCTCCTCCTCCTCATCATCATCATAGCTACTGCTGCCACCACCACCACCACCACTATCACCACTACCACCACCGTCACTGCCACCACCACCACCACCACCACTACCACCACCGTCACTGCCACCACCAACACCACCACCACCACCACTACCACCA
>NC_068981.1:3933592-3935483 GCF_001194135.2 Octopus bimaculoides | reverse complement strand
ATAGATAGATAGATAGATAGATAGATAGATAGATAGATTGATAGGTAGATAGATAAATAGATAGTTGAGATAGATAGATAGATAGATAGATATGAGTCTAGGACACTTACCCCCTATAGACAATAACCCCACCTCGGACTCTCATAAAGATTTTATCCTATATTTAAATGTGCATATATATATATATATATATATATGTATGTATGTATGTATGGTGAGAATTTATAAAAAACAAAAGACGAAGACAGATGCGTAAACAACAAACAGATGTATTATTTTAACACTTGGGAAGTGAGAAAGTCTTTTATGTTTCGCGCCTATGCTCTTCAACAGAAAGGAACACAGAAATAAACAGAGAAAGAAAATAGAAAAGGTTTAGTGGCTAGTGATATATCATGGTGAATGCCGGACAGAGGGGTCACACAGGAGAGCTAGGAAGAAGGGGAGATAATAAAGTTGTAGTGATCCCAAAACGAAGGTGCATATGCGTGTGTATGTGAGAGCGTGTATATGTGTGTGAAGGGGGCTGGTGACCTTGACGTGAGCATGTGTGCATGTGTAAGTGTGTGGATGATGGTGTAGGTACTGCCAAGTGGTCAGTGCTAGTGTGCGCGGGGTGGTGATGTGGTGTGGTGTGGTGTTGGGGTGTGGGGGAGGCGAAAGTGGGGAAGCAAGGGCGGAGTCTAAGGGATATATATACAACAAGCTATGTTCAGTTTCTGTTTACCAAATCCGCTCACAAGGTTTGATTGACTTAGAGCTCTAGTAGAAGAGTGCTGTGCACTAGGACTGAACCTGGAACCAAGTAGATAAGAAACGAGTTTCTTAACCACACATTTATGCTTGCATCTAAACATATGAATACATATAAATATAAAGTTTGCCCCAATTTAATCACTAAATATTTGTGATGATTTGTTGCTTACAAGATTATAATTTTTCAGATTATTAAATCCTTAACTTCAAAGACGAAGTATTTCAATGTTTCTTTCTACATTACGATTCCATCTGTTTTACTAACAGTGTCTTGTTCCCAGATGAGTATATAATAACAAATGCATGCACCAGTGGCCTGGTGCATAAAAACAGCATTTCTATAAGTTTATTGAAGGTGTGTGGCTTTCTTAATGGTTAGAGTGTTAGGCTCAGCATCACAAGCTCAGGAGTTCAGTTCCTAGTTCGAGTAGTGAGTTGTCTTCTTGAGCTGAAGTTTACTGAACAGTAAACGAGTTCCAGCAATGACTGGGAAGTTAACTCTGAGATGGACTGGTATCCCATCCAGGGGTGTGTGTAGTGGTCAGGGGTTGGGTGTTGTAATCACAGTCAATTATATACTATGAAAATCAGGTTAAACCCTGGTCTTATGAGTCCTAGGACTTAAGACTGACCCAAGCTTAAACCTTATTTACAGACATATATATATAGTAACAAAGACATGCATCAATGGCCTGGTGCATGGAAACATCTGTAGGCTGTGTGGTAAGAAGTTTGCTTCCCAACCACATGGTTCTGGGTTCAGTCACACTGTGTGGCACCTTGGGTAGGTGTCTTCTATAGTTTCGGGCTGGCCAAAGCCTTGTGAGTGATTTTGGCAGATGGAAACTGAAAAGAAGTCTGTTGTATGTATACATATATAATAGTGTATAAACAATTTTAAGTATTTATACACCTTACATGCCAGAAAGGGCAGTCAAAGCCCAAACCATGAATAAGGGTAATTTCAAAGGGAATGAAAATAAAAGATTTTTTTGTAGTTATCCTCAAACTCAAGTTTCTGTATCAATGTGTAAATAAATTAATTTGCCATCCGTACTTCTTCAGTGAGGTCGCTAAAATTAACACATATTTATGCATGACTTTATTACACATGCTAGCCACCAGTATGAAAATT
>NC_068981.1:3932948-3933582 GCF_001194135.2 Octopus bimaculoides | reverse complement strand
ATATAGTGAGAATTTACAAAAAAGCAAAAGACAAAGACGGGTGTGTAAACAACGAACAGTTTAATGCTCGGGAAGTGAGAAAGTCTCTTACGTTTTGAGCCTATGCTCTTTGACAGAAAGGAACCCAGAAATAAAGAGGGAGAGAAAATAGAAAAAGGTTTAGTGGCTAGCGATCTTAGCACAAGGCATGAGGATGCAGAAAAAGCATTGACCTGTTTAGAAATAGGAGCTAAATTCCTAATTCAACTGCTGGAAGGCACTAAATAAAAGAAAAACAACAGTAGGCGAGGAAATGCATTAAGAATTAAGACATTGAAAAAGCATACCTTTAAAGAATATGCCATTCAGATACTCATATACCATGGTGTCAGATTCTGGCCCATTTACTTCGAGTGTAAATACTCAAATGTTTTTGCTCATGTATACTATTATTCTTTAATGAACACAAAAGAGCAAGACCTGGAAATGCAATTATAATTTTTACTGAAGAAAGTCAAAAACAACATCAGGTTTTTCAATTAAAACTTTGACCAATTCAAATAAAAAAATTCTTTTTCCTTTCTCTTCTTTTTCCTCCCCCACCTTAAAAGTACTAAACAAACAAGTCTGACCATACAAAAGCCATGCCTCTTTA
>NC_068981.1:3925154-3932128 GCF_001194135.2 Octopus bimaculoides | reverse complement strand
TATATATATATATATATATATATATATATATATATATATATGTATATATCAGAGTGTGTCTTTGTGTCTATGTCCCCAACTACCCCTTGACAACCAGTGTTGGTGTGTTTATATCACTGTAACTTAGCAGTTTGGCAAAAGCAACTGACAGAATAAGTAACAAGCTTAAAAAGGCAAAACATAGCACGTACTGGAATTGATTCATTCAGCTAAAAAAATTTTTAAGGTGCTGCTCCATCATGGCCACAGTGAAATGAATGAAACAAATAAAAAATAGAAGATTAGTTTATTGAAAATGTGTGGCCTAGTGGTTAGGGTATTGGATTCATGATCATGCACTCCTGGGTTCGATTCCTGGGCCAGACAGCAAGTCTTGCCCTTAAACAAGATGCTTCATTTCACTTTGCCTCCATCTGCTTGGCTGTAAGCAAGTACCAGCTCAGCATGGGAGCAGCTCTCTCTCCCCACCTCCTGCTGTCTCATCCTTGATGTTCCACTGCTTCAAGGGTGGGGGGAGTCGAGAGGTTGTCGATATATCTGCATGTGACTAAAGAGGCACCAAAAACAATTAGTGACAGAGAAGGTTCTGTAGCATTGAGGCAAGTTTTGATGTTTCAGACAGAGAAAGGAATTTCACGAAAGAATTAGAGGAATGTTGGAGGGACGTGGAAGAAGCGAGGAGTACAAATCTGAATAATTTCATCTGTTATCTAACAAAATATATTTGCAGAAACAATCCATCTTCGACTTCCTTTGGTTCTGGTTTCAGTTTTGTATTCAGGCGTCCTTTTGCTTCAACCAACGTTTTAGCAACTCTATTTAATAGTTAATGCTTTTAAGTGGTTAGGAAACTAACAGAGCAGAAAGTACCGGAACTTATGTTTATGCAAAATGATACAAACAGTTCAACTTGATGACACTTCCTCTCCCCTTCTCCACCCGAACTGCTGTCAAGACCCCCTGCAGAGAAGATCTAAGGAAGGTATATAAAGGTACAAATCCAAACCAACCTTAGCTAAAATAATATTTACACAAGTTATTTTCTCACGGTTCTCTTTCATCCAAACTCTTTCTCGTATCTTTGCAACTAAGCACATTTTCATAATTAGTTTCTCGGTAACATTATTGTATTTTGCAAAGAGTTTACTCTGAAGTGCAGCAGGCATTGATAAACGTAATATTATACAGGTGTGGATATGTTGTGAAGTTGTTTGCTTCCCAACCACATGGTTTCAGGTTCAGTCTCACCACGCGGCACCTTGACTAAGGAACTGCTACTAAAGTTCTGGGTTGTGAGTGAATTCAATGGAGGGAAACAGAAAGAAGCTTAGTTTGTATATATGTATATATATGTGTATATATGTGTGTGTGTGTGTATGTATGTATGTGTGTATGTATGTAGATATATATATATATATATATATATCATCATCATCATTTGATGTCTGTTGTCCATGCTGGCATGGGTTGGATGCACTAGGCTCCAGTCTGATTTGCCATGACTTCCATAGCTGGATGCCCTTCCTAATGCCAACCATTCCAAGAGTGTGCTGGGTGCTTTTATGTGGCACCACATGTATATATTTATAATTCTACCTTTACAGTGCTTTACTTAGCTGGAAAATAACAAATATATTTATAATTTTTATATAAAACATTTCCACTGATTTTGGTTCTGTTTATGGCTAGACATATCAGCCGAATATACAGGCATTGCTGTAGCAGATATTCTAAATTTCGTCTTCGGTGAACCTAGCTGAAGAAGACTAACCAGATTTACGATAACAAACATATTCTGGAAATTCCAGAACTCAAGTACTAGGTTATCCATTCTAGGTTGCCCATCTATCCAGTGCTCTTCTTAGAGGAAAAAATCAGATTTTTTTATGTTCGCCGCCTGCACACATCTTTGCCAGTATATAGTCAGTGAAGCATTACATAGCATTGTACAGTTATCGACTTGCTTAATGGGTTTGTAAAAGAGCTTTTAAGGTACCTGTTTCTCTATCTTGTGAATCATTTAAAAAGCTAACCTTACCGATATTAGTATCTATGACTAATGTGGAAGCTTATTTTGCTGAAGGTTGTGGTTATATTCTTACAGAAACTATCTAAAGTATGACCATTGCAATTATGTGGTCCTCTTGAATCATCACCTTGATATAGAATGATAGCATGGTTAGGGATCTTTTTCTTTGGGGTTCCAATACATACAAACTGATTAGGTCTCAAATGTTGGCACTGTCTTATGAAGATCGCATTGAATAAGTTAGGAACAGAATAATTAGTTTAAACGGATCTGCTTATGAAGGGCAGAGTCTTGCTTATGTGCATAATCAGTTTTGTTTCTGACTCTTCACAGAAGCAAGATTGTATGCAATATCTAACACCTTAATAAGGCAGTGAGCTGGCAGAACCGTTAACATATTCTGAGTTCAAATTCCACTGAGGTCAACTTTGCCTTTCATCCTTTTGGGGGTTGCTAAAATAAGCACCAGTTGACCACTGGGGTCAATGTAATCAGCTAGCCTCGTCCCCTGAAATTGCTGGCTTTGTGCCAAAATCTGGAACCAGTCTCTAATGCCTTAAAAGGAATCTAAAAATTGAAAGATAAAAATCCCACAATGTTGAATTTGGTTACCATGGCACATGACTAATTGAATTATGATTTCCCTGGATTATGAATTTACTGTTGTTCCCTTGTTGTAGGATGGTATTCTCCCTAATTTTAATGTCCTAGGTATTTTGCATTTCATCTGTCTTCACATTCTGAGTTCAAATTCTGCTGAGGTTGACTTCTGTGGTCGATAGAATAAGTACCAGTTGAACTCTGGGGTCAATGTAATTGACTTACCCCTTCCTTTGAAATTGCTAGCCTTGTGCCAAAATTTGAAAACAATAAGGATGGTGAGCTGGCAGAACCGTTAGCATGCTGGGCAAAATGCTTGGCAGTATTTCGGCTGCCATTACGTTCTGAGTTCAAATTCAGCCGAGATTGACTTTGCCTTTCATCCTTTCAGAGTCAATAAATTAAGTACCAGTCATGCACTGGAGTCGATGTAATCAACTTAATCCCTTTGACTGTTCTTGTTTGTCCCCTCTATGTTTAACCCCCTGTGGGCAATAAAAATTATAAATATTTCTGGTTAGTTTTTCAGTGGTTTAGTCTTAACTCAGTTCTGATGGTGTCTATAAACCTGCAGCTCAACCTGTTTATAAAACTGGTCATGTGACCTTTTTGCCTATGTTTATCTCGGCACTCAACTCCCTTATCTCTACTGATAGCCTCTTTATTTATCAAGTTGTATGTCCTATCGGTAGTACTCAGGTACTTAGTAGTAATGTTTCTGAGAAGTAGTTGGTTACTTTTATCGTTATTACCTTCAAACAGGTTATTAAGTCTTATCAGAGGATACAAAAATGGTTTTAGAGGCTCTAAAGTTTCTAGTGTCTATTAAGTAGTGGTGGTCATGGTGTTGCACTCATGATCGTTAGATTGTAGGTTCAATTCCCAGACTAGGTGATCCATTGTGCTCTTGAGCAAAACACTTCATTCCACATTGCCCCAGACCACTCTGCTGTAAAAAAGTGACCTCATGATGGACTGGCCTTCTGTTCAAGACCAATGCCGGCCTGCATGTCGAACCAGTGGGGTGGCATCATTTAAAAGCTAAAGCAATGCAAAGTGCATCGTGAACAGCAATGTATAACAACATCCAATAGTCAGGTTGATCACGTGATCATGTGAAGTAGTTCCAAGGTGCAAAATAATTAACCCTAGGGAAATAATTAACCCTAGGGAAATAATTAACCCTAGAGAAATAATTAACCCCAGGTATTGACATTGTACCAGTTAGTGGCACAGGTTGTGTACCAACCCGTCTGGAGCAAAGTATGGCTGAACTTGGGATCCTGGGGAGAGAACTCAGATACCTAATTCAAATGCTATAAATGATTGCAATATCTAAGACTGTAAAAGTCTGCAAGACTTTCGTAAGATTTAAAAGCTGATGCTTAAAACAAGATGCTCTCCTTCATTATCTTGCTGCCAAATAGGTGGCTGGTCAAAATTTATTCTGAAAAGGAGAAAAATATATGCAAGCATGCCCCCCCACCCATACACACACATTGTGGTTTTCTACTCCTTATGCAGTGTCTGACCACTTCTTGTACCTACACCTTAGATCCATCATGGCGTCTGATGTGGCTTTTTAAACCAGACAATGTTTTGAAAAGACACCTACATAAATTGCATATCTGCTTTGGACCACCAAGAACTGCAGTTAAGTTCTGATTTTTGTGGACCTTAAAATGTCTTTTGAGGCCTCTGTTAGAATTGCAGACCTTATGGCATAAACTGCATTGAAAGGTATACACAGATATACAGGCAGAGTAGTTGGTAGCGGTTCGTTTTTCATGGGTCCACAAATGAGATTTGATCCTCGCAAAAGAAAGGCATGGTCTGTCACAAACTGTGCACACAAAAAGGTTGTTGTGATTCATTTTCTCCTTGATCGTAACATTTTCCTTTAAATTTCTTTCGAGTTTTACATGGGTCGTCCTGGTTTCTTCAAAAGGTCTCACTCCATTCCACACATTTGTTTGCCATCCAGTTTGATCCAAAGCAAGGGTTTCTGTGGCCTTTGGATCCATTTCAAGTGACTTTATACATAATATACATACATACACGCACACACATATATATATATAATATACATACATATAGGTGCATGCATGGCTGTGTGGTACGAAGCTTGCTTCCCAACAACATGGTTCTGGGTTCAGTCCCACAGCGTGACACCTTGGAAAGTGTCTTCTACTATAGCCTTGGGCCAACCAAACCCTTGTGAGTGGATTTGGTCGATGGAAACTGAAAAAAGCCCATCATATATATATATATATATATATATATTTATATATATATATATATATTCTTTTATTTGTTTCAGTCATTTGATGGCGGCCATACTGGATTACAGCCTTTTCATCGAACAAATCTACCCCAGGACTTATTCTTTGTAAGCCTAGTACTTATTCTATAGGTCTCTTTTGCTGAACCGCTAAGTGACAGGGACAAACACACACAAACACACACTCGCACACACACACACTCACATACATATATATATGACGGGCTTCTTTCAGTTTCCATCTACCAAATTCACTCACAAGGATTTGTTCGGCCCAAGGCCATAGTAGAAGACACCTGCCCAAGGTGCCACACAATGGGACTGAACCTGGTACCATGTGGTTGGTAAGCAATCTACTTACTATGCAGCCATTCCTTTGTATGTCTGTTTTTGTCCCCTACCATTGCTTGACAACTGGTGTTGGTGTGTTTACATCCCTGTAACCTAGCAGTTTGGCAAAATAGACCAATAGAATAAGTACTAGGCTTACAAAGAATAAGTCCTGGGGGTCGATTTGTTCGACTAAAGGTAGTGCTCCAGCATGGCCGCAGTCAAATGAACGAGACAAATAAAAGAATAAAAGAATAAAAGAAAATACTGCATGGAAGCTGAGAAGTATGAAGGTGGTGGCTTGAGGGAGGAAATGGACAAGGCAGGGAGCACCACAACGTAGAAAAGCCAGCAGCTGAATGAAGGGTCACCAGAAGAAACGAAAGCAAAAGATGGAGGAACAGTCACGAGCAAATGAGCAAGCTGAAGATGGCCAAAGGTGAGTACAAAGAAAGCAGAAGTACTAGAAACAGGGATGCTGGGAGAAAGAAAGCTGGAGCAGTCCGTGCCTTCATGTTGGTCCTTACGAAGTTCTTGAACGTCTGCTTAGGTTTACACTGATTGTGTCTCTGCAAGTTTGCCATAAAACAGCTGTTTGGGTCGGCTTTCCTCTGCCATTTAAAAAATGTGGCCACACCATCTCATCTGATTTTCCAGAATCATTGATTTAATACATACATACATTCATACATACATACATACATGCATGCATGTGTATGCGCTTGCACACACACACACACACACACACATACATAAATACATACATACATACTACAGATTCACTCCATCACTGGAACCGTAAAAATCTGTGAAACATTCCAGAGGTTTCTCATTTAAATATATATGAGCATGTCTAGATATGTAGCTATATGCAGGAGAATACATACATAAAGCAAAACATACAAATCTGCACATATACACACGTACATACACACATACATACATGCATGCATACATACATAGACACATACATATATACATACATGCATGTATACATACATACACACATACATACATACATACATACATACATACAAACAAAAATACCCTGTTGTTGATGTTGAAATTCCAATGAAGGAACCTTGGATCTAGGTTAGAAACTGGCTCTTTCTCTATTTTCAAGAAATCTTGAAATAAACTGAATAATGACATACATGCACACATGCATACATTTGTAGTAACAAACTGCCTAAGCAACAATCTTGAGAAATTAAGCTTCTCAAAACCAGAAAGGAGAAAGCTAATTAGAAGATTACAGATTCAAGTCGTCAATGGAGCTGTAATGATTTGTAAAACTTTCCAGAAGTTTAGCATTTAAGTATGTATGCGCATGTTTAGACATGCAACTATATGCATGAAAATACATACATGTAAGTAGCATGAGTTTTTGACTGTTGTTCCAATGTATCATAGATTAGGCTGGACACATATCAGTAATTTTCTTTTCTTATTTTTCTCACTCAATGGACATAAAAAATAAAAGATAGAAAGATAGATTGATGGATCGATAGATAAATAGATAGATGGATAGACAGAGAGAAAGATAGATGGATAGACAGAGAGAAAGATAGATAGATAGATAGATAGATAGATAGATAGATAGATAGAGGGATAGCTAGATGGATGGATAGATAGATAAACAGACAGACAGACAGACAGATAGATGGAAAGATAGATATATGGATAGACAGATAAATAGACAGATAAACAAACAGACAGACAGACGGACAGACA
>NC_068981.1:3922547-3925144 GCF_001194135.2 Octopus bimaculoides | reverse complement strand
GATAGAGGGATAGCTAGATGGATGGATAGATAGATAAACAGACAGACAGACAGATAGATGGAAAGATAGATAGATGGATAGACAGATAAATAGACAGATAAACAAACAGACAGACAGACGGACAGACAGACAGATAGATAGATGGATAGATGTGAGAAGGCGACTACGTGCATGTGTACGCGTGATTGTACGCATGTATACGCGTGTGTATCTGTGAGTGTGAGAATGTGTGTGTTTATGTTCCCCCGGTTGACAGATAAGATTTTGTCAGTGAAGGTTGCCGTTTCTTCTATCTCGGTGATATTACGAATTTTAGACTTCCACAGTTCAAGGTTAACAGCTGCAACAAAACTTAATATATTTGGCTTTTTTCCTATTCTTCTTTCACTCCTCTGGGTAAGTGTGAAATTACTCGTTCATGTTTTGCATTCGGCAAGTTTAAGATTTCTGTTTATATTTACGTTTTTTTTGTAGCTGACCAATAGTTAATATCTATTTCATTATTGCCCACAGGGGGCTAAACATAGAGGGAACAGACAAAGGGATTAAGTCGATTACATCGACTCCAGTGCGTAACTGGTACTTATTTAATCGACCTTGAAAGGATGAAAGGCAAAGTCGACTTCGGCGGAATTTGAACTCAGAACGTAGCTCGCCACTTTAATGATTAACAACATCGACGTATCTATGCAAATACACACACACACACACACGATTTACATTTAGTAGGATGTTTGCTTCTACAACTGTCAAAAGATCAAAGTGAAGATGTCAGCACACACTGCAGTATCCTTGCTCCCGCCAACAGTCCCAAGAAGGTAGTGATGCTGTTACAGGGGAATTGCTCGCCCCGTAGCACGCTTTATCATCTGTCATCTAAATATATTTATACGTATATATATAAAAATATATATGTGGGTGGGTGTAATGTACGTATATGTGTGTGTATGTTTGTGTGTTTATGTGAATGTATGTTGGTACTTTTTGGTTATCTCACCTCCATTAAAAAATTGCCATTAAAAATTTGGGTTATCTCCCCACTAAAAAATCGAGGGACTGGATCAAAAGGGCTTAGATCCTTTTTGAGTCAATACTTCAACACATTATTGACGTTTGGCCTCCTCAATAGGAATGGTCTGATTTGTTATAAAAATGTTATTAGATTCAATAAGATGTTTAACCTTTTCAGCTTCCATGTTTATTAATTTTTTCAGTTTTGTATGATTTGTTATCAAAATATTAGATTCAATAAGACGTTTAATCTGTTCGCTTTTCATGTTTATTAATTTTTTCCTTTTTTTTTTGTTTTATTGAGGGTTAAACAATTTTTTAAGTTGAGGGTGATAACCCAATTTTTTAATGGGGGTGAGATAATTAAAAAGGACCTGTATGTTTTAGACTTTACTATTACGACTCATAGATAGTATACTCTCTCTCTCTGTGCTTCTTTCTCTCACTCTCATATATATAAAATATATATATTGTGTGTGTGTGTGTATGTGTGTTTGTATGTAGATGATGTCTGCAATTCACTTTCAAGCAGTGCCATCGCTTGAACGTTTGTCTTAAAGCAGCATGGATTTGGTATTTCAGTCTTACACTCTTTTGCAAAGACGTGGCAACGATGAGCACCTCTTGCAGCAGGTGTTCAGAGAGTTACCACCCATGCAGACACATGCTGTCATTCCATCCTAGAAGTTTTCATTGAGTGTTTAAACCTTCAGTTTCATGCATGGTACTTACCAAAAGTATACGTATGCATGTATTGACTTCTGATTCTTTTGTTTGTTATACATTCATACGTACATACACATACATACAAACATAGCTGTATACAAATATACATTCACTCATACATATGTACAGACATACATACATACATATTGGCAAAAAATCTTGAATTAAACTGAATAATGACATACATTCATACATACATACATACATATATGCACACACACATACCAAAATACCCTATTGTTGATGTTGAAATTCCAGTGAAGGAGGCTTGGATCTAGGTTAGAAGCTGGTTCTTTCTCTATTGGCAAGAAATCTTGAAATAAAACTGAACAATGACATTCATACATACATACATACATACATACACACACATACATGGATACATGTATACATACATGCATCAAACATACATACATACATCTCCATCAATGATTTGACTGTTTCCCCTATATTTGACGAGAAATGTTACAGGTATCTAGGGATGGATGAAAATATATCTTACAATGGCACCGGTAACAACACACGTGTCACTAAGAAATATTACAACCGAATAAAGAAAATTTGGACCTCAGAACTCTCTGCATTCAATAGAACAGTGGCCCACAATGTGTTTGCAGTGCCAGTATTTATACCAACATTTGGGCTGCTTGATGGGATCAGAGCCATTGATGTGAAAGCCTGAAAAATACTAACAAGCACACACAATTTCCAAATAAACAGTGACGTAAACTGCCTCTACCTAAAACGAAAACAAGGCAGCAGAGGCTTAACATCGATCCAAAATGCCTTTGAATGTTGCATCGTATCTCTTCAGCAACACACACGCACACACACACACACACACACACACACACACACAC
>NC_068981.1:3919346-3922537 GCF_001194135.2 Octopus bimaculoides | reverse complement strand
CAGCATATCCAGAGGTGATGCAGTACAACCATTTCAAGCAACTCCATTTAATTGAACAATGTAATTCAGCTGAATCTCAATTATTTTGCTAGATAGATGGACAGATGGATGGATGAATGGATGGATAGACAGACAGTCAGATATATATATATATATATATATGTATATGACCCATGCTAGCATGGAAAGCGGACGTTAAACGACGACGACGATGATGATGATATATATATATATATATATATATATATATATATGGATAGATAGATAGATAGATATAAGAGAAATTATAGTAAACACAAGTTTATGTCCTTTGTTCCGCCAAGTATATTTCTTCCTTGTGATTATTTGCATCCTCTGCGGTGGATGTTCCAAATGCAATTAGATGTTCAGCCACAACAGATCATCAGGGGAACATTTTATTGTATGATGTTACACAGATCAAACGACTGAAGTTGGACAGCGGCTGGACTTTCTTTAATTGGGCTGAAAGAGAAATAAATAGAGAGCAAAAAGAAAGATAGTGTGTGAGAGAGAGAGAGAGAGAGAAAGAAGAGAGAGTAAAGACAGGTTCAGGCGTAGTTGTATGGCAAGAAGTTTGCTTCTCAACCACATGGTTCTGGGTTCAGTTCCCTTGCATGTCAACTTGCGGAAGTGTCTTCTGCTATAACTTCAAGTCAACCAAGTGGCCTAGCATATAAAAAATCTGAAAATTCAGAAAAAATTGTATTACACGTGTATAAGGGATGACCACTAGGTGGACATCCAATATGCTAGAAAGAGATCATCAACGACCCAACCACAAAGAAATATAATGGAGAACATTATTTTTCTTAGTGGTTTGGTCGTTGATGACCTCTTTCTAGCATCTTGGATGTCCCCCTAGTGGAAAACAAACCTCATCCAGCTATTCTGATTATATGTCTGTGCACACGTTTGGAATGTGGTGTGTGCCAGAGGGTTTGCAAATCCAATGGGGGTCTTAAAAGACATGTTAGGATCCACAATGAGCAGAACTTACTTGCAGGTATTGGTAGTGCAAATCAGAGGTGCAATCTGTGTGGGTGTTTTTTCAAAACACTGTCTGGTTTAAAAAGCCACATCAGACGCCATGAAAGGGCTAAGGTGTAGGTGCAGGAGGTGGTCAAACTCTGTTTAAGGAGTAGACAACCACCATATATATATCTATATATATATATATATATATATATATATATATATATATATATACGACGGGCTTCTTCCAGTTTCCGTCTACCAAATCCACTCACAAGGCTTTGGTCGGCCCGAGGCTATAGTAGAAGACACTTGCCCAAGGTGCCACATAGTGGGACTGAACCCGAAACCATGTGGTTGGTAAGCAAGCTACTTACCACACAGCCACTCCCTGTAATTAGATATATCATCATCATCATCATCATCGATAACGATGATGATATGTGTGTGTGTGTGTGTGTATATGTGTGTGTGTATGTGTGTGTGTATCACTCTGCATTGAAAGGTCTGTTACCCTATGATTTTGTTCTGCATCAGGCTACATTGAAACAGATTTTTAGAAACCAGAAAACAAACCAAAATTGAAGGTCATAATTCGGAAAGTTGCTCATTCTAGACTGTCATAATATCTCTGAGAAATGCATTTAAAATGTTAAATAAATATCATTGGATGAAGTAGTAGTAGTAGTAGTAGTAGTAGTAGTAGTAGTAGTATGGCGGCGGCGGTGTCGGCGGTGGTGGTAATGGTGGTAGTAGTAGTGGTGGTGGTGGTAGTAGTAGTAGTAGTAGTAGTAGCAGCGGCGGTGGTAGTGGTAGTAGTAGTGGTGGTGATGGTAATGGTGGTCGTGGTAGTGGTGGTAGTAGTGGTGGTGGTGGTAGTGGTAGTCATAGTAGTAGTAGTAAAGTGAATTGCAAATGTGTAACATGATGCATCAAGTGATGCATCAAGTGAAAGTATTTGCCTGTGTAATATTCTTTTCTACTCTAGGCTCCCCCGAAATTTTGGGGGAGGGGCCCAGTCGCTTAGACCGACCCCAGTACGCAACTGGTACTTGATTTATCAACTCCAAAAGGATGAAAGGCAAAGTCGACCTTGGCAGAATTTGAGCTCAGAACGTAACGGCAGACAAAATACTGCTTTGTATTTCGTCCGGCGTGCTAACGTTTCTTATTTCTTTAACATAGAGGGGACAAACAAGGACAGACAAAGGGATTAAGTTGATTACATTGACCCAGTGTGTAACTGGTACTTATTTAATCGACCTCGAAAGGATGAAAGGCAAAGTCGACCTCGGTGGAATTTGAACTCATAATGTAAAGACAGATGAAATACCACAAAGCATTTCGCCCAGCGTGCTAACGTTTCTGCCAGCTCATTGCTTTGCCTGTGTAATAATGATGGAGTTATAGAAGCTCTCAGTCTCTTTATCTCTTGCCTTCTCTCTTTTTCTCTCCTTCTCAGATTTTTTTTGTTTTTTCTAATCTACCCTGAAGCAGGCCTGGAGAAGTGGGGGGGGGAGTGCCATTGAGGAGGTCACAAATGATGGCAAAAGGGCTTCAACAGGCAGAAATGATTGATTGATTAATCAAACGATCATTTAGTTAATTGGTCAAATAGTTGACCAATTGACAAGTAAATAATCCTTTCTTCCCAACCATATAATTCTGGGTTCAGTCCCACAGTGTGGCATCTTGGGCAAGTGTCTTTTACTTAAACCTCAGGTCAACCAAAGCCTTATGAGCGAATTTGGTATATGGAAACTGAAAGAAGCCTTTCATATATATTTATGTATATATATTTGTGCGTGTTTTTGTGTCTGCGTCTGTGTCCTCCATCACTGCATGACAATTGGTATTGATGTGTTTATGTCCCCATAACTTAGCAGTTTGGCAAAAGAGACTGATAGAATAAGCACTAGGATTAAAGATATAAGTACTGTGGTCGATTCATTTGACTAAAATTTCTTCAAGGCATTGCCCCAGCATGGCCACAGTCTAATGACTGAAATAAGTAAAAGAGAAAAAAAGAAAGAAATAGATAATAAAGAAGTGACATATTTCCAGGGCATGTGCTTTCATTGGTGTAATGACCCACCCAAGATACAATGAAATATGTTTCAACACACGAGTTCACCTCAAGAAACCAAATGGAAACACAAAATTCATGTGGGTTCTTTTTTTCTTTTGTAAATCTGTAC
>NC_068981.1:3918174-3919094 GCF_001194135.2 Octopus bimaculoides | reverse complement strand
TGGTGGTGGTGGTGGTGGTGATGCTAGTTGTTGTGGGGTGATGGCAGTGGGGGTTGTATGAAATCCCAACTCATAAACTGCCTTTCCTCCTTTCAAGGTTACCGAAACAAAAACAAAAAAGGAAAGAAAAAAGAATTGCATGAATACCAGGGGTGGATTGGTGGATCTGCAAGAATGTCAGAGTGAATGCCTTGTGGTACTAATTCCATCCCTTTGCCTTCTGGGTTCTAATCCTACCATGGCCTCGTTAGGTGGTAGACCTACTCCATTCCTCACTCTAACACCAGCAGCTGGTCCCTTTCGTACTTTTTGTGGATCCCACACTCTTACAAACAATCAGGACAGGTCCCTGCTTTGAAGACCCCTCCACCTCTCCCCTCTCACCAGTCTTGGTGGCCCTTTAAAGGGTTATAGCCACTTCCTTCTCTATTGCCTAAAAGAGAACCAAGAAAAACGAAAGCCAAGAGGCGGCATTTCAGAAAGAAACCAAGTTATTTTCAGAGAGAAGATAATGACTTTGAGCTGAAGCAATTCTGTGGTTTGAAAACCAAGAATAGAAAATAGAATTTAACAATGGAAGGCTGGTGTTATTGGTCATTCTGGGAGTTTGGGTCCTTTCTAGCTTCAGTTCTTCATTTGGAAACAAAAGCATTTTCGCATTCTCAGGATGTTTATAAATATCTGCAACAGATTATCCAGTCATGGAGACTTGGTAAAAGATGGATGAAAGTGTCTGTGTACGAGTGTGAAAGTATGTAAGTATCTATCTGTCTGTCTGTCTGTCTATCTGTACATACATGATTTATTCTTTGTAAGCCTAGAACTTATTCTATCGGACCCTTTTGCTGAACCACTAAGTTACAGAGACAAGCACACACATATATACATATATATATATATATATATTTATATATATATAT
>NC_068981.1:3916711-3917686 GCF_001194135.2 Octopus bimaculoides | reverse complement strand
ATGTATGTATGTATGTATGTATGTATATCTGTCTGTCTGTATGTATGTCTGGCTGTATGTCTGTCTGTCTGTCTGTCTGTATGTCTATCTGTATGTATGTCTGTATGTATGTATGTCTGTCTGTATGTCTGTCTGTGTGTATTTCTATCTGTCTGTCTGTATGTATGTATGTATGTATGTATGTCTATCTGTTTGTCTGTATGTCTATCTGTATGTATGTCTATCTGTCTGTGTGTCTGTCTGTATGTCTATCTGTATGTATGTCTGTATGTCTGTCTGTATGTATGTTTGTCTGTGTGTCTGTCTGTATGTCTGTATGTCTGTCTGTGTATCTGTCTGTGTGTCTGTCTGTCTGTATGTTTGTCTGTCTGTATGTATGTCTGTCTGTGTGTATTTCTGTCTGTCTGTAAGTATGTCTGTCTGTCTGTCTGTCTGTCTGTCTGTCTGTCTGTATAAGTCAGTTAATTCTGTATATGTCTTCTTGTCAGTTGTCACGCTGAAGTATTTTGCCGGCAGAATATTATTTTTGGAGCAAAACTAAAAATATAACACACTGAATGAAGAAAGTAGATGGTTTATATATTTGCTCAAAGATATCACAACAAAGTGTTCCCCTCTCTCGCTCCCTCGCTTTCTCCCCCCACACCTCTTTCTTATAGCTACACACATGTATGTATGTATATGTATCTATGTGTATATGCATTTGAAGTGTGTATATAGCTGTGTATGTGTGTCAAAATATACTAAATCCACATTTGTGATAGTTGATGTTTAATTTTTAATGAAAATCCTGGTGTTATATTTTGGGGAAATTATTAATTTTCTTCTCACATTCTTTCTTTGTTTCACAGACTTTGGTGGTTCTTTGACGAGACTGAAGATGGCTGTTGTGGCTGGTAAGATACATCAATGGCAATTACAAAAACACACAAGCACACATGTATACACACAAACATAAAGATACATCTACATATA
>NC_068981.1:3908853-3913429 GCF_001194135.2 Octopus bimaculoides | reverse complement strand
TAGGAAGGGCATCCAGCTGTAGAAACTCTGCCAAATCAGACTGGAGCCTGGTGTTGCCATCCGGTTTCACCAGTCCTCAGTCAAATCGTCCAACCCATGCTAGCATGGAAAGCGGACGTTAAACCATGATGATGATGATGATGATATACGTACAAATATTCATACATGCATATACATAGACACACACACACACACACACACACACATATATGTACATACATTGTGGCACTCCATCAGCTACAACGACGAGAGGTCTAGTTGATCCAGTCAACAGAACAACCTGCTCATGAAATTAATGTGCAAGTGGCTGAGCGCTCCACAGACACGTGTACCCTTATGTAGTATCAGACATTATATGGTGACTTGAAAAGTGTTGAAGGACATCAAGTAGCATGTCAGCCTGCAGTCATGAGTGAGAATTGACATTTACTACCTAGACGAAACCCTCCAATATGTACATACTGTAGAACAGTGCTTCTCAAACTACCTGATGTGGTGTAGCGGCAATTTTTTTCGAATGTGCCAGGGACCGGTAATATTTCTTAGTAATATTAATTTATACCAGAAACAATATATATAATGACAATAATAAAAGTTGACAATTCTTTTTATTTTATATTAATTTTGTAAACAAATAATACAATATTATTGAGTTGTCCGGAAAGTTCGTGCCGAATTTTAAAGGAAAGAAAAAGGTCAATAAATACTTGCCATTACAATTTTAATCAACCAAATATGAACCATTTTGTTGCACAATGCGTCTCCATCTTTCCTTTAACTTGAAAATACCCTCTTCCCAGAATTGAGGTGCTTTCATGGCAAATAAGTCGAAAGGTAAGCTACTCTAAATCGGCACAAACTTTCTGGACAACCCAATACATAAGCATTTTATAATGTTTCTTTCTTCTCTGGAAACTCGCCGCGTACCGGCAGCTGATGGCTCGCAGACTGGCACCGGTCCGCGGACCACCACTTTGAGTAGCATTGCTGAAGGAGACCAAGAACCCCCTCTAAGGTCATTCCTTAACAAATAAAACAAGATGGAAATTTCTATTTCAGTTTCTTATTTCTTTTTCGGTAAATAATATTCTCATTCTCCATTTTTTGTTTTCATAAAGATTACACTTTTCTGGGTGGCATATTTGAGATGACAGATCCAATGAAGAAGGATTTTGATGAGCATGGTTATTTCATTGTCAGGTAAGACTTCACAAACATGTTTTGCTTGAGTCAAGGTACTTCCCTCATCATCATCATCATCATTACTGTCATCACCTGGCTGTTTCTGTTGCCAATAGCTAATTCATACACAATCTGTCACTTTTTTGTGACATCACTGATTCTTTAACCAAAATTTGGTGTTTGGCTGTCTGTTGCTGAGGATCTGCAATTTACAGTGAAATCAAATGAAGACACTGTGCCATTTGTATTGTAAAGTCTCAAGTTTGATTTCTGATGGTACATTTTATCCTTGAGCAAGACACTTTATTTCACGTTGCTCCAGTCTGCTCTGGTGGCAAAATTGAGCAGTACCAGTAATTCAGATGGTCAGCCTTGTCACATCCTGAATCTTCCAGAGAACTACATTAACCCTTTCGGTACCAACCCGGCTGAAACCAGCTCCGACTCTGTAGTACAAATGTCTTGTTTTCATAAGTTCTGAATTAAAATCTTCCACCAAACCTTAGTCACAATTTATGTTCCTAACACAAGCTTAATGATAACCAAGTTATTTTACTAAATTCTTTGTTATATTTAAAATTAATTGAAAGAAACACAGAGCATCTCAACAGAAATATGGTAATAAAAGGGTTAAGGGTGAGTGTATCTGTGGAGTACTCAACCACTTGCACATTAATTCCATGAGCAGGCTGTTCTGTTCATCAGATCAACTGGAACCGTCATTGGTCATAACTGAAGGAGGTCCAGCCATATAAATGAGCACAAGATTACAACACCCTTGCTGAAGGGGACCGTAGCCTATCACAGGGACAGGGGGATCCATTTACATCTGAGTGGACTGGAGCAATGTGGAATGAAGTGTTTTGCTCAAGAACACAATGCATTGCCCAGACTGGGAATTGAACCCATGATCTTACAATGACTATTTTACTCTTTTATTTGTTTCAGTCATCTGACTGCGGCCATGCTGGAGCATCACCTTTAGTCGAACAAATCGACCCCAGAACTTATACTTTGCAAACCTAGTACTTATTCTATCGGCCTCTTTTGCTGAACTGCTAAGTTACAGGGATGTAAACACACCAGCATTGGTTGTCAAGCGATGGTGGGGGGGGGGGACAAACACAGACACACAAACATATAAATACATACATACATACATACTTATATATATATATCTGTATGTGTTTGTGTGTCTGTATAAGTATATATGACAGGCTTCTTTTCAGTTTCCATCTACCAAATCCACTCACAAGGCTTTGGTCAGCCCAAGGCTATAGTGGAAGACACTTGCCCAAGGTGCCATGCAGTAGGACTGAATCCCGAACCATGTGGTTGGTAAGCAAGCTACTTAGGGTTAGGGTTAGGGATGCTGTCAGTAAGGTTAGGGTTGGCAATGAGTACAGTGAAGAATTCCGGGTAGGAGCATGGGTCCACTAAGGATCAGTCTTCAGCCCCATCAGAGGAATTCAAGACAGGATGCCCCTGAGAGCTTCTCTACGCTGATGACCTTGCTCTAATAGCTGAGTCACTATCAGAACTAGAGAAGCAAGGTCTAGAATTGAAGGGCCTTAGAGTCAATCTAACAAAAACCAATGTCTTAATAAGTAGGAAGGCAGACAAACTACAAATTCCTTCAGGTAGATGGCCCTGCTTGATCTGTAGAAAAGGTGTAGGTAGAAACTCCATAAGATGTACCCGGTGTAAGCTATGGACACATAAGAGGTGCAGCGATATCAAAGGAAGGCTAACTGGGAAGATAGTTTTTGTATGTGGCAAATGTTCAGGGGCAATGAACACTGAAAATGTGCAGAAAACAGCCTCCATCACATTCCAGGTGGAAAAAAAAATGACAAGTAGTTGATAGCTTCTGTTACCTAGCTGACCAAGTCAGTAGGAGGGGCTGTTGCTCTGAGATTGTAGCTGCTAGAATAAGAATAGCCTGCACAAAGTTCAGAGAGCTCCTACCTCTGATGGTGACAAAGGGCCTCTTTCTCAGAGTAAAAAGTAGACTGTATGATGCATGTGTGCTAACAGCCATACTACATAGCAGTGAAACATGGCCCATGACTGCTGAGGATGTGTGTAAGCTTGCAAGGAATGAAGCTCGTATGCTACGATGGATATGTAATGTCAGTGTGCATACTTAACAGAGTGTAAGTACCTTGAGAGAAAAATTGGACATAAGAAATATCAGTTGTGGTGTGCAAGAGAGACAACAGCACTGGGAATGTCATGTGTTGCGTATGGATGATGACAGCTATGTGAAAAAGTGTCACACCCTAGCAGTAGAGGGAACCTGTGGAAGAGGTAGACTCGGGAAGACCTGGGATGAGGTGGTGAAGCATGATTTTCAAACGATGGGTCTCACAGAGGCAATGACAAGTGACCAAGACCTTTGGAGATATGCTGTGCTTGAGAAGACCTGGCCTAAGTGAGACCATAACCATGGCCTATGCTAGGGCAGCATAACCAGCCCATTCAAGAGTACCCATCAATCATTGGGCAATAAACTGCGCTTGTGAAGACCTGTTGAGGCAAGTGAAGTCATTGCTGTGGCCAATGACAGTACCGCCTGACTGGCACCCATACCGGTGGCATGTAAAAAGTACCATTCGAGCATGGTCGTTGCCAGTGCCACCTGATTGGCCCTCGTGCCAGTTGCACATAAAAAGCACCCATTCCACTCTCAGAGTGGTTGGCGTTAGGAAGGGCATCCAGCTGTAGAAACATTGCCAGATCGGATTGGAGTTTGGTGCAGCCTTCTGGTTCGCCAGTCCTCAGTCAAACCGTCCAACCCATGCCAGCATGGAAAGCGGACATTAAACAACGATGGTGGTGGTGGTGGTGATGATGATGATGATGAACAACAACAATAATAACAGTAACAATGTGGAAAACAAGAGAAGCGGAATATTTTGAGAGTTGACACTGAAAAAATATCGGAATTAAAGACGTTTGGTTCGAGAAGAGAGAAGAGAAGGATTTATAATTGAATATTTGTGTTTATCGTAAAGATCAATATCAATCTGTGATGCAATATGTCTTCTAAAGATATTGAAGTGTGAGAAAGAGATTAATGAAATGATTTCAACATTGATGGAATACTTTTTATTATTTAATATATGTATGGATGTATATGTATGTATATATGTATGTATGTATGTATGTATGTGTGTATGTATGTATGTGTGTATGTATGTATATATACATATATAATATGTATGTGTGTGCATATATATACATACATACATATACATATATGCATATATATATAGGTATGTATATATGTATTTATCTATCTATCTATATATATACATATATGAATATACATATATATATATACATATATATATACACATATATATACACATAGATATATACATATATATAT
>NC_068981.1:3898010-3908596 GCF_001194135.2 Octopus bimaculoides | reverse complement strand
ATGGAAGTGATTGTAGTTCTGTTCTGATTTCGGAAAAGTTTATTCGTTTACTGATTTTAGGTTTTGGAATTGTAAAAACCTGAATTTGGAATTTAATTTCAAAATTAAATCTTGTGTTTTGTAAATAATACGTTACTTAAAAAAAAGAAAAAAATTGATGAAGAAAAAAACAACTTGTTTAATTGGTTGTTGATGTTGTTGGTATTGTTGTTGTTTCGCACCAAGTCAGCAGAATTAAATCAAGCAGATCTATGATAGAAGACAACCCAATTGTGACCATCTTGTTTTTTTTTTGTCTATCTGTAGCGGGATGTGTAGCGAAATGTGATGTTGATGGATCAATGTAAGGTGTCAGCTGTAGCAGATTATTCTGGGTGTATTTGACGGGCATCAAAGGAAAACAAATGAAAAAGAACTGAAATGCAATTTCAATAATTTGTTTAGTTACAGTTGTATTCACTTTGTTGCATACTTGAACAAATATGTCGCTACAGAATACAGCCAACTACTTCAAGTCGGCGAGGTAAAACCAGGAGAAAGAGAATGTTGTTGTGACAAGATAGTACAAGACATATTTTGTGTCTGTGTACACGTTTGTCATTTGGTTGTGTTGTCTTTCTATTTTTCTATCTCATCAGTTCATGGTCTGCAACTGCTATTGTCCGGTCTTTTGGCTCACAGTGGTCACCATCTCCTCACATTGCTGACTGTCTGTTAACCGCTGGCTAACTGGTGTATGTCTATGGAATTATCAATGGCCATCCTAGCTAGAAGGATGGATGTATCATTATAAGAGTGACTCGTGCCTATTTAGGTCACCTGTTGTCCAGCTGAACTTTCTGTGACATAACCCAGGTCGGAGGTCGAGTGGAAACTCATCCATCACTTTCTGACAGGACAAAGAAATTTTTGGTGCCTGGTCAGCTGATAGCGGTGGATTGAGCAAGCTAGAATCCTTAGATTCAGTTTCGAATCTCTGCCCAGAAAATAAAATGTAGTTTCCACACTACCTTTGATGCCGGTCAAACACATCGAACATAATCTGCTACACCCGGCAACACACATTGATTCAACATCACATTTCGCTACACATCCCACTTCATATCCAAGGCTTAATTGTACGTGTCCTTCCTTTTTTTAAAGACAATAGGGTGTGATTTGAGGTAGATTTGGTTTATATTTCTAGCAAGTCAAATGACTACATAGGGGATTCTTCATTGGTTCAACTGTAAATAAGAATGTTGACTGCAATTGTGACATCTGGTCACAAAATAAAATCTTCTGCCTTGGCAGCAGTGGAGACCATGGAATAAAGGAATGGTAACTCACAGAGAGGCACTGCAATGCCATGAGCACTGCCTTCTGCCTTGACTAAAGATTAAAGACAATAATGACAGATCTTGAGTAGAGGGGCTGTCATTGATGAGGTTGTGAACGGAGAGAAAAAGATTCTGGCAAACCCAGATGATTAGTTGACTGTTTGAACAATTAATCAAACACTTGATTTAAATGGTTAAATTATTAATTTGCTAGCTAATAATAATAATGATTAAAGAAATGTGTTTCTTAATGCCATACTGACTCTCTCATGATACAAAATTTGAGTGAGGGCCTGTGGTTAAGTGGTTAGGGATATTTGGCTGATGATCTTGATGTTGTGGGTTTGATTGCTGGCAGTGTGTTGTATCCTTCAGAAAGACACCTTATTTCATGTTACTTCAGTCCACTCAGCTACTTGCACATTAATTTCACAAGCTCAAATCAGCTGGAACCCTCATCACCATAACCAACAGAGAACCCATTTACTACAAAATTTGTTTCAATACACAATTTCACATCAAGACTCTTGCAGACCAAACACAAATACAAAAATAATCCCCAATAAACATTTCTTTTTTTGTGAAATATTTGAATACATCATTGGAGAATGTTCTCTGGTTTCTTTCAACATCTTACTGTTCTTTCTTCTTTCTCTTTAAAGGGGTCTCATTAATGAAGAAGAACTGCAGAAAATCCACAAAACTTTGACTGAAAGTGAGCTTTGCAGCCATGCTTATGGTGTAAGTAAGATTGGTTTCAACGTTGGTGCAAGGCCAGCAGATTCGAGAGAAGAGCCAAGTTGATTACATCGGTTCCCCCAGTGGTCAGGATGAAAAGCAAAGCTGACCGCAGTGGAATTTGAACTCAGAACATAAAGACAGGCGAAATTCCACTGACCACCTTATGGTGTCTGTTATATTCAAAACCAACGGACATAGATATATATATATATATACATATATATATATATATATATATATACATACATACATACATACATATATGTGTGTGTGTGTGTCTGTGTTTGCACCCCCACCACCATTGCTTAACAACTGATGTTGGTCTGTTTATGTCCCTGTAACTTAGCAGTTCAATAAAAGAGATCGATAGAATAAGTACTAGGCTTACAGATAATAAGTCCTGGGGTTGATTTACTCGACTAAAGGTGGTGCTCCAGCATGGCCGCAGTCAAATGACTGAAATGAATAAAAGAATACATTAATATCCCATCTCTTCAAGGCAGAATGGTCAGTGCTCTGTGCAAAATGCCTAGCAGCGTTTCCTCTGTCTTTACATTCTGAGTTCAAATGCTGCTGGAGTTGACTTTGCCTTTCATCTTTTTGGGGTCAATAAAATATGTTCCATTAAAGACTGGGGTCAATTCGTGAAATACTAGAGTCAACTTTTATACAGGGTCTGTGGAAAATTCCCAAATTTTGGGCCAAAAATAAGGAGTTGATTTTTACATGAGATTGACTATTACTCAAGCATATATGGTAATATTAAATCAGATACATACAATTTTTATAATTTACATCATTACATATTGCTTTCTAATTAAAGTTACAGTTGTTTGTTGTATTCAAAATATATCCATAGACACATAGCTATCAGAATTTATAGAATCTCGTATTCAGTTCCTCCTGCTTACTGTATTTAAAATTAAACCATACACACATCATCATCATCATCATTTAACATCCATTTTCCATGCTGACATGGGTTGGATGGTTTAACAGGAGCTGGCAAGGCCAGGAACCACACTAGGTTCCATTGTCTATTTTGGATTGGTTTCTACCACTGGATGCCCTTTACAGAGTCCTCAGTGCTTTTTACATAACACCAGCACACATAACTTACATAATTTAGAACACTAAACTCGGCAAGCGAAAGCGAAATCGTGATGGCTTCTGTGACGGTGGCACGTAAATAGCACTAGCGTGATCGTTACTAACATTGCCTTCCTGGCACTTGTGCCAGTGGCACGTGAAAAGACATTCGAGCAAGATCGTTGCCAGTGCCGATGGACTGGCCCCTATGCAGGTGACATGTAAAATACACCATTTCGAGTGTGGCTGTTGATCGTTACCAATGTCATCTCCCTGGCACTTGTGCCAGTGGAATGTGAAAAGACATTCGAGCGAGATCGTTGCCAGTGCTGATGGACTGGCTCCTGTGCAGGTGGCACGTAAAATACACCATTTTGAGCATGGCCGTCGCCAGTACCGCCTGACTAGCCCTCGTGCCGGTGGCACGTAAAAGCACCCACTACACTCTCGGAGTGGTTGGCTTTAGGAAGGGCATCCAGCTGTAGAAACTCTGCCAAATCAGATTGGAGCCTGGTGTCGCCTCCTGGTCCACCAGTCCTCAGTCAAATCGTCCAACCCATGCTAGCATGGAAAGCGGACGTTAAACGACGATGATGATGATGATTCATGTTACATTCTACTTAAATTTATAATTATTCAACATTTGTTCCTCAGAAGAGATGAAGTTGGTAAAAAACCCAAACTTGCTATCTTGAGTTCGTTTTTTTGCCCATCCCGTCTCATATGGTCATGAAAGAATACAATACCGAATACAAACAGCCAAAACAGGGTCCCTCTGAAGGGTTTCTGGAGTAACATAACTTGTGTGTGACTCTGAAATCAAGGAGTCTCTCTTGACTGAGCTGCTGCTTTGCATTGAAGGGTCGAAAATCTGGATCCATGGACATGTGATTAGAACACTGGAAAAAAGAATCAAAAGATGGATTATCCAATCCAAGCAAATTGGCCGGGGACCAAGGGGTAGACTAAGGATGAAACAGTTGGATAATATCCATAATGTCTGTTGGTCAAGCTTGAGAATTCAGTCAGAAGGTGTATTGATGGTTGCTTCTGATGGGACCCTTATGGAGGAAGTGCCTAAGGACTCTATTCCCAGGATTAGTGAGTGGAGAAGATGGATGGATTACTCAGTGTATTTAAAATTAAACGACACACACACACACATACACTGGCACTTCATTGGTTACTATGATGAGTGCTCCAGTTGATCCGATCAATAGAACAGCCTGCTCGTGACATTAACGTGCAAGTGGCTGAGTACTCCACAGACATGCTTACCCTTAACATAGTTCTCAGAGAGATTCAGTGTGACACAGAATGTGACAAGGCCGGTCCCTTTTGAATTACTGGTATGACTCATTTTTGCCAGCTGGGTGGATTGGAGCAACGTGAAATAAAGAATCTTGCTCAAGGACACAATGTGCTGCCAGGAATTAAATTTTTGATCATGAGCCAAATACCCTAACCACTAAGCCACTAACCTTAACTGCACGCACGCATGCACACACAGACGCATACACGTGCACACACACACATGGACGGACATGCACACACACACAAGCACACATGCATGCACACACACATACACGTGCACAACTCACACACATCTGTGCATACATGTATACATACTCACACATGTGCATACATGCATACACACATGCACACACATATATATGTGTGCACACACACCTGTACACACATGTACACACACACACACACTCACACACGCACACGCATGCACGCTTACACCCACACACACACACACCTGAACACATGCACACACACATGCATACACACATGTACACACACAGACAAACACATGCACACACACACACCTGCACACACATGTACACACACACCTCTCCTAATTAATGTAATGACAAAACCAAATGTTATGTCTTGATAAATGCATCGTTATGTCCATCCATCTTTTGTCTAGGTTGACGACGATGCTGGAGGTAAAAGCAGGATGACTCTTTGGAGCTTTCCTGGCAATGATGTGACGGGGATGCTGGCACGGTGTAACAAAATTGCTGGAACAAGTGAAAAGGTCAGAATTAAAATATTTAGATTAAGTTGTTGTTGTTGTTCATCATCATCATCATCATCATTTAATGTCTGTTGTCCATGCTGCCATGGGTTGGACAGTTTGACCAGGGCTGGTAAGGTGAGGGGCTGCACCAGACTCCAGTTTGATTTGGCATTGTTTTCAAAAGCTGGATGCCCTTCCTAATGCCAACCACTCCAAGAGTGTAATGGGTGTTTCCATGTGCCACTGGCACAGGTGCCAGTTGCATCAACCATCAACCCCATTTTAACCCCCACTTTCCCAATGCTTGCATGGGTTGGGTAGTGTTTATTGAGGCAGATTTTCTACAGCCAGACGCTCTTCCTGTTACCAACACTCACTGTTTCCAAGGAAAGTAATATTTCCCCAGGGCCAAACATGTATTATAAACAAGATGATACAATATTGTCACTAAGCAATGATGAAAAATAAACAGACTTTCGGTTTGTTCAAATATGGTTGTGACATATTTTAACTTTTAATGGCAATTTCACTGCAGTTTAATGTGGAAAAAAATCTTAAGACAAAAAGGTGTAAAAATACATCACATCCATAGCGTCAACCTCTGTTAGACTCCTAGATGCATTTCTGGTTCCATAGCCTTTCTCAGTTGGAGATACCAAAGAGAGAAAACCCTGAGTAGATTAGAAAGCCATACCTTTGTAATGGAACAGTCAATATTGGTAACTGACTTGTGCTTGTGGACTGCCTGGTTTGAACAAATACAATAATGGCAATGCTGTGTAGTGATGAGGAATATATAAACTTCAGGTTTATTCAAATATGTTTGTGTGCTGATGCCTGCCAATCTGATAAGAAATGGTTATGTGTACAAAGAACATCGGGAATCAAAACGGTGACATACTTATCCATTTCTCATATGTTCTGGCAGATTTGAACATGAAATAGCTAATCACTTGTGTGTTTTGTAATTGGAGAATGACTTCTATCAGACGAATGAGTGTTGGTAACACTTGATTCGTAGGAATATAGAGACTTCGGTGGCGCTGGGATTTCAATATTTTGTGAAATATGGAAAACAGGAAGTTATTTCAGCTTAAAGAATGAAACTATATATAAAATAATAATAGAAGTAAATCATCATCATCATTATCATCATCATCACCATCATCACATCATCATCATCATCATCATCATTTACCGTCCGTTTTCCATGCTGGCATGGGTTGGATAGTTTGACAGGAGCTGGAAAGCTAGAGAGCTACGCCAATTCCATTGTCTGTTTTGGCAAGGTTTCCACAGCTGGATGCCCTTCCTAACACCAACCGCTTTACAAAGTGTACTGGACATTCTTTATGCGATATCATCACCAGTGCTTTTTTTACATGGCACCAGTAATAGGGCTTTGAGAGGAAGAATAGGACTAAATAGCTCTGAACTTCATACTTATTGGTAAAGTTGTGAAAGATAACCCCTAAGACATTTTGTGATATTAAAAAGACTGGCACTCTGTTGGTTACAACAATGAGGGTTCCAGTTGATCCAGTCACTGGAACAACATGTTCATGATCATACCATGTGGCTGAGTATTCCACAAACACATGTACCCTTAACATAGCTCTCAGAGAAATTCAGCATGATACACAACATGACAAGTCTGGCCCTTTTGAATTACAGGTACAACTCATTTTTGCCAGCTGAGTGGACTGGAGCAACGTGAAATAAAGTGTCTTGCTCAAGGACACAATGCCCTGCTGGTAATCGAACCCATGACCTTATGATCCTGAGCTGAACACCCAAACCACTAGGCCACTTGCTTTCGCTTGTGATATTGAGGAAATACACTGAACAACATTCTCAGTAAATTTGATAAATGGGAACGGATGTGAGATACATGATATCTGTGGATGTCCATGTTTCTAGGCAATGGCAGGAGACCGGGACCTTAGGAGATATGCTGTGATTGAGAAGACCCAGAAACTAAAGTGAGATCATAGCTACGCATGTCCGGCCCAGTTAAGTGTACCCCTGATGCGTCATGCGATATGATATGCTTGAGAAGACCTGTTGAGTCAAGTAAAACCAATATCATAGCTGTGGCCAGTACCCTCTGACTGGCTCTCATGCTGGTGGCATGTAAAAAGCACCATCTGAATGTGGTCAATGCTAGGTCCACATGACTGGCTCCCGTGCCGGTGGCACATAAAAAGCACCAACCGAACATGGCCGATGCCAGTACCTCTTGATTGGCTCCCGTGCCAGTGACATGTAAAAAGCACCATCCAAACGTGGTCAATTTCAGTACCCCTGACTGGCTCCTGTGTCGGTGGCACATAAAGAGCACCATCTGAATGTGGTTAATGCCAGGTCCACCTGACAGGCTTCCGTGCCAGTGGCACATAAAAAGCACTATCCGAATGTGATCGATGCCAGGCCCGCCTGACTGGCTCATGTGCTAGTAGCATGTAAAAATCACCTACTACACTCTCGGAGTGGTTGGCGTTAGGAAGGGCATCCAGCTGTAGAAACACTGCCAGATCAGATTGGAACCTAGTGCTGCAGCTGGCTCTCCAGACCTCAGTCAAACAATCCAACCCATGCTAGCATGGAAAATGGACGTTAAACGACGACGATGACGACGATGACGATGATGATGATGATGACGATGAATCACTACATGTAACAAACTTTACTACATGTGGGTAGAAGTGAGATATGTAATGTCCATGTTTCTGTTTGTATAATGAATGACTACAGAAGATAATTAAAAATATTGGTTTCAAATTTTGGTGCAAGGCTAGCAATTTCAGGGGAAGGGTGCCAGTCGATTAGATCGACCCCAGTACACAACTGGTACTTAATTTATTGACACCAAAATGATGAAAGACAAAGTCAACCTTGGCAGAATTTGAACCAGAACGAAAATGCAAATGAAATACTGCTAAGTATCTTGCTCAGCAAAGTAATGACTCCGCCAGCTCGCTACTTTACAGGTAATTAAAAAATGTTATCACAAATCACTTATATCTCTTCTAATTACTGATGACATGTTTATATTTTGGCAGCTTCTAGGAGGTGAAGTGTACTTTTATCATGGAAAACTCATGATGAAGGATGCCTTTTCAGGTGGTAGGCATGTCTGGCATCAAGATTATGGGTAAGTATTGAGTTTTATGACTCACCACTAACAATATGTATGTGTGTCTAAGAATGGAACCCACAACGTTATGATTGTGGAGCAAAATCCAAAATCACTAGGCCACATGTCTTCACAAAGATATCTACCACATGTGCACACACACACACAAATGTATACATACAATATGTAGCTCTCTCTCTCTTGATATATACATACTGTGCCAGTGGAGCACTGACAGCACTGTCCAAGCGTGATCATTGCCAGAGCAGCTGTCTGGCTTCCATGCCAGTGGCACGTAAACAGCACCATTTGAGTGTGATCGTTACCAGCGTCGCTTTACTGGCACTTGTGGCGGTGGCATGTTTAGAAAATCATTCGATCGAGGTCATTGTAGCATCTGAAGGGTGGTGGAGTGGACAGAGAGAATCATTTGAGCATCAGAGAAAGTGATTCATGGTATTTGTTTTGGTTCAAACATATTTTGGAGAAATCATCCCACCAAGAAACAGCTGTAAAGAGATCTGCTTATTTTTACCATTATAAGAGAAAGGTGCTTGTGTTGTGTAGGATATTGCTGTCGAGCTAAACAAGAGCTGGCAAGTGACCTGTGGCTATGGATGCCAAAGCATGGTTGTACTTGAGCTGGTTGTCTGAACACAACGTATATAGATCAACTCATCAGAGATACTGGATGCCTCCCCAAAGACCTTCCTCAACTAACACAGGACCAACATGGATGACATGTGCAGGTTAAAAATGTCTGAGCCAGCTTGACCAGGCAATGATGATGTTCTGAGTTCAAATTCAGCTCAGGTCATCTTTGCCTTTCATCCTTTCCTGGTCAATAAAATAAAGTGCCAGTGATGTATTGGAATCAATTTAATCAATTAACCCTTCCTTCCCCTCAAATCTGTTGACCCTAACCCTAAATCCAAACCAGATATTACTCATATTGTGTATTATTATTGATAGGTATTGGTACAACAATGGCTGTTTGACTCCTGATTTACTGACAGTCTACGTAGCGCTTGATAAATGCACCAAAGAAAACGGCTGTTTGCAGGTGAGTAATTATCTTTTTCCTTTTATCTTTTACAGAGCTCATCGGTTCTGTACCAGCAGGAACACGGGTGCTCGCTCAACGACATAGAAGTTAAAATCATAGAACAAACGCAACGCTTAGACAAATTACAGAAGCTACACACATAATAGAAGATAAA
Organism: Octopus bimaculoides; assembly: GCF_001194135.2. NCBI lineage: Eukaryota > Metazoa > Mollusca > Cephalopoda > Octopoda > Octopodidae > Octopus > Octopus bimaculoides. Next base: position 3,899,059 of record NC_068981.1, on the reverse strand, counting down.
CCTAGCCTGAATAGGAAACTAGAATGGAACGCTAGCACCCCCCCCCCAACACACCGCAACCTATGACAGAATAAGATCTCCATAAACTGATAACAATATGAATATAATATAATACAATACACAGATAAATAAATGGAGTTAAATAATTATATACATTAACAAAATAAATTAAATTAAATTAAATACAAAATAAAATAAAAACAAATTAAACGAACGTGTATAAACAGGGGATACTGATAATACAGGCACATTCCCCCCCACACACACATACACATACACTTACTAAACATAGACACACACAGGGGTGTATGCACAAATAGGAAAGAAGAAAGCAAAGGACCACTGATGAGGTCACAGAAGTGTGATAAAAGGACTCTGGCCAAAATACGATTAATATAAAATAAAGCTGAAGCAAATGAATACCAAATATATAGTGCGTGTGTTTTTATTGGCTAAACTGTCAACATGGCCATCCCCAAATACAACAATAATATATATATATATATATATGGGAGAATGTATGAAAAAACAACAACAGACGAGGACAGGTGGTGTAAACAACAAAAGGATGTATTAGTATGACGCTCGGGAATACGGAAAGTCTTTGACGTTTCGAGCTACACTCTTCAACAGAAAGAATACGGAGACAAGGAGAAAAACACGGAGAAAAAAAATTGAATAGTGTTTGGTCAACGGTCAATCATGTATATATATATATATATATATATATTTGTATTTATGTGCTTTACTGAGTATATTCCACTGATGAGGCAAAGCATTTCTTATGCAGAGTCAGAAATTCGGGATCTGGAATCATCCAGTAAATTTTGTTAGTTTATTTTGTCTCTTTGTCTTCTCTCCTGGTGCCATATGAACATTTATTGTGGTTTTAGAGTCAAGCTTTGGCTGCTATTTCAGCGTGGTGGTGTCTCTAAGATACCCTAAATTATAATTATATATAAAGATATATATGTGTGTGTGTGTGTGTGTGTGTGTGTGTGTGTGTGTGTATGTATATATATATATATATATATATATATATATATATA
>NC_068981.1:3896581-3897605 GCF_001194135.2 Octopus bimaculoides | reverse complement strand
TATATATATATATATATATATATATATATATATACATACACACACACATATAAAGAGAGAGAAAGAGAAAGAGAAAAGGAGAGAGAGAAAGAGAGACAAAGAAAGAGTGTGTGTGTGTGTGTGTGTGTTTGTCCAATAAATTTCTGTTATCCAGTAGTGCTCACCAATCAAGCATTTGCAGATATTGATTCCACAGATGGTAATAATTGGAACCATGGAAGTCAGGTGATAAGATGAAAAGGCGTTGATGTGTACGGCAAGTAAAACGGCTTCAGTGAAGTTCCGACTCGAAGACACGTATCGCATGGCTTCACTGACGTCACAAAACCAATCTCATTTAATCCTTGTTTAGAACTACGAAGCCTCAGGTGTGGCTGTGTGGTAAGAAGTTTGCTTCCCAACCACATGGTTCCAGGTTCAGTCCCACTGCATGGCACTTTTTTTTATTCTTTTACTTGTTTCATTCATTTGACTGTGGCCATGCTGAAGCACTGCCTTAAAGGGTTTTAGTCGAGCAAATTGACCCTAGTACTTATTCTTTGTAAGCCTAGTACTTATTCTATCAGTTCCTTTTGCCAAACAGCTAAGTTACTGGGACATAAACACACCAGCATTGGTTGTCGAGCGATGGTGGTGGGGGGATAAACACAGACACACACACACACATAAATATATACATGTATATATACAACGGGCTTCTTTCAGTTTCCGTCTACCAAATCCACTCACAAGGCTTTGGTCAGCCCAAGGCTATAGGAGAAGACACTTGGGTAAGGTGGCACCCAGAACCATGTGGTTGGGAAGCAAGCTTCTAACCACACAGCCACCCTTGGGCAAGTGTGGTCTACCATAGCCTTAAGCTAACCAAAGCCTTGTGAGTGGATTTGGTAGATGGAAACTGAAAGAAGCCTGTTGTGTGAATGTGTTTGTATGTGTGTCTCTGTGCATGTGTGTGTGTGTGTGTGTGTGCATTTGTCCCCCACCACTGCTTGACAACCGGTGTTGGTGTGTTTACATCCCTGTA
>NC_068981.1:3894914-3895978 GCF_001194135.2 Octopus bimaculoides | reverse complement strand
TATATATATATATATATATATATATATGTATATATATATATACACACATATACACATATGACAAGAAGCACAGATGAGGGCAACAACATCAAATGCCCTATTTCACCAAATGCCACATAACAGAAGTTTCGAGTAGTCAAAATGTAGCAAAGCTAATAGCAGTGCCCCAGCATGGCCACAGCTCTCAAGCTTAAACAGGATGAAGGCTAAAGTATGTATGTGTGTGTATATATATATATATATATATATATATATATATATATATATACACATACATACATATACAGGTTGTTCAAAAATTCTCTCCACAATGAATTTTCTTCATCTTTACACATCACCATGACTTCAAAAGTTTCTTGGTCAACAGATTATTTCGAAGGGACTTTGACCACCAAGATCACCTGATTTAACACCGCCAGACTTTTTTTTTTTCTTTTCTCGGGAGCAAGTAAAGAATCAGTGTACAAGAATCGCCTGAAAAAACCAATAAATACTTACTGCGGAAAGACGTTTTGAGTAACCTGTACGTATACATATATATGTAATCTGTCGCCATAGTTATGTTTGAATTTATGTAAATATCCATTGCAAAACAATATTGTTAAGAATGAAAGAACACAATGGAATGGTAAAATACTTCGATCCTATGACAATGGTTGGAATTTCAAGCCAGAAGTTAACTGGAGAAAGAGAAAATCTTTTTATGTGTTGCATTACTTTCTTCAATAGATTTCACTAAATCTCTTCTCGCATGTCACTGTGGAGACATAGAACTTGTTGTCCTGGGGCAGTCAGTTCATTCAGTCACTTAATATTTAATATTGCAGTTGTACAGGAGTGATGTTACCTGCCCCACCAGATATATGTGTGTGTGTGTGTGTGTGGGGGGGGGTATGTATTATCAGTACATCATAAATCCAAAGTATATGCGTATATATATATATATATATGTGTGTGTGTGTGTGTGTATATATATATATATATATATAATATTATATATATATATATATATACATATGTACATATACATGTATGCACACATATGCACATACATACATGTAGTA
>NC_068981.1:3890665-3892380 GCF_001194135.2 Octopus bimaculoides | reverse complement strand
GCAAAAATCCATTGCAATATGGAATATATGTACCTCTGCTATCTATGCTATATCAACTTTCGCTCCAACATAAATTTCCAGATTATCCACACATGGATTACTTTGCACGGATTTCTACACGGATATTTACTACTGGAATGAAACTACACTTCAAGTACTGTTCTCTCTCTTTTCAGCGCATCACACTCTTTACCACTTCATACTAAAAATATCCGCCTATGGATATAATAATAGATTACTTTATTTTTTCTATCTCCGATGAAGGGAAGTACTGGATCTTCCCAGAAACAGCTGTAAGACTCTATCCATAAAATACTTCCCCAACCTTACCATTGCTCTCTTTATCTTTTTAAGTGATGCTCGTGGTAGGTCTTCCAGGTCGCTCATTGTCTTCCAGGAGTGTCCTTCGGCTGTTGAGGCACCTGTGCCACTTGAAGAATTGTGTACGACACATTGCCTCATCAATGCAAGCTTACCGGAGAATACTGAATGTCTCTGTAGCAGACTTCCCAAGTTTAATGCAAAATTCCTTGTTGGCTCTTTGTTCCTGTCCATGACAAAATCACAGACTACAGCAGACACACATGATCACAAAAACACAAATTTCACAATTTGCGAAGTAAACACAGCAATGTCACTCCACACACTGCCTCATGAAGGCCACTGCTAGCTCTTACTTTGCATGCAACTGTGTGCTGCCATCTGTTGGCGTGCTACAGAACTAGTCTTGGAACTTTTTGATACCACCTCGTATCTAAGTTCATATATGTATATACACACACATATACATATATATGTGTGTGTATTCACACACGCATAGAGATATACAAGAACATGCATACAAACATACACAAACATATATATGAATGTGTGTGTGTGTGTGGATATGTGTATATGTGTATATAAGTGTATATATGCGTGTGTGTATGTGTGTGTGTGTATGTGTGTGTGTGTGTGTGTGTGTATGTCTGATATTCACATCTATGCTAGGAACTATGTGTGTGTGTGTGTATGTCTAATATTCACATCTATACTAGGAACTATGTGTGTGTGTGTGTGTATGTCTAATATTCACATCTATACTAGGAACTATGTGTATGTGTGTATACATACATACATACATACAAACACATAAGCATATATCTACATATGCTTTAAGAATTTTGTTTCATGTTTTATCATCTAAAGCTTTTGAAATATTGCAATTTTATACAATTTTATTACTACCTTATGTGCATGTACTCCCTCTCTCTTTCTCTCTTTCTCTCTCTCTCACACTTAAACACACACACACACACACATACATACTCACAGGCATACATACATGCATTCATAAAAACATGCATGTACATACACATACAAACACATGCACGCATACATGTACACATTGATGCTTACAAACACCAGCCACATTCTCACACAATCTTTCTCTCACGTTCAAACAGACCTCGAATCTCAGAGCTAATTATATATAATCAATTTCTAAATATATATTGGCCGTTGCCAGTACCGCCTGACTGGCTCCCGTAGGATTTTCGAGCGAGATCGTTGCCAGCGCCCCTGGACTGGCTTGTGCGGGTGGCACATAAAAGACACCATTTCGAGCGTGGCCGTTTTCGTGCGGGTGACACGTAAAAGCACCCACTACACTCTCTGAGTGGTTGGCGTTAGGAAGGGCATCCAGCTGTAGAAACTCTGCCAAATCAGACTGGAGC
>NC_068981.1:3889470-3890453 GCF_001194135.2 Octopus bimaculoides | reverse complement strand
TATATATATATATATATATATATATATATATATATATGTCTGTATGTATGTATGTATGTATATAAATATACCCAGACATGCACACATGTATGCACATAGACACACACACACACACACATATCTAATATATATTCATTTACATTGGCATTGCTGATATCACCAATGTTTATCTATATGATCTTTATGTGTATATTTATTGAGCATGTGTATATATATATATATATTCCTTGATAGGCATATGCAGAGATATACGTATACACATGCTAGCATGGAAAGCGGACGTTAAACGATGATGATGATGATGATGATGATATATATGTATATATGTATCTATCACTCTATTTATTACTCTATACGTGTGTGTATGTACGCACACACACACACACACACACACACACACACACATACGTATATATAGAGTGGTGGACTGGCCAGCTTGCCAACTTTCCCGATGGCAAGTGGGCCCCTGCGGCATTGGAATCCATATATGAGGGCCCATGTTAGTAGCTAAGGGTTGAGTGAGTGGAGTAGATGGATGGGTTGGGATGAAAGGAAACAGAAAACTGTTCTTGGCTGTCAGGTGCGTTAAAAGGGTAGGAAAGATGTGGGTAGGAGAAGAGAATATGTCTGAAGACAATAAATGGTAATCTATCTATCTTCCTGCACCGGATGAGTTGATGTGGGCGGGGTGAGTTAGCCAGGAAAAAATATTACACAATCATTAATGATGATGTTTTGAAGAGGGAAAAATAACATTGGTCAATTGTACAATGTGAAATAGTAAAATAGTTGCCAATGGTAACAGTCGCAGAAGATAAGAGAATGACAGAGTTTTCAGTGCAAAGCTCTTCTATGAGTTTTCTGAGGACAAGCATCAGGAGAAATGTTGATCTGCTTATGTGGAAGACGTTTTGGTTCCATTCTGGGATGGAATCAATATGAAGAGAAATGCATGTTAATCCCATAAATATGATGGCGGGGGG
>NC_068981.1:3888070-3889447 GCF_001194135.2 Octopus bimaculoides | reverse complement strand
GGGGGGGGGGGTAGATAAGGCAACAAGCTGGAAGAATTGTTACCCTGCTGGGAAAAATGCTTAGCATTTTGTCCATCTTTGTTCTGAGTTCAAATTCCACTGAGGTCAACTTAGCTTTTCATCATTTTGGGGTTGATAAAATAAATACCAGTTAAATACTGGGGTAAATGTAATTGATTACCCCCTCGCTTGTAATTGCTGACTTTATGCTAAAATTGGAAACTAATATGAGGGGATAAATTTTTCCCTCAATGTGATGGAGGTTGAAAGCCCCTTGTTAATTTGTTTCCTTAATGTCACACAAATCAAGGACCTTCTGTTCCACATTGCTGACAGTAAGAAAGACTCCCAGACTTGCAAGGGACCAGCCTGGAATGTCCTGTCAATTGAGTATTTCAAAATCAACAAAGCTGGCTTTCTGTGTGGAATGCATTCTTCTCTCTGGGGCCAAAACCTGAACCATCTTTTACTTGTATCAGTCCTGAGACTGTGGCCATGCTGGAGCACTGCCTTGAAGAATTTCAGTCAAACAAATTGACCCCAGGACTTTTTGTTATTTAAAGCCTGGTACTTGTTCTATTGGTCTCTTTTGCTGAACTGGTTGTCAAGTGCCAGTGGGGGGGACAAACACAGACAGAAAGATGCACGCATGTGCACACACATACACACACACACATATAAACACATATATATGTCCATATGTACGATGGACTTCTTTCAGTTTCCATCTACTGATTTCTACTCGCAAGGATTTGGTTGGCCTGAGGCTTAGAATTTTCAAGCATTTAATTTTTCCACAGTGTTGTACATCAGTTCAGTGATTCTCTCATCACTAATTCATCTACTATGATAATATCCATGTTTCACTAAAGAGTTCTAATAGTACTGAAACGTGTGCAGAGTTGTCTCCCTTACTTGGTGAAATGATTGAGACAATAATATTAGTTACTGAGATTACCTATTCTTTCCCTCATGATACAAACATTTCTTATAAGGAATTCAATTTTGCTACACTATATATGTTTACTATATTGCGTATGTTTATCATGTTAAATGTTTACTGCTATATATATGGTCCCTGTGTTATCTATGGTGATACTAAGCCCTACACAAACACTTTGATCATTGCTATAATGCGTGTGGTTGTGGCTGCACTGAATGAGAGTCAACTTCAGTGTTGTGCGTTTCTTCTTTTTAATTGGTTGTCAAGTTTGTGTATTCTCTCTCTGCGGGAGACAACCAGAAAGCTGTTTTAGAGAGCAAGGTTAGAAATACATTCACACACACACACACACATGCATGCATATATACATATAGCTATACATATATTTGTAAATGTGTGTATATATATATATATATATATATATATATATATAT
>NC_068981.1:3886483-3887720 GCF_001194135.2 Octopus bimaculoides | reverse complement strand
ATATATATATATATATATATATATATATATATATATATATATATACACACACACACATATATATAAATACATATATACATACATATATATGTATACATCCATATATATGTGAGTGTGTGTGTGTGTGTGTATATATATATGTATGTCATCACACACACACACACATGCACACATTCTACGTGTGACAGGCTGTGTGAGCCTCATTCTATATGAGATGAAATATGCTTCAGTGACGACATCTGTTCATGAAATCGCACGGAATCGTTTCTTTACAAGATTGTCTTTAGTCTTGCTGTTTTCTTCTCGCTCACTCACAATGCTAACAAGGCTGTGACTATTTCAGATTCTTTGCATTTTAAATCAGTTACTTAACCATATCAAATGTTTTCACGTAAACACATTTTTTCTGCTGTACTCAGGCTACGTCTTTACTCTCATATAAAACAAATTAACAAATCAATGAAGTAGCGGAGTACACTATATATATAAAGATAGATAGATAGATAGATAGATAGATAGATAGGCAGAGAGATAGATAGATAGATAGATAGATAGATAGATAGATAGATAGATAGATAGATAGATAGGCAGAGAGATAGATAGATAGATAGATAGATAGATAGATAGATAGATAGATAGATAGATAGATAGATAGATAGGCAGATAGATAAATAGATAGATAGATAGATAGATAGATAGATAGATTGATAGATAGATAGATAGATAGGTGTGTGTGTGTGTAGTTTATTTTTCTATTATGGTAAAATCAACAGAAACAATACTTCATCCAGTGAGAGATAAATATCATTTAATGTATAAATATACTGAGAGCCTGAAGATAGCTTGAAGATACAAGACGTGTTATAAAAACTTGCCTAGAGATATTGGTAGGACATATATACATATATATATATCATCATCATCATCATCGTTTAACGTCCGCTTTCCATGCTAGCATGGGTTGGACGATTTGACTGAGGACTGGTGAAACCGGATGGCAACACCATTCTTTTATTCTTTTATTTGTTTCAGTCATTTGACTGCGGCCATGCTGGAGCACTGCCTTTAGTCGATCAAATCAACCCCAGGACTTATTCTTTGTAAGCCTAGTACTTATTCTATCGGTCTCTTCTGTTGAACTGCTAAGTTACATAAAAACACCAGCATCGGTTGTCAAGCGATGGTGGGGGGACAAACACAGACACACAAACATATACATATACATATATACATATAT
>NC_068981.1:3885087-3886109 GCF_001194135.2 Octopus bimaculoides | reverse complement strand
TATATATATATATATATATATATATATATATATATATCAACTTAATATGTGACCAAAAGAACTACCAATAGTTTCAGGCTTTTATGATACTTTAATGAGGTATATTTATAGAATATGCCATGTATCTCCAAGCAATCTTTCAGGCTCTGTTTATGCATTGCATCAGGTCATCCCTTAAATAATGTTACTTTTCAGATTGTAATTGATGAAACATGCTCTAACACATTTAAACCAAATTTTTTTTCCATGGGTGCATAAATACCACTGAGCAAGGAAAGCTTCAGTTAGATAGGTTCCGGCTAGCAGACATAGAAATGATTTATTGCTTTAATAGCCCCCACCCCTCTGCTCTCTGAAAATGGAAGTCACAGAAGAGTTCATTAGACATACCATACTTTATAGGTATAAAAAAAGGCAACAATGCAACAAATGCTGTAAAAAAAAATGTGCAAGAATTGTGTGGTGAAGCTGCTTTGAATAAATTTCAACAAGAGGACTTTAGCTTGGAAAACGCCTGCTGCTCTGTCTCTTTTGATAATGATGCATTTGGAGCCACTATTAGAAGAAATCCATATGCAACTATTGAAGATTAATGTGACAGTCCCATGAAGGACACAGGAAATGTGTTAAGGACGACAGGAAGTGGTGCTGCTTCCTAGGGCTAAATAGCAGTAGTATTATTCCCTTCATGGGACTGTCACATTAAGTTGACAGCATACAACTACTTTATCGTATCACTACTGCATAAATCTCTCTGAGAGATTTAGAAATGTATTATTTCTATTTTTGAAATCAGTGAATGAGTTTCACTAGAATTATTATATGTTTACAAGGGCTTGACAGGCTCCAGCTAGCAGGCCATTGCAACTCCAGACTGATGATGAGTAAAAACTCAGAAACATGTCTCTGGATGCAAGCTTAGCTGGGTGGAGGTGCTTGTCTCCCCCTTGTAAACATAAGGACACAGGAAATGTGTCAAGGCCGACAGGAAGCAGTGCAGCTTCCTAGGTCTAACCTACAGT
>NC_068981.1:3882210-3884332 GCF_001194135.2 Octopus bimaculoides | reverse complement strand
ATATATATAAAAATTCAGAAGAGTGGTACAACAAGGCACCAATATTTACTGGAAAATAGCAATCGCTACAATTACGACGCTATTGTATAGCTTAACTGCGTATATACTGGCAAAAAATGTGTGTGTGCAACAAACATGAAAAATTTGTCTTACCTCTAGGAAGAACATTCGATAAATGGACAACCCAGAATCGGATAATGCAGGACTGGTTTCAGACTCTTCAAATATGTTTGCCGTCGTAAATTTGATCTGTCTTCATCAGCTGCATTTGCCTAGACAATATTTCAAATGTTGCCACATCAATGCCAAGTATACTCGCCTGAACGCTTAGCCGTTAACACATATATACATATTTTATAGATATATATATATATGTATATATGTATGTATATATTAATTATTAGCAATAGATGCAGTATTAGTATTAGTTTCAAGTGGCAATCTCTATATCCAACTTAACATGGATGTTTTGTTAGAGCACTGAATACTGCTTTCTTAACCTTGAGAGATCTTCCCATGTGGGTACTTAGTGCATAGAAGCACACACATAGATCATAGCAGACAGGGATTCTGTGTCATAAATACTGGAACTCCCATATCATGTGATTTTATTCTGTTGGAAATCATCAGTTGGGGGCATCAGTCATTGCACGACCAATGATATTCTGTATACTGTTGCAGTGAGATTGACTGGCATGCAGTGTGAGAATCGCTCAAAGCTTAGAGTGCAGTATTCAGTGTTTGAACAAGGCATCCATGTTAAGTTGGCCGTAGAGATTACCATCATCATTGGTTATTTAACGTAATGATGATGATGATTGATGTGGTGCTAGTAAAGTTAGGCAAGTGGTAAAGATGTCTCCATGTAGATAATGTCTTACCATTTCTTCTTTCTTCTTTTTTTTAGTTACTCTCATAATTTGCACTGGTACAAATGTGAGGGCACGTGGCTTAGTGGTTAGGGCATTCGGCTCACGATTGTAAGGTCGTGAGTTCAATTCCCGGCGATACGTTGTGTCCTTGAGCAAGACACTTTATTTCACATTGCTCCAGTCCACTCAGCTGGTAAAAATGAGTAGTACCTGTATTTCAAAGGGCCAGCCCTGTTCCACTCTGTGTCAAGCTGAATCTCCCTGAGAACTACGTTAGGAGTACACGTGTCTGTGGATTGCTGTCACTTGCTCATTAATTTCACGAGCAAGCTGTTCTGTCGATCGTATCAGCTGGGACCCTTGTCGTCATAACTGATGGAGTGCTCCTTTTACTGGTACACATTGTGTGTTTACTGTTGAAACTTTTATCAAGAATGGCAATTGCCACACTCTTTACATTGTCTTTAAATGATTCTTTCAGGTGACACACTTTTCTTCCATTCTAACCTGATCCATATGGCAGACCAGAACAAAAGTGACAAGCGCCGTTGGACTCTTCTTTATGCTTACAATCTTCGAGATAACGACCCAGTCTATGTACACCACCACCCACAATATTCATATTTGGAGAAGGTAACAGAAATATTTAAACCCAGTTTTTGATATTTACCCTGCATCTGTAGTTCTCAGATTTACACAGATTTTGGTACCCACCTCCATGAAAAGATTTCAGGGAAATGTTTTACTTTTTTCTTTCTTTGTCACTGAGAATGTAAAATGGAGTGTGTGTGTGTGTTCATCCGCCACCACTGCTTGACAACCAGTGTTGGTGCGTTTACATCCCTGTGACTTAGTGGTTCAACAAAAAAACTGATAGAATAAGTACAATTAAAAAAAAAAAATGTACTGGGATTAATTCGTTTGACTAAAATTCTTCAAATCAGTGTTCCAAAATGGCTGCACTCTAATGACCTGAACGAGAAAAAAGAAAGAAAAAGGTAAAAGGCAAAAAAATATCCTGTTTGAAGTTTCACAATATTTATTCCCCAATTCTTACGGCTTTTTATAACCTTTTGTAATTGTTGTTATTGTTGATGCCATGTTAAAAGCACCAAATACCCTCTTGTAGAGTGGTTGGTGTTGATAAGAGCATCCAGCTGAAGACGGGCCAAAGTAGACAAGAGGGCTTGGTGTGGTCTTGTGACCTGCCAGCTCTTGTAAATACCATCCAGTCCATGCCAGCATGGAAA
>NC_068981.1:3880933-3882061 GCF_001194135.2 Octopus bimaculoides | reverse complement strand
GCTAAAAACCCGAGACAAATCTAACAAAATTGTTGTCTCTGAATGTTTACCAGAGTTCATGATAGAACACCTGCAGCAGTTCTCAAGATATTTGATAGCATGTGTGCACATGTGTTTGTGTGTATGTGCGTGTGCATGTGTGTGTGTGTGTATGTGTGTGTGTGTTAATTTTACTTTTTTAAAAAGATTCTTTTATTATAATTAATAGCTTTTAGTTTAAGATCCTCTTTTTCTTCAAGCATGTATATATAGGAATGGTAATGTCAACTATATATATATATATATATATACATATATACTTGACATCACCATTCCTATATACATGCTCTCAGCACATGTAACTATTAGTAACACATAAAAACATATATTGTATATATTAAATAATATTTACCTCTCACCAGATGGAGTACTTTTTTTTGTTGAGCTTACCATCATGGAACAGTAGATTATATATATATCCTCCTCATCATCATCATTTAACATCCATTGTCCATGCTGGCATGGGTTGGACAGTTTGACTGGGCTGGCACGCTAGAAGTCTGCACCAGACTCCAGACTGATTTGGCATGGTTTTCTACAGTTGTATGCCCTTCCTAAAGCCAATCGCCAATCACTACGAGAGTGTAATGAGTGCTTTTATGTGCCACCAGCGTAGGTGCCATTTGTCTGACACTGGGGTGAGGTTACATGTCACCTGCATGGGTGCCAATTTGTGTGACACCGGTATCTGTCACGACTGTGATTTTGCTTGGCTTGATGGGTCTTCTCAGGCATGACATAATGCCAAAGGTCTCGGTCACTGCCTCCGTGAGGCCCAACACTTGAGAGGAACTCAGCCACTTTGCCTCCGTGAGGCCCAAAGTTCCAAAGATGTTTTTTACGTACAACCAGCATGGGTGCACTTGGCTTGACGGGTCCTCTCAAGCACAGCACATCACCAAATGTCTCGGTCACCAGTCATATACATGTATATATATTCTTTTATTCTTTTACTTGTTTCAGTCATTTGACTGTGGCCATGCTGGAGCACCGCCTTTAGTCAAGCAAATCGACCCCAGGACTTATTCTTTGGAAGCCTAGTACTTATTCTATCGGTCTCTTTTGCCGAACCGCTAAGTTACGGGGACA
>NC_068981.1:3878447-3880376 GCF_001194135.2 Octopus bimaculoides | reverse complement strand
ATATATTTATATATATAAAATCACTGACATGGCCGATGACAGTACCGCCTGATTGGCACTCGTGCCAGTGGAATGTTAAAAGCACATCTGAGCGTGATTATTGTCAGGGCCACAGATTGGTTCCCACGCCGGTAGCACGTAAAAAGCAACATTCGAGTGTGATTGTTGCCAGTTTCGCATTACTGGCACATGTGCCAGTGGCACGTGAAAATCAACATTTGAGCATGGTCGTTACCAGTGTCACCGGACTGGCTCTCTTGCCAGTAGCATGTAAAACACACCTTTTGAGCATGGTCGTTGCCAGAACCGCTTGACTGGCCCTCGTGCCAGTGGCACGTAAAAAGCATCCATTACACTCTTGGAGTGGTTGGCATTAGGAAAGGCATCCAGCTGTAGAAACTCTGCCAGATCAGATTGGAGCCTGGTGCAGCCTCCTGGCTTCCCAGACCCCAGTCAAACCGTCCAACCCATGCCAGCATGGAAAGCGGACGTTAAACAACAATGATGACGATGATGATGATATATATGTAAGTGTGTGTGATGTGTGTGTGTGTTTGTATGTGTGTGCGTATGTGTGTGTGTATTTCATTTAAGAGTTATAAAGTAAATAAAAATATTATTTTTTCCACTACAAATGTATTCTCTGATGCAAATTCCAATCTGTTGAGTAGAGTGGATAGATATGCTAATTAAGTGAAAAGTTTTATGTATATATGTATGTATGTATGTACGTATGTATGTATGTATGTATGCATGCATGCATGTCAGTTTGTATGTATGTGTGTATTGATGTATGCATGGATATATATGTATATATATGTGTGTGCTCATGTGTTTCCTTATTTCAAAATTTTTAATGAGAATTCTATTTTCTAAACAGGTTCCTGACACTGCTGTGAAAGACTGTCAGAATTATACAGATCTGACTGGCAAGAAATTTTTAAATCCTGCAATTGATAAAACAGTGAGGGTCGACCAAAAAGATGAACAATAGATTGATTTTGTCTCTGTCAGATAATTTTCACCGTCTTCGAGAAAAGTAATTAAATATATTCGGCAGCAGATGTTTCCATCCCCAAACACTGACACAGACAATATTTCCAGAGTAAACAATTTATTCTCACAACTTACAAAAGCTAACACTCGTTCCTATTAATGGCTGGTGTTTCTGAAATAATCAATAAACTTTCAAACAGATGGTCGGCTGCCATATTGTAATATAATAATAAAAACAAGCGAAAAATCAGAAGACAAATTGTTCAATATTGCATGAACAATTTGAGATTAATAACTATATTTTGAGAATTATTTTTCAATCTCTAGTGAAACATTACATTTAATCAACTGATTCCAGAAAACATATATTATGAGAAAATAAAATTAATTACACTTTGCAAAATTTAATTCAACTTTTGTTCACACTTTTTCTCTCTTTCTGTTCCTCTTCTCTTTTCTCTTGCATCATGAACATTATCTCTCTCACTCTTTCTCCTTCATTTTCTCTCTCTCTCTCTCTCTCTCTATATATATATATATATATATGTATGTATGTATATCTTTATCTCACTTACATATACACATATTGTAGATTCTCATTTAGAAATAATTTCTGGAACAACCATAATTATTCCACAAACAGAATGAAAACATTTGTTCATAAAGACGATGGCTCTCAAATGACTAATCATGTTTCCTTCTCCTTAGAATTCATTTGAGAGCATTTCATCATCATCATCATCGTTTAACGTCCGCTTTCCATGCTAGCATGGGTTGGACGATTTGACTGAGGACTGGTGAAACCGGATGGCAACACCAGGCTCCAGTCTGATTTGGCAGAGTTTCTACAGCTGGATGCCCTTCCTAACGCCAACCACTCAGAGAGTGTAGTGGGTGCTTTTACGTGTCACCCGCACGAAAACGGCCACGCTC
>NC_068981.1:3877578-3878431 GCF_001194135.2 Octopus bimaculoides | reverse complement strand
TTTTGATGTATGATACCTGTTTCTGTGTTGGTAATTATATTTGTCCTAAACAAAATGGCATTACTTTTTGACTCAGCCTCGTATATATATGTATATATATAATGTTTGCCTGTCAAACCTTCTTTTATGGGGCTGAAGAGATGATAGTCCAGTGACAAGGAAGTGAAAACTGTAGTGAAGAAGTGGCTCAAAGAACAGTCAACAGAATTTTACGGGACAGGGATACGTGCTCTCATTTGAAGGTGGAATATTGCTATTGAGAGAAACGGTGACTATGTTGAGAAGTAGGGATGTGATCCACAGAAGACCAGCTTCATTTTGATGTATGATACCTGTTTCTGTGTTGGTAATTATATTTGTCCTAAACAAAATGGCATTACTTTTTGACTCAGCCTCGTATATATATGTATATATATATATATGCATGTGTGTGTATAAATAGAAATATACCAATTTAAATGTCATGATTAGCCGAATGTGAAACCGGTTGACTATTAAGATATTCTACCCTTTAAAATATATCAAAAATATATAAGTTGTGTGCATTTTCCTTCCTTTATTATGTATTTTATCACTGCAACTCACCACGTAGGGAAAATCTCTTCAATGAAATTGTTTTTTACTATATATATATATATATATATATATACCAGAGTAAGCACATAAATGTGCAACAAGGTAAAAAAAAAGAGTACTCAAATACCAGAGGTAGAGTAATATGCTCTATTTAAAAGCAGCAGAAATATAACAAAAAGCTGTTACTCAGAGTTTCATGTTCCCGTTCATCTAAGAAAACTGTCTGATGAACGGGAACGTGAAACTCTGAGTAACAGCTTTTTGTTATATTTCTGCT
>NC_068981.1:3875624-3877568 GCF_001194135.2 Octopus bimaculoides | reverse complement strand
ACACACACACACACACACACACACACATATATATATATATATATATATATATATACATATATACATATATATATACATATATATATATATATACATATATGTATGTATGAATGTAATATTTACATTGAGAGAAAAAGAGAGAGAGAGAGAGAGAGCTCTCAAGGTTATTGAATTGAGACAGTCATTAAGAAAAAAAGGTAAGAAGACAAGGATAGGCAGTGGGAATGGAATGGAATGGAGATGAAGTAAACGAAATAGGATAAATGATTGGAAGGAAGAAAATGAGACGCAGGAAAGGAAGTGATGAGATCAATAGATCAATAAATGGAGAAACAGGGACAAGACAACACTGGGATTAATAAGTGAGTGGTTTTCAGCTTCATCGTCTTCGTTATTGTCATCATTGTCTTCGTCATCATCAGCGTCATCGACGTCACCACCACCTCCACCACCATCCTGATCCTGATCGTCACCATCATCGTTATCATCGTCATCCTCATCACCATCATCCTCATCATCGTCATCCTCATCACCTTCATCCTCATCACCATCATCCTCATCACCATCATCCTCATCACCATCATCCTCATTTTCATCATATTTTCATATTATCACTATTATCGTTGTCATTGTCGTTGTTGTCGTCGTTATCGTCATCATCATCATCACCATCATGGGTTGGACAGTTTGACTGAGATCTAGAGAGCCAGCAGCTGCACCAGGCTCCAATCTTGGGGCTGGCCAGATTGGAGCAATCTCGAGTATAACCAGCTGAAATTGCAAAGATAATCTGGAACTCTACTAAGGAAAGAAAACTCCGAGATTTCTACAGAAAATGTCGGTTTGATGGAAAGACTGATGCGCAGAACAAACATTTAATCACTATAAACAAATTTGTGCAGGTTGTTTAGCAAGATATTGTTGAACTCTCATCTACCGTCTCTCTGACAGGATATAAATAAATAGATATCTCTCATATGTATGTATGTGTGTGTGTATTGGAAATTGGTAACAGCAGTTTTTTTTTTTTTACCAAGTGTGTAAATCAGTTGCTCTCATCTACTGTATATATACCTAAGCAATTTATACAAGTCTATATTTATCTAACTTATTGACAATTATGATTAATTGCTGAACCGAGAGCAATTTGGTGATTGTAAAATTAAGACAGAGTTTAAACATTATATCAAGGATGTTATTACCATTCAATGTGATTACACTGATAGAACCACTTATTAAAACTTTCAGCTTAAATCATTTGATATTAGTTTTATTAAGCAGCTTTAATCACATCAGCAAGATGGCTGTTTAACAGCTGAAGCAGCAGCAAAGGTTCATATTACACTGCTGGCCTTATACTTTGGCCCTTTTTTTGTCTGGTAATATTTATGTCTTGAAAGGTGGCGAGCTGGCAGAAACAACAACAACATAGAAAAATACCTTAGGAATGAGAACCCAGATTTGAAATTTCCCCAAGACATCTGATGAAGGCTGGAGGATATATCAGCCGAAACGTTGTGTTAACAACAAACAAGATGAGGACAAATATCCGTCAGATGTAAATAATATACATAAACCAACATATTGGTTTACACCAGGACACTCGTATATAATAGTCATCCTCATTTTAACGTCTACTTTTCCACACTTGCATGGGTCAGATGGAGTTTATTGAGGCAGATTTTCTATGGCCAAGTGCTCTTCCTGTCACCAACCCTCACCTATTTCCAAGCAAAACATGGTTAGACATGTTTTTGCAGAATACTGGAAATAAATGACATTTATTTACAACAATCACATGATATGAAGATGAGGATACACAAACACTCGCACATTCATACATATACACATACATCATCATTATCACCACCACCACCACCATCATTTAACGTCCATTTTCCATGCTGGCATGGGTTGGACAGTTTGACTGAAAACTGGTAAACT